>NC_142084.1:99238232-99576149 GCF_054644295.1 Miniopterus natalensis | reverse complement strand
GCGCGGGGGGACGGGCGGCGGGGCGGGCCCTCTGGGGAGAGGAGTTAGTTTCGGGTGGTCGCGGAACCGGCGCCCTTGGGTCCCGCCCGGACCCGCACAGGGCGTGGCGCCCGCTCGGCGGCCCGGACCCAGGGCGGCGGCGTGGGGGGCGGACCTGGCTCCGCCGTGTCTGAGCCGCGGGCGCCCGTGCTCGCCCGCAGACTCGGGGGACCCGGACAAGGAGAGCCCGGGCTGCAAGCGGCGGCGCACCCGCACCAACTTCACCGGCTGGCAGCTGGAGGAGCTGGAGAAGGCCTTCAACGAGAGCCACTACCCCGACGTGTTCATGCGCGAGGCGCTGGCGCTGCGCCTCGACCTGGTGGAGTCCCGAGTTCAGGTAAAGACCCGCGTCCCCCGAGCCCGCGCTCGCCCGCGCCGGCCCTTTGTTCAGGCGGAGCCGCAGCCGCGGTCCCGGGCCCGCCTGGCGCCCGCCTGCCGGCTGGAAGGTGGCGGCGGCGGCGGGTGTTCTGGGGCCCAGCGTCTCTTGGGGAGGAGCGCGGGAGCCCCTGGAAGTCGAGGCGGCTCGGGAGGGGCCGGCGGCTGCCCCAGAGTAGCAAGCACAGCAGCTGCGTCCAAGCCGGGGAGCCGCGCGGGGGCTCTGGCGACCTGGAGACGCGGGCTCGGCGGCTGGGCGGAGGGGCGGCGGGCCCCGGGCAGGGGAGGGAGACCGGCCTCCCCCCTCGCGGGCTCTGCCGGCAGCCTGGCCCCAAGGCGTTTGCTTACCTTTCGCCTCCAAGCTATTCAGATGGAAACGTGTACTCATCCAGCGCTTTGCAGGGGCGGGCAGCTCGAGGAAGGGGGGGCAGAAACTTAAACAATTAACACACCGAGGAGAGGTGTCTGCGTCTGCAATACTGCCGGCAGTTACAGGCCTTCCTACCCGTGACCGGATTTTCACTCTGAGACTGACTGGTATTCTTTTAGAAAACACAGCATCAGTTCGGTGGAGTAAAAATTTAAGATGAATTGTGCGTAATTGGATGTTTCCCTGAAGTACAGACATCTTCCGGGTGGGGACTGGGTGCAGGGCGGCACTGGGCTTCCAGGAGGCCGCTGGCCAGAGCCGGGGCGTCACCGAGAGCTTTGTCTGAAGGTGCTCTTCCCGCGCTCGGCCTCTGCTCAGGGCCTCTGCAGTGGCCGTAACCGTGTCTTAAGTGAAGCCAAGAACTCTTCACGTCTCCCCTGTGCAATGACCGACTCTTGCTGACAAGGCACCCTGGTTTGCACCCCGAGAAAGTATTTTGAAAAGCTGGTGGTGGGAGAAAGGGCAGTTACAGCCTTGCAGAGGTTGCAGGTTAGCACCCACCTTGGCATGACAGGCTGCCTGTGACCACGCCGGGCCCACTCCGGCAGCCTCTCTGTGGCCACCACAAAGGATAGGAAGGGGGGCAGGACTGAATCGCGCGGAGACTGCTTGAGGCTTGGCTGGGGTTTGTGTCCCGGCAGAGCGGGGATCCAGGGCTGCTGTCCCCTCCCCCCCAGTCCTGCTGCTGGCCAGGACAAGGCCTGCAGAGAGAGTGGAAGAGGCAGGATGGCCACGGCCTCTTCTAGGCCAGGCCTGGCAGCTGGCCGCCTGCTTCCCTGCCTCCCCCACCCTGTCCCGAAAGCCAAGTGCAGTCGCTTTGAGAGCACCGTTTGGGTGCCTGGGCGTGAAGCCTCCAGAAAGAGGAGGTGTGCGAATGTGTGGGGAGGGAGGCTACTTACGCTCCCCTCCCCCGAGTTGGACTTGGCTTCCCGGGCCCTTGTAGAAGAAGGTCCTGGTTTCCCTTCACTGGGATGCCAAAATCTGGGTTGTGACTCAGTCTCCAGGGGGCCGAAGACAGGTGTGAAGGGCGGCTGAGCCCAGCCGCCTGGTGTCCTCGGGCCAGACGGTCAGCGCCCGGCCCGGTGGGCTGCTTAGAGCACGAGCTGTGAGAAGCCAGGAGGGGCAAGGCTGGCCCCTGCTCTCTACCTCCGGACCAAGAACCCGATGCCCTGGGTCAGGGCCACACTGGCCCTGCCCAATGGAGGGGCAGCTCCCAGTCCCCCCAGGTGAGAAGCTAGAGTGGGAAGCTGGGCGAGAGGCCCCCTCTCCCTCTTTGGGGTGGAAAAGGTGTCCTTTGGAACCTGCAGATTGAGCGCAAAACCCAGAGCAGGGCCGGCCTGGCCCAGCCGAGGTTGTGCAGGCCTGTCTGGGGGAGCGGGGAGGCCCGCAGCCCCGCACGCCCTTCGGCTGATCTGCCTCTCTTCCCGCTCGGCTCCTCTAGGTCTGGTTCCAAAACCGCCGGGCCAAGTGGAGGAAGAAGGAAAACACGAAGAAGGGCCCTGGGCGGCCGGCTCACAACTCGCACCCGACCACGTGCAGCGGCGAGCCCATGGACCCGGAGGAGATCGCGCGCAAGGAGCTGGAGAAGATGGAGAAGAAGAAGCGCAAACACGAGAAGAGGCTGCTGAAGAGCCAGAGCCGCCACCTGCACTCGCCCGGCGGCCTGTCCCTGCACAGCGCGCCCAGCTCCGACAGCGACAGCGGCGGCGGCGGCCTGTCCCCGGAGCCGCCCGAGCCGCCCCCGGCCGCCGCCGCCAAGGGCCCCGGCGCGCACAGTGCCGGCGCCGCGGGTTCTGCGCCCGCCCCGCCCGGCGAGCCGCCCGCGCCGGGCACCTGCGACCCTGCCTTTTACCCGAGCCAAAGAAGCGGCGCCGGCCCGCAGCTGCGGCCAGGCCGGCCCGCGGACCAGGACGCGGCGCCCTGTGCTCCCGGGGCGGCGGCGGAGCGCGGCGCGGCGGGCCTGCCCAAGGCCAGCCCGTTCAGCGTGGAGAGCTTGCTGTCCGACTCGCCGCCGCGCCGGAAAGCCGCCCCGGCCAACGCCGCCGCCGGGCTGGACTTCGCGCCCGGGCTGCCGTGCGCGCCGCGGACCCTAATCGGCAAGGGCCACTTCCTGCTCTACCCCATCACGCAGCCGCTGGGCTTCCTGGTGCCGCAGGCCGCACTCAAGGGCGGTGCGGGTCCCGAGCCCGCGCCCAAGGACGCGCCGCCCGCGCCCGCCGCGCCGCCCGCGGCCCCCGCTCAGGCCAGCTTCGGGGCCTTCCCGGGGCCCGGCGGTGCTGCGGACTCGGCCTTCGCGCGCCGCAGCCCCGACGCCGTCCCCTCCCCGGGGGCCCCGACCCCGGCGCCTTTCCGGGACCCAGCGGTGGCCGAGGGCGGCAACGGGGACCGCTCAGACGTGGGGGCCGCCTGCCCAGAGGCTCCCCCGCCGCCGCCGCCACTCCCGCCGTCGCCCGGGGCTGGAACGCGGGCGCCCAGCCCCGCTGGGGAGCCGGCCATTTGCGGGGGCCCCGAGCCAGGCGCCACGGCCGGACCCAGCGCCCTGGACGGCGAGGAGGTGGACATGGACTGAGGGCGGCGGCCGCGAGAGTTCAGCCGCCCTGCGCTGGTGGCTCCGGCTCCGACTCACAACAAAATCAGGTGATCGGCTTAGAAATACTGCTTTTCTTCTGCTTTCTCCCCCCGCCCCCCCTTTTTAAAAAAAACACACACACGCTGTGTCAACTCGGACCTAGGCAGCAACCGCAGGACTTGGGGTGCGACGCTCCTCTCAAGGGATTAAAAAGAAACAAGAAAGAAACAAGAAAACCGAACCCACATCCCCCCAAACCCACAACAAGAATCCTCAGCCTTGTAAAGTGCAAAAATGTCTAAGAATATTTATATATGTACCATTTTTGATAAATAAAGCTGGTTAAACGCAAGCTCTCAGGTCCATCTTTTTCAAATTTCCGAGTCCCCCCCCCGCCCCCCCATTTTCCATGCCTCTCCCCCGGGGCGGGGCGGGGCGGGGCCGAGGCTGCTCGCCGCCCCCGGGTCTGCGCCTAATGCCTCCTTTTGTGTGGTGTGTTTGTGTTTTCTGATTGAACAAATTTATGCATCTGCAGCTCCCCTCTCCCGCCCTCCCCCGCGCCCCCGCCTACCCCGCGCCACACACAGGCGCGCACACGGGCACACGCGCCCCCGCGCGCACCGCCTCCGCTGGCACGGGCCGGGCGCGCGGCGCGGGGTGACGGAGCCGGGGGCTGCGAGGGCTGGGCCGCTGGGCTCCTGCGGAGTTTTGATATGAAAGTAATTATTTTCCGGTGGCTGCTGCGGGGACCGGGTTTCTTGCCCAAAGGGTTATTATACATTACCGATTTCTAGTGATATGAAATCACATAAACTTCTTACAATAATAGAATTAGCATGAAAGGCTGGGGTGTCAAATTGAAATTGGAGAATCTAGCGCCGGCAGCCGGGGGAGTGCGCGCACGCTGGAGCGGAGACGGGCCGTGGGGCGGCATTTTCATGAGCCGCGGCGCTCCTGCAGCGGCTGTATTAAGATAGATGCCCCATGATATCCCTCATTGTTCTGTCGCTTATATTGATGTTCTGCGCTATCAGCCTATTGATCATGTGTCGCCCGTAATAGGACAGGCGCCGCCAACGCGCCTCTTTACAAAAGCAGTGCACATTTGTTCTAATAGGGTCCGGGTCCCCGGGGGACCCTTCGGGGGCTTCAGGACATCTGCAGCGAAGAAATATTAGCAAACTTGGCTGGAGCCTGCAGCCGGCCCCCGCCCCCGCCCCGGAGGGAGCCTCCACCCATCCGCCTCCCCCCCAAAATCCCAACCCGCCCTCCCCCGTCTTCCTGGGCCCTGGGTCCTCGGTGCCTCAAAAGCCACCAATTCCCCAAGAAATTGGGATCCCAATTATTAAAACCATTAATTCCACCGAGGCTGAGCGGGGTGGAATTATGTTTACAGCCTCGTTAAATGTCCCTGATCCCTCCTGGTCATCGGGCCTTTATTTGCAAATAAATTGAGAATAATCAGAAGGACAGCTTTCCTCCTCGCGCGGGTGCAAATGAATTTCGGAGCCCGAGTCCCTTTAATAATATTTACATAATTTTCGCTCAGTGACTCTGATATTTGCTCTCTAGGAGACCGAGCTTATAGGAAAAATAATTAGATCAAAAGAAAAGAGAGACGGGGAAGGGAGCGCGGGAGGGGGTGGGATCCGCAGGAAGGAGACAGCGGCGCTGGCGGCGCGGCTGGGGCAGGTCGCCCCCAGGCGGGGCGCGGAGTTGGTGTGGAGGGGCCAGGGCCCCCGGAGCAGGTAGCTAGGGTTCAGCCGCGGCCGGGGGGGGGGCAGATCCGGTTCCTGGCTTCCGCAGCCCCCCTTCTCCACTGACCAGCCGGCCGGCCGGCCGGACAGCAGGGCCTCGAACCCTTTGTCTCGGGCCAGTCCGGTCTGGCCTCGGCCTGCAGTCAACTCTCCGCTCTTCTCCACTCCCACCCCCATTAAACTGTATTTAAAGTGTCATTTAAATTATGAAATTGTAGCAGAAAATTGTGCGTAAAATGCCGGTTATTTTATCGAAGGTGAACAATTTGTCTGGCAGCGATAAATCGCCTCCTTCCTTCAATTTGCAGCTGTTCATTTCGGCGGCGGCTGCGCGGGGTGGGGGGGCCTCATGTTTAATGGATTTGCAGTCGGGATGCTGGAGTATCGCTGGCTGCACACTCGTGTCCTTAAGGTGAAATTACTGATTTACTTAAACAGTTTAGCTTTTTCCTGAAAGCCCCAAAAGCAGCAGGCTGTGTGATTCTAGACAAACTATCAATCGATCTGGTCGAGCCAGCCTCCAGGAGATGTGTCCTTCATGAATCATACTTTATGAATTCAATTTCTACCAGGAGAAATTTTCAATTTGAACGCCGGATCATTACGGGGGAGTGTAAATTGTTTTTGCTCTATTATGCACCCGACGCCGCCATTCCTCTTCCTAATTACGGAGGTGTCAGGTCGAGCTGTCACGCGGGCGCTGATTTTCAATTTAACTGATCATCACACATTCATTTTCCCATTTGATAAATCTGCTATCTGGACGGCTCGCCATGCCTGGAATATTAAGAGCCGAGCTGCAGAAAGGCTCCGTAATGGGGGATGTGTATGCAGCAATAAGTGCAGATCAGGCAGTTAATTTAGCACCTCCTGATTCCCCATCTCCATTTCTCATTTCCAATTCTCCAAGGAGGGAAGCAGCCCAAAGGCTACGCGGCTCGCTCTCCAGCCGAGGAGCGGAGGCGGGAGAGGGGGAGCGCGGGCGGGAGAGGGGCGGAGGGGGGAGCGCACCCTCCAAAACGCTTGTTTTCTATTACACAACTTCCAAATTAGGATATCAAGCTTAATTAATGCTAATTGAGGTCTTCAATACGTGTTATTTTTATTTAATAGAAACAAATTTGCACAATTAATTATCGACATAATTTCAAGAGTCTCGTTTGCAAGGCGAGCTCTTGTGAGTCAACCACCCAGTCAACTAACGATTTTTTTTTTAAATTCTGCAAAAAGAGAAGAAAAGACTCCCCCGCCCGGCGCGCGTGCGGGTGCCCCGGGTGGATTTGGGGGTGGAGGGGAGAACGAACTGGGGGCGCTCGGGGCTGGGGGCTGCTGTGCTCGACCCCCGGGTCACTGGGCAGGCGACCGGCCTCCCGAGAAGAGAAGCGGGCAGGGAAGGCGTCGGGGAGGTGGCCGTCCAGCCCCCGCGTCGGGCCGGGTCGGGCCGGGGAGCGCGGGAAGGAAGCGGAGGGCGCGGCCGCGGCGGCTGGGCCGCTCTGGGCGGCTGCGCTCGGGCGAGTCCAACGAGGGGCGCGCGGGGCGCGGACCGGGCCTGACGCGCCCCCCGCCAGGGTCTCCGGGCGCGCGGCAGGAGCCCCCATGCCCGGGGGCCGATCGGGTTTGATTGCTTAGCGCGGGCCCCTGTTGTCTAATAAATGGCCGGGCCCTGGCGGGCGCCGCAGCCCAGCGCCGAGGCTCTGAAAGTCTGCCGTTTGCTAGTCAATCGGTGAGATGCAGGCTGGTTTAATTTTGTTGATAAATCGGTGCGGTGGGGGTGGGGACCGGGCGGGGGCCGGGGGAGCAGGGAGAGAGGGTGTTGTTTCTTTGCTGATTTATTTTTAACCCGAGGTTGTACAAGCCCCTGACAGTTTGGATAAATTAGCCAGGCCTCGCAGTCTCCTAATGAGAGGGTATTATTTCGGCACCTCGGAAGGAGCGTGAAAAATGAGAGAGACTCCATCCGGAGGTGTCGGATCGATTCAGGATCAGGGTGTAAATTATATACAACTAAATATCCAGCCGTCCATACCGCTGCTTAATACGGAGCTTAGAAATGCAACATTAAACAAAGATTATGAGAGATGGACGCCTCTGGACCGAGCCCAACTCACTGCTCAGCCGGGTCAGCCCTGGCCGCGCCGCCGGGACTCGGCGGAGGAGCACAGGGTGGGAGGTGGGGGAAGGGGCGAGTTTAGGACAAGGGCCAGGCCCAGGATGGGAGCGCGCCTCTGACGCCCTTCCAGTCTTCTAGCGCCACAGTGCAGGGCAGAGTTGGTCTTGGAGACCCCCGCTCTGTCCCCGCCTGGTTCAACACCCCCACCCCCGCCTGCCAGGGCGCAGAGAAATCCGGGCTGGAGCTCCGGGCCTGTTTCCTGGCCGGCAGTGGTGGGATCCCGGCTTGGCCCCTCATCCCCCACCTTTGCTGCGCGTCCAGGCCACCCTGCGAGGGGGAGGCGCGCGGGGCTCGCAGCTCCCAGGTCCAGGCCGCGGACCCCGCACCCCCGCTCTGAAGCCGGTGGAGGAGGCAGCTTTTGGGTGGCTGGGGGGTAGGGGCGGGCGCAGGGGCGCGTTCTGGGCGCTTGGCTCTCATTTCCCCTCCTTTAGGGCTGAAGGGACTGGAGGGAAGGGGGCACCCGAGGGGAGACTCTGGTGGGCCCCAGCCCTTGGTTCCCTGGCGCGCTCAGGCGCGAGCTGGGGCGCTCTGGCCCGGGGCTCCAGCACACACGGGGCGCCCCCCACAGGTGGAGCTACCTGGTGGGGAACCACCAGGGCCTGCAGAGCCATGGTGTGAGTGTGGAGGGGGCGCTGGAGCAAGAAGCGCAGCACCGGGAAGGGACGGCGCGCAGGAGCCCCCTCGGGCCCTCCTCCCTGTGCCCTCCCTTCCTGCCGAGGGCACCCGCCCGGCCTTTCCTGAGACCTCCCTGCGCCCGGTGCCCCTCGCCAGCCCCTGGCTCCCCGCTCTCTGGAGGCCGCGCACTGCGCGCTCCCCTCCCCGGCTTTTCTGGGCCGGATCGCCCTCCCCAGGAAGGAAGCGGGCCAGCGCCGCCTGTGCGTGTTGCAGTAATGAAAAATCAGAGCAGTTAAATCGTAAAATTTGGATTAAGAAGCTTGAATTTAATACACACGCACCACATTTATTAAAGCATTAGAATAATTGAAATTTGCTGCTGCAGCCGTCCAATCTGTTTAAATAATTCTATGGGTGTCTTGTTGTGATAAAAGATTATCTAGAATTCTATTAAAGGCGCAGGAGCCTGCTTTGTAAATCCTATTTGGGGTCTTTCAATAACTATCGATAATCTCATCTGCACAGAACCCCCGCCTCTCGGCGTTATCGGAAAGTTTCCAGCGCTTCCCGAGCAGCGCCGGGAAGGCCAGACCGGCCCTGGACCGGCACCTGCCGCCCAGCCGGGATTAGGGCGCACCTGGGGGGCGCGGGGCGCGGGCGGCCCCTGGTCGAGCCCGCTGGCTCCCGCCGAGGCACGAGGCAGGGCCCCCAAGGGCCGCGCGGGGCCAGCCCGGCCGGAGGCCTTTGTTCGCTGCTCGGAGCCCCCAGGCCCCAGACCACGCGCAGGGCAGCGTGGAGTGAGCGCGGGCGCGCGGGAGCCGCCGCTAATTGCTGCTAATTTTGTTTCATTAACTTTATTTACTCTTGAACCCCTTAATTGTTTCCATTTATTTTTAGTAATTTTATAATGCACTAATAATCCCCCTCCGTCTGCGGATGCCTCCACCCCTCTCCTTCCCCTCCCTCCCTCGCTTACTCCCCTCCCTCCCGCGGCCTCCCGGCCTCGCTGCAGGCCGGCTGGCGTGGCGTGGCGCAGGCGACCGGGCAGAGAGAGGCTGAGGCTCGAGTGGGAGCCTTGGGGGGAGAAGGGGCACAGGCTTCGGTGGGTTCTACCCCCTAAAATTCTGCAGGGAGGGTGGCGGGTCAGGACAAAGGCTGGGCTCAGCCCTCCCCTCACCCCCTAGGCCCGGAAGGCTCGGGTCTGAGCTGCTCCTCCAGTAGGAGGGACCAAGGAGGCCCAGAGACAGCGAGAGACTCTGAAGGTCACACAGCGTTCCGGGGCCTCTCCGGGACTGGGCGGGGCGGGCCTGGCCGGGCCCCCTCGGCTCCGGCTTCTCCCGGTTCCTCCTGCGACCTGAGCGGGTCTGCGGAGCGGCCGGAGCTCGGCGCTGGGCTGACGGAGGCCTCGCCTCTCGCGGCTCAGCCGCTTCCCTGGGGAGCCGGTGTCCCCGCGGCCCCGCCCCGGCCCCCAGGACCCAGCCCTGAGCCTCGCCGGTTATTAGACAGCTCGCGGGACTGTCTGCGGCCGCCTCTTTCCTGCTAATTATCACCTTATGAAAAGTGTTTCATTAAGAAACTCTGCTTTTGATTAATTATCGACAGAATGCTGACCAGAAAGAAATGAAATTAATCTCTGACCCCGTCTGGGTAACACTGGAAATTCATCACATATCCTTTTAATATTGAAACAGCGCAGAATTTTAATAGAAAATATTGTTTTTCCAAACCTCCAGTCTTTATTAATGCCCCTGGGCAGGGAAAGATATTGCTGGCAATATAGCAGTCTTTGTTCATTTTAAATTTATTAAACATAATGCACTTCATTTTCAAACATTTTACTGTTTCTTTTTAATTTCACTCAGTGTAAGTACAGAATAAAACCTTTTTAAACATTTAAGATATTGAAAACCCATATACGGATGTATAACGGGAACGCTCGGCCATCAAATAAATTTAAGTAGAAGCAATTGTAATTTTAAGCTCCGAAGTATTATCCCCTTCAGACATTAACGCAGTATCAGTCACCATCAAAGGGAAGCGTGAGGAGGGAGGCTCCGAGCCGCCCCGGCCCGAGACCTCCCGGGGAGGCGGCCCTCCGAGTCCGTCCGAGGGCACCCCTGCAGATCTCTGGGCTGCCTGGCGGGCACTAGCCCCCCCATTTCGTTGGTTCAAGGGGAATCATCCGGGGAGGCTGGAGTGCTGGTGGGAGAGGTGCCCCCCCACCCCCTCTGTGCGCTCCATCAAGGGCCCTCGCTCCCTGCAACAAGACTTGGGGCTCTCAGGAATCGGAAGGTGTTTCTTCCCTTCCTGAACCACGGGAGCCCCCCCACCCAGCGAGGTGCTTTCGGGTCACCCCACTGAGGTGGGTGTGGGGAGGAGTCCCCAAGCCTGGGGGAGGGGGCTCCCTTGAGCCCTGCCCCTCCCCCTCCTTCCGGGCCAGCTGCTGCCGGCCGGGCTGGGCTGGGGGAGGGGCACCAATGCTCAGCCCCAACCCCCGAGTGACTCCCACCCTCATCCCCTTCCCGAGGAATCCAAGCCCCACGTTTAATGAGTCGTGAAGTGTGAGAACTTCCTGAGACCTCAGCCTCCCTGATGCCAATTCCAGATGTGGGGGTGGGAGGGGCTGGCCCCCCTGACCGGTGAGGACCCAGGGACTCTGGTCCCGCTGAAGTGTCCGGGATCCAGGTTCCAGAATCCCGGCCCTGAATTGGAAACGGGCACCTTCCCCACTGAGAAATTACTCTTTTTATTTCTTGTAGCGTTCCTGGTGCCCTATTTCACGGCACCGACAAACGGAATATTACTTTTAAAACACTATCAAATACCAGGTCCTGTCCTCGGTGCTATTTCTGAGGAATTCAATTTTCGCTGAATGGGTGAGATGCTCTGGCATATCTTTTGGGGGCTGATCCAAGGCTCTGATGGAGGAAGAGGAAGATTCCCAGGGATTGTCTTGGCATTCCTGAGAGCTAGTTGGTGTCTGGGTCCCACACTGGTGTCCCTTTACCCCTCTGCAATTGGACATGCTGAGGTCAACTCAGCAAACATGTCTCACACCGAGTCAGATACAATGTTGCACTTTGTAGCAGCCTGCTTCTGCGCCTGAGCATTCTTTATTACTCGCAGGCTCATCCCCTGGCCCAGGCCCGGGACTGTTTACAAGGTTATCTGTTACCTGTAATCTGTCCACCAGCAGGACTCCGCTGATCCCTTGCACCCCCAACACTCTTCTGTCTGACGTCCTGGTATCATGGAGAAGGTACTGTGACCTGCTAGAGAAAAAGTTTCTCCCTTTCCTCTCGCCCTTTTCTCTGTTAGCAAACGTTCCATTGGCCAGACCTCACAGCGGACAACTTTGTGGTGAGGCCCCGGAAAGATGCTGAAAGAGAGGGCTTTTTCTGGAAAATGTCTGGCCCTCAGTTTGAACTGAGATGGCTGCTTCCTTGTGCTTCTGATCAGTGCAGTGGGCAAGAAGAGGCAGCTGGAGACAAAGGAGAGGACCTTCCAGTCCCCACCTGCCCCCCAGCTTCCCTGCCAGGTGGCCTGAGCTGCCTTCCCCAGGTGCTGGGAGCAGTGGGTGGGGAGTCACAGTGAGCCCCGCTAGAGTCCACACAAGTCTGGGGATACTTTAGGGTGTGTGTGTGAGTTGGAGGGAGGTGAGGCTTCCCCACCCCACCAACAGAAATAAGCTAAGCTTTAGTAACTTGGAAATAACATCAGGCTCCCCTTTGCTCCTCCCATTACAGTCTTCTGTCTTCCAACTCCTTTGCCTAAGGCCACTCTCCAGTGTCCCTTGGAGAAGCAGGTGGTGATTACACGGGGCCAGCTAGGCTGTTCTTACCAACACGCCCAGGAGCTGGCTTCCCTCTCACCAGAGCAGACCAGGGGAAGTCCAGAAAAGAAACACTAGTGGAACTGGCCTGTGAGTTTCATTATTTCCCCTCCACATCTTAAACCAACAACAAACAAGTAAAACGAACCACAGAGGCTCCAGCTGTGGCAAGAGTACCCAGGCTACATACATCCCTTGTCTTATGTCCAGTGGGCTGCCCCCCCGCCCCCCCCCCCCGCAGGTGCCAGGTTCAACCACTTGAAGAGGTTCCCTGCCTTGCCCATACCTTGGAATTTTGTGAATTTGGGATCCAAGGTGGCTCTGCTTCTGAGCCAGGAAAACCCCTCACTGCATCTCCACTCCAGGCCCCTCCCTGCCCCCCCCAAGTTTCCTGTAAACAACTGCTTGCCGGAGTTAAAGAATCTCTCTTTCAAAAAAAGATAACAAAGCGATTTAAAGATAATTAATTGCATTAAACTATTGACTAACTACCTCACTCAATAGTAATTCATTTAGAGAATATTAAAATCGGAGGAACAATAATAAAATTGATGCCAGTCCCCACGGGGAGGGAGATGGCCAGCAAATTGGATACTCTTCTTAATCTGGCGTAAATAATAACATGCCTGCTCCCCTCTCTCTCAGGCCGATTCCCCTATCATTTATTCCAGACGCCAAAGCCGGGTTCCATAATTGATATCAGTTACTCAATGAGTGCTTTTCCATTTGTTCTTGTTATCCGAGATAATTGCCAAGTTCGGCCTCTCTCCGAGTTGAGATCTGGCTTTACGGGGGAGTCTGCCTGGTTCCCCCAGCTCCAGCTCACAGGGAGGCAGCAGCCGGGCAGGGGCGGGGTGGGAGGTGGGGGCTCTGGCAGCACACACCCCGCCTGCCCCCGATGTTTTTCTCATTCGTGACAGTTTGTCAGTTCTGGGACAGATTCGCAGACCCCCAGCCCTGCCTCCGGTCAGCGCGGACCTGGGTGGCTGGACACTGCCTGGGCGCTGACCACCGCTGCGTGAGAGAAGCCGCATTTAGTGGCAAGCCCAGGGTTAAGAGCCTTGGTGACAATTGTTTTTGTTTGAAAACCGAGGGGTGGAAGCATGAATCCCAAACTGACATCTGGGGGAAACAATGTTACGGAGCCTGGAGGAAAATTTGGGAGATGGAGGAAGGGGGTGGGGGCGGCTGAGGAGAGGCACTTCACCGAGGCGTTGGTGGGCTGGGTCAGCCACGAGGGAAGAGGGGACAGAGACCAGCTCCCAACCCACCTCTCCCCACCCGGAGGCCGGGGCACTGCATGGACTGGGACCAGCTGGCCTGAGCCCTGGCAGCCGGTCCATCCCGAGATGACTGTTTCGTTATTTATTCACTTATTTATTCATTTATAAAGTGTTTACTTAGCTTGGTGCAGATGTAACATCTCATTTACAGCGTGGCCTCGGGGCATAGAAACAATTGGCAACAAAAGAGTAACTCCGGAGAATTAGAGAAAACACACACACAACGAGAGTTGGGGAGTGGGGTGGAGCGCGCGGGAGGAACTGGGAGAGGGACGGCGTGGGCAAGCTGGCAGACGGGGGTGGACACTCCGGTGGAGCCGCGCGAGAGACCCCGGGCAGGAGGGCGCACCCGGTGCAAGGACGCGGTGGGGGCTTGGGGGGCGTTGTGTGAGCCCCCGGAGCGCGCACTGAGGGGTCGGGTGGAGCCTCAGGGCGGCGTTGGAGCGGGATCAGGCCTGGCGATGCGCGAATCGGGACGTGACCGGGACCCAAGGGCGGCGGTGGCCAGCGGGCTGGCCCAGTCAGTTGGCCCTCTGCTTGGACCAGGGCCGCCCCTCGGAGGGTGTGCACCCCTGGAGCCCGGCCCCGGGCGGAGGGCTCAGGCCGCACCTCTCCCCATCCCTCCCTCCTCCGGGTCGCAGCGGCCTGAGCCCACCGCAGCCAGTCCGGGCCGCGTGCGCGCCGCTGAGAACAGCCGCGGGCATCGGGGAAACGGCCAGCGCCGTGATCCGCGCGCGGCTGCGAGTGGCTGGGGCTGGGCGTCCGCGGCGCTCTGGGTGGGGCGCCAGGGGCGAGGGGTAACGGGGGCGAATTCGCAGGCCCCGGGCCCGGGGAGCGCGTGGGCCGCGGTGTCCCGGCCCCTGCCCAGCGCGTGCCAGCCCTCCGGCCGCACAGACGGCGCTGCGGCGGGATCCCCTCCCCGGAGCGGCCGCCGCGCCCCCCGCAGGGCGGCCTGGGCGCCGAGCCCCGCGCAGCCGTCAGGGCGCGGCCGGGAGGCAGCTGCGCCCGCGGAGCCCGGGGCTGGTTGCCTGGCAACCCGAGGCGGCTCATTACCGCGGCCACAGTGATTAACCGAAAAAGAAAATAAAAAATAAAAGAGGAAAAAGGGAACGAGAGAAGGAAGGACAGAAGCGGGAAGGGCGGGGATGTGGGAGGAAGACGGGCTCGTTGGCTAATTGATAACCGGCTTCTTTCTAATTATTCACTTAATTTCAACAGTGTAACTACGACGCGGCCCTCACCCAGCGGCGGGTGCGGGGCCAGGGCTGCGGAGCCGGCGCCCCGCCCCCGACGCCCGCCCCCAGCGCAGTGAACCCCCCGCGCCCTCCCCCCGGCGCAGTGAACCCCCCGACTCCCTCCCCCCAGCTCAGTGAACCCCCCGACTCCCTCCCCCCGGCTCAGTGAACTCCCCCGACTCCCTCCCCCCAGCTCAGTGAACCCCCCGACTCCCTCCCCCCAGCTTAGTGAACCCCCCGCGCCCTCCCCCCGGCGCAGTGAACCCCCCGACTCCCTCCCCCCGGCTCAGTGAACCCCCCGACTCCCTTCCCCCGGCTCAGTGAACCCCCCGGCACCCTCCCCCCGGCGCAGTGAACCCCCCGACGCGCTCTCCCCGGCTCAGTGAACCCCCCGGCACCCTCCCCCCGGCTCAGTGAACCCCCCGACTCCCTTCCCCCGGCTCAGTGAACCCCCCGACTCCCTCCCCCCGGCTCAGTGAACCCCCCGACTCCCTCCCCCCAGCTCAGTGAGCCCCCCCGGCGCCCTCCCCCCAGCTCAGTGAGCCCCCCGGCGCCCCCCCAGCGCCCTCCCCGGGCCCGCCAGTGGGCGCCTGGGACACGCTCCTCTGGGGGCAGCGCGGCCTGGACGGGGTGGGGCACTTGGCAGCAGGCCCGGCGCCCTGGGCCCTGCCTCGCCCGGCCTCCCTGCCCCAGGCCGGCAGGTGTTAGGCGCCGAGCTGCGGGCGGCTCACCTGGTGCCCCGGGGCCAGGGGCCGAGGGTAGCTGTGGACAGATAGGCCGGCTGAGAGCCAGGTGCTGGGGCAACGAGGGGCGCGGCCGGGGCGCCGCAGGGCCAGCCTGCCCTGGACGCGCTGTTCCCATCTCAGGCGTGTCCCTGTCCCTGTCCCTGTCCCCATTTTAAGGAGAGGAAAGCGAAGCCAGCCTCACAGGGCAGTTCCAGGCACAGCCCAGAGCCCAGGAGAGGGAGCAGAGGGGGTGTGGGAGGGATGGGTGGTCCGGGAGGGGTGGCCGCCATCAGCTGGGGCCCCAGCGGGGCAGGGTGGGACTGGGAGGGTCACCATCTCATTCGAGGCTTAAAGACTGCCTGAGGCCTATGCAGTGTCACCTGTCCCTCTTGGCCGGGGACTGGGGGGTGGCTGAGGCCTCCCTCAGCACTGCCCTGGCCAGAGGGCGCTGAGCCCCACGGCTGTGCCTCCTTCCTGGGAGCACCCACCTCCTGCGACCGCTTCACTGCAGGTCCCTAGGCCGGCCCGGGTCTCTGTCTGGGACAGTGGACGGCTCTGAAGGACCCAGCTCTGACCCGTAAGGGGGCTGAGGCCTCTGTAAGAACCCTCTGTCCACCCCCCTTCTCCCCAGGAAGCCTCCACACACAGAGCTGCTCAGACCTGGAGATGGAGGGGGCCTGCGGGACAGGACTTGCTGAGGGTGGAAAGGACAGGAGCCCAGGAGCCCAGCTGGGTCTCTGGCGCTAGGACCCTGGAGATGGGGCTCCTTCCCCGCTCTGGAAGCAGACTCCCACTGTCCCTCTTTTCCTTCCTCTCTCCTCGGGCTCCCCCTTCGTCTCTCCCCCGGCCCCACCTTGGGCTGTCCTCTTCCCCCCAGCCCTCTCTGAGACCCCTTCTAACCCCTGAAAAGCCCAGAGCCGCTGCTTCACCGGGGCGGAGTCTGTCCTGGGGGGTGGGGAGGGGAGGGAGGGAAGGCAGCCCCCACCTGGAGGACGCTGGTCTTGACCTCGCCGCCCTTTGCCCTCTGGTGTCCAGGCTGGGCTTGGGAAGCACCGTCTGGGACTCTGGACCCAGTCCCCGAGTCCCACAGGCCCTGGCGGGTGGAGGCGAGGCCTGGGCAGGGAGGACCTGGGCAGCCTCCCCTTGCTTCCTGGAGGCTCCACGGCTCCTTCAAGACTGGAAAGGCCGCGGTGCCACGGAGAGCACGGGGAAATCTAGGCTGTTAGGAGCCTCGCGGATGCCCCGGAGCAGGCGGCTCGCTCCCCAGGGCCAGGGCGCAAGGCTTGACCTGGAAAATGGGGGGCAGGGCAGTAATGCTGGGCCTGTTTCAGAGCCTCGGGCCTCACCTCCTCCCTGGAGTCCCATGGGGCAGATCCCAGGTGGGGTGTCCCCGGAGCCTGGGGAAACTTTGTCATCTGTGTGTGGCGGGGCCAGCGGCTTGGCTGGTTTTGTTTTTTCCGCACGTGAGAAGTTAGTGTCCCCGTCACCTAAACCCCATGGTCTCTGGGTTGAGAGCCGGAGGTTCTGAGGGTCAGTTCCGGCCATCGAAGCCGCCCTGTCTGCAAGGGTATCTTAGCCAGCTGTGCAGAGGCTGCCCCGAGGTGGTGGGAGCAGGTGCCTTCCCTCCTCCGCAGGGAGCAACCTCAGGTCCCCACCGAGCACCTGGGTGTCCCCATCCTCTGCTGCCGACCCCCTCAGGGCCCCCCCAGGGCTGAGCAGCAGCCATGAGAGCGGGAGGATGGTAAGCTTTGGGTTCTGCCCCCTCGGAACTGGTGCCAGGGCTGTGACTCCCTCTAGGTGCCTCCCTCCCAAAGCGGAGAGGGTGGGGCTGAGCAGGGCGGTCCGAGCTTCTGTCAGATTCCTCCTGGGGTGGCAGCAAGCGTTTAGGGGTACACGTGATGGGCTGAACTGTGTTCCCCTCAGAGTCCACGTCGCAGTCCTAGCCCCCAGCACCTCAGAAAGTGACTGTGTGGAGACAGGGTCATTAAGAGGTGACAGGTACAACGAGGTCACGGGGGTGGGCCTTTCTCCCACAGGATGGGTGTCCTGCAAGCAGAGACCAGGACTGGGACACATGGAGGAATGACCGTGTAGGGACACCAGGAGGAGAGGACTGTCCACATGCCGAGGAGAGAGGCCTCGGGAGGAACCAGCCCCCCAACACCTTGGTCTCAGACATCTGGTCTGCGGAGCTGAGGACCATGCGTTTCTGTGCCGCCCAGTCTGGGGTATTTGCTCCAGTTGGACTTGGCAGACTGTCCAGCTTATGTCACAGGGAGTCGCAGGCCTGACGGGAAGGAGGTCCCCCTGCTTGGCAGCTATTGTGGCCAGTCTCACCTGGGCTCTGGGTGACGTCGGATGGGGTTCTGACATCCCCAGGCCTCAGTGTCCTCACTGGGGAGTTGCTCCCTTGGGGCTCCCAGGGTTGAGGACTATCTGTTCCCCAAGATAGTGAGTCTAGGGGCAACCCTCAGCCCAGGACAGAGGAGGGGTCCCCTGTGCCCCATCCTAAAGTCAGGGTTGTGCCCTGCCCAGCACCCCTGTGGAGGAGGCTGGGGGGTTCCAGCCTTCTCTGTCTTCTGGGGCTTTGAGCCGAGCTCTCAGGAAGGCGGCAGATGTCTGCCCAGGGGATGCCTCTCTGTCCGGGGGGGTGCCTGTCGCTGGGACCCCTCCTTGCAGCCAGGGAGAGGGGTGTGGTGTGGCCGTCGCCGTGTTTCTGTGAAAGGAGGTTTGCAGGGTTCACCTACTGGTTTACGTAGATGTGGATTATGGAATGTGGCTCAGTCTCCCCTGCCCCGAGCATCCTGGGCCTTAGGGCCGGCGGTGAGTGGGTTTCCGCAGCCTGTCGTTGGTGGCACTGATTGCAGGCCAGTGTCTACTTTCCTCACTGTGCAGGAGACTTAGGCAGTGGCAGGGACTGCCTGGCTCGGTTCAGAGCGGGGTGGCAGGGGTGGGAGGGGTGCAGCCGTGGCCCAGAGAAGGGGGTCTCCCTGGCTTCTCCAGGCTTCATCGGAACAGCCACAGGCAGCTGGGGAGGAGGGGAGGGGCGCCCTGCAGCTGCGACTCGGGGCAGCCCCTCCTTTCTGAGGTTCAGCTTCCCTGCCTGACCCACAGGGCACGGTTCCTGCCCCACAGGGTGGCTTGGGGACAAGCTAGTGAGCCTGTCCCCTGGATCCCGAGGGCACAGTTCTGCCCGGCACCACTTCTGGTTTAGAAGGACATGGGAGACAGGTGTGCACAACATCAGACTGGGGCAAGGACTCAGGCGGAGCGTGCTGAGCCCAGCCTGGGCCAGGCTGCTGGGGACACAGCCCTGGCGTTGGGGAGAGCCGCCCACAGCAGGACCCAGGCAGAGCGTGCGCCCCGGTCCAGGACCTGCTCTCGGGTGCAGTTTAACAAGCAGCGTCCAGGAGGCCAGCGGGCAGCCTGAGTCGGCTCTGATCGCAGGCCCTGCATGCTTGGTTCCTGTGGGGTGACCCTGCTCGTCCAGCAGGTGTGGCCCCGGCTCGGTTCTGAAAGAGCGAGGTCATGCTGGCTGCACCAAGGGGCGACCCTCGCGGGCCTGCAGTCCCCTAGGTGGAGGGGCCACTGCACCCTGCCTCCTGCCTTCCCATGACCTTCTCCCTCTGGCCTCAAAGCCGCAAAAACCACAAAATTAGTTCTAAAAAAATTACCCCTCATTCTACTGCTGACCCCTAACTCCCGTAGCTAAGTCAACGTAGCCTAAATTGTTCTAAACATCTTTGGGGGGATTATATATTTTAATTATCATTATCCAATGAATATTTGATTATGGAGTCATCATATAATCAAGAGTAAAAGTTATAATCCAAAAAAGGGCATTTAATAACACTTTAAACAGCGGGTGTTTTATAAAGGGCCTGAGAGGATTATGTGCCAGGCTGGGGGATGGGTGGGGCACCCAGTGGAGGACTTGAGCTGTCCTATTTAGTAAAAGAAACCCACAGGCACAGCCCAAGGACACAGACACTTGTATGCGGAGGACCTGGGGGTGGGGCAGATGCGGGGCAGAGGGGATCAAAGGGGGAAGGGGACATCTGTAATACTTTCAACAATAAAGATAAATTTTTAAAATACAAAGAAAAATAAAAAATAAGACCATAAGTTCAGGGAAAAGAAAACCAAGCTGTTGTGACCCCACCCCTCTCTTCCCAGGTCACAAGGTGTCTTATTTGAACAGCTGTTTGGAAATGATTTCTATAAATATCATTAGGTTTTGAGTTTCGACAGACTGTTACGGGAGCCCTCGAGCTGGCCGATGAGATTTGGGCTACGGGGGTCCCCTGGCTGGTGCATTCGGATAGGATTGGGGTCTGGCCAGGGCCACAGGGGTGGCTGCCCACTTCCTGCTCCGAGGCCAGGGGTTTGATCTGGCCCTGACCTGCCCCCTGCAGATTGGCGACCACCGTGCGGCTCTCAGTGAGCCTGTAGTGGACGGACAGACAGCTGTGGCCGGGAGGAAGGAGTCCGGGCCCAGCCTCGCTGCCTGTCGGGTGTGTGACCTGAGGCAAGTTGCTTAACCTCTCTGTGCCCGGATTCCCACACTGTCAAGTGGAGAGGCTGTGAGGAGGAGGTGGGCTCGTGGGAGCACTCGGTGAGGTAATGCTGTGAGGTGCACCTCCACAAGCATGCGCTGCTGTAAGTCACTTAAAGGGGACACCAGAGGCGCCCCATCATCCAAAGACCATTTAATACAACTTCCAGGGGCATCCGGGGTGTCTCCCCTGTCAGTCTGCCCTTTTTGGGGTCACAGAGTCCCATGGAAACTGCAGGAGGCTTTCCAGCTCACCGAGTCCAGCCTTCTCTGTTTGAAGCAGGGGAAACTGAGGCCCAGGAGGGATGGAGAGGGAGTGGGGCCAGAAACCCGTATCTCACTCTGCTCCCTCCCTGCCCCCGGGAGCTGTCGGATGCATGACACTGGGAATTAGGTAGGGTGCCCAGCACTCTGCTGGGAGCTGGACAGGCCCTTGGGGACCCGTCTGGCCCTGGGACTTGGTCGCGCCCGAGGCAGCTCAGAGAGAGCAAGTGCTGTCTTTATTCCACCCCTGTTGTTTCTCACATTTGTTTTCTTTCTGATAAGTAAACTCATCCATCTCCTTCTAGGAAGTCTGGAAAGCGAAAATGTAGAACAATAAAACAGGAAAAAATACCCTTCACGTTCCAAGTCACAGATCTGATTTGGTTTACTCCCCCCCCCCCCCCCCCCCCCCGTCTCTCCATAGTAAAGACCAGGCCCTCAAGGCCCCTCAACAGACTGCACCCCCTTCCGCAGGCATCGGGCACATGAAGTCACGCCACTCGTGCCACCTTCCCTGCCTCGAATGCTCTTCCTCGTTACCATGCCTGCCGGGAAAGCTCCTGCGCACCCAGTCCGGCCCCACTCGAGTGCCCTCTCCTCTGGGGAGCCCTTCTTGAGTCCCTCCGGTGGGGCTGCTGGTTTTGTTTGTTGTCCCGGACGTCTCTGTGTCCACCTGTCAGTCCTGCACCTGCACATGGTCAGCACTCCACAGGTGAGGTCACCCAGTGCACCCATCTTATAGATGAAGACCCTGGGGTCCAGGGATGGGCATCAGCTGTGCAGGTCAGCCCACTGGCCTGGAGCCCAGGCCTTCTGCTGCCCACGGACACTTCACTTGTGCCATGAGTTAGTTCCGTGACAGGCGCCCTGGGAGCCTCTGCCCAGGATGACCTCGCCTGCCCTTCCACTGGCCGGGCCTCGTGTTTGCTACCACTTCCACCTCCCAGGATGCCCCTTCCTGCCCAGCCACCACCCTGGGCACCCGCACCAGACCAGACGTGCGAGAACCCCCGAGGCCCGGCCCCGCCTCCCCACCAGGCCTCCCCTGCATCGGCGTCTGCAGAGGGGTGGCGAGACCATGCTCGGTCCCCCTCTATTGACGTCTGCCGAAATCATTTGAGACAAAGTTACTGCACAGACATTAGAGCCACTTTTCAGAGCGAAACATCTGTCATTTAGCGCTATGACGCCACGGGGACAGCGCTTTACAACTATCTTGTTGCACTTAATTTATTTTCTCCTGAACACTGCAGAGGCTGGGGGCGTTCCAGGGTGCTCCGTGTGGACAGACTCAGCCCCGCCCCCCGCAGGTCGCCACACGGACCCTCCGAGGGGACCCTCCCAGAGACTCACATTCCCGGTGGACTTATTCCTCTCTAGACCTGCCAGGAGCCCGCGGGAACACGGCTGGCCCACCTTCCCTGCCCTCCCCCCATGCCCCAGCGACAAAGGAGACTGCGAGCTGGGGCGGGCAGGCTGCAGACTCAGCGCTGGGACCCCAAGGCCTGCTCATCCCCCTTGTCTCATCTCCAAAGACCTCCCAGAGCCCAGAGTCCCCGCGGTGGTCCTCTGGGTCCCCCCGTCCCCCTCCAGGACACAGAAGCTGCAGAGCCAGTGTTCACCCAGAAGGCATGGGGAACCCCATCCTTAGGGAAGCCTGAACATTTGAAAGCTCTTTCCAGACCTCATGTCCCAGGCCCTCTTGGGACCCCTGAGGGGCTGATAGAGGAGGAAGCAGAGACTCAGAGAGGCTCAGACACTTGCCAGAGGACACACAGCTGGGCAGTGGCTGAGCAGGGCTGTGTGAAGGCAGGTGTGTGGGGCCCCTGCAGCTGGACCCTTGCCCACTCTGCCTTCCCAGGAGGGCTGGCCAGGCTGTGGAGGGCAGGCTGGGGCTGGACAAGGCTGCACAGTGGACAGTCCCTGAGCCAGGCTGTGGGGCTGAGAGTGGCTCCGCCCTCACTCATCTTGCCGCTGACGTGGGTGATTCTGCTCATCAGAAATAACCAGCCCCTGCCCTCCTGGCCACCCAAGAGCCTCCCGCCAGTGGTGGGACCCCTTATATGGTGACAGGTATGGCAGAGAGAGAGAAAGGAGAGAAAACAACTACCCCACTCACCCTGTCCTGCTGTGGGTCCTTCCCTCCTCCCCAAGCCTCCCAGGACCACCTGCTGCACCTCGAGGCACCCACAGCCCCCCTGCAGGTTCTGTCTGGGCCCCTCCCTGGCATGCGGGGGCTGAGGCGGCTGGTTTCACATCCCTGGTGTCACCCAGCCGTGCTCACTAAATGTTTGCTGCCTCAGATCAAAAAGGATTGTCAGGTGTGGGGCAGGTGTCCAAGGGCATAAGGACAGCAGGGGCACTTGGGTGTCGGTGCCAGGTGGGCTTGGCGTAGGTACCAGGTGGGCTTGGCGTAGGTGCCAGGTGGGCTTGGTGTAGGTACCAGGTGGGCTTAGGGGTAGGTACCAGGTGGACTCTTCCTGCGAGGGGCCTCCTTCCCGGTCCCTGGGCACCCCCGGAAGGACCCTCTCCCGTGTGGACACCTTAGGTTCAGCCTTGAAGGCCGGCTGAGGGCTGGGATGGAGGTATGAACCGCACCTGGTACCAGCCCAGACGGCTCAGCCGCGCCCCAGGTGATTGTGAGTGGGGCAGGCCGGGGTGCTGCGGGGGGAGTGCCAGCCCCGCGGGGGTGCTGGGCTTCCCTTCCTGCCCCAGCCGAGCTCTGTCTCAGCCTCCAGCAGGCAGGCGGTGACAGATGCCGGGATGCCAGGCGCAGGAGCCACGCGGGCAACCTGTTTTCTCCTGGCCACTCATGTTTGATTTGAAGGGTGGGTTTCAGTTGGCTGAGTGGCCCAGGGCCCAGGCACCTCCCAAGCACCGTCCCCCATCAACTGGCATGAATAATTTAGTCTCTAATTAAAAGTGAGGTCAAGCCATGAAAAATGACTGGACGTCCAGCGGCACCTGATGCATGAAAGTGCCGCCGATCTGAGGCAGGCCGGCCGGGGGCTCCGGGTTATGCACCAAACCTTCAGGGCTGGGGAGGGGCCTCTGAGTGGGGAGCAGTAGCCGGGCAGACCCAAGAGCCAGCGCAGGTCAGCCCCGCTCCCTGATGTCACCTCCACCAGCACCCAGAGGGGCTCCCTGCCCTCCAGCCCCCTCCGCCCTGTGTTCCCCAAACACACTCGCTCTATCCTGCTATAGGTCAGCCTGCGTTCTTTCTGGACCATTCTCCCCAATATCTGCTTGTCTGGCTTTGTCTCCTCGCTCAGGTCTCTGCGCAGAAGTCACGTTGCTGGTCCAAGCCAGTTAGAGATCCGTCTGTCCTCCCACGTCCTTCACTCCAACTGGATGACCAGTTGGGGCCTTCGCCTGGGTCCCGTGGGTCCCCAGCACCAAGGACAGTGCATGGTCACCGGGGAGGCTGCTGCTCCCCTGAGAGGTGTCTCCCTCGCTTCGCTCCCCAAGGGCAGGGCGGAGTGAGGGGCAGGGGCTGAGCTGCTAGAGGGCTCTGCCGGTTTCCTTCCCTCTGTCCTTCTGGTCATCCCAGGCCCGGAAGACAGGCCTGAGGATCCTCTCCCTGAAAGTCAACGCCTGTCACAGCAAGCTGTCCCTTTGCTCCGGGACCCTGGAGGGTCACTGCAGGCAGAGGGCCTCAGGAGAGCCAGCCCCCGGGAGCTCAGCAGCCCTGCTGGGGACACAGCGGCTGGGGTCCAGGGCAGAGGAGGGTGCTGCAGCTTGGGGCCCCCCCTCCCTGCCTCCTGCCAGGCAGCCATCAGAGTTCAGGGCCGTCAGGGGACTCACTTCCCTGCCATTCTGAAGCTGCCGCTGCTCTGGGGCCCCCACGAGGTGAGGGAGGTGTGGGGGGACCCTGTTCTAGAACGGGGGCTGTGTGTGTATGTGGGGCGAGGGTGAGTGGCATGTCCCAGCGGGGGCTCCCAGGCGGACCCTCCCACGCCTGGCCCGGCCTCTGGCTCCTGCCTTGCAGGCTGGTTTGTATTTTCTGAGTGGAACCATCAAGGGGAGGGTGCTTGGGGGGGCACTGTTGGCCCTTGAGTAGCAGATTAAAGATGGATATTTTGTTTGTTACAATCAAGACCTCTGATTTCAGTTTTATAAATTTTTAAAATATTAATTATATTTTGGAAAGTGCGCCGAGGTGAATGCGTGAGCTGCTCTCGCTGCTTAGATGGCAACTCCGCTGTTTGGCCCAGATTAGCTGCAGAGGGGGAGGTTGGGGCATTTTAATCCACCTTGTTAAGTTATTAAATTTTCTTTATTTACATATGATCCCACTTTCATTAGCACTGTAACAGGTGCTCATTAACAATTTATCATTCGGGAGGCGAGCGAGACAACAGCGAGAGACATTGCTACAAAGTTTACTCTTAATTACAAGGAAGCCGGCTTTGAGGACAGAACAAGGCAGCCGTCCCCTCCAGCTCCGCTCCTGCCCCCTCCCCTGCCCTCCCCTGCCCCTGCCCCTCCCTACCGCCCTCGATGGGCTCCCCGCCTGCCACTCGCTGGACTGTTACCAACACCCTCTTCACCCCACCCCCCAGCCCCGCTGAACCCGGGCCTTCTGGGCAGGCCAGGTGCACTGGGGGGCTTTGTATGTGTGCGTGTGCATCTGCGTGCATGTGTACACACGTGTGTGCGTGTGCATATTTGTATGTGTCTGTGTGGTGCACATGTGTGTCTCTGTGTATGCGTGTGCATGTTTGTGCATGTGTGTCTGTGAATGTGTGTGTGTGTGTGCGCGTGTGCACATGTGCGTGGGGATGTGCATGTGTGAGATGTTTTAGTCCAGAGTTCCAGAGGGTGGTGAGCACGGGGGAGGGCGCTCAGCTCAGAGGCTCAGGCCTGCACTGCGTCCTGCCCCATCTCCTGGCTGCAAGGTCCATCGAGGGCCTCGGTTTTCTCATCTATAAAATGGGTTTCCAGCTCAGAGCAGGGATGGGAGGGGCTGGCTGGGTTTGTTGGCAGAAGAGAGAGCAGGACCCTCATTCACCAACACCAGCTGTGCGCTGGGTGCTGTTCCAGCAGCTGGTGGTGCATCAGGTGCAGAAGGGCCACCACCCTGGTCCTCTGGGGTCGTTCACGGGACAGCACTTCTTCTTAGAGAAGCATCAGGAGGGGGGTTGGAGAGGGTGCTAAAGGGTGCAGCTGTCTGTGGAGGCCCTGCCTCCTTTGAGGAGGCTGCCGGAGTTCACCCAGCCTGTAAGTCAGGGCTGGGCTGGGGCTGGACTTGCCACAGGGACACTGCCGGTCCCCAGGGGCTGGCAAGGGGGAGCCGACAGCCAGCGTGGCCCAGCCTGACCCCGGTCACCTCTTCTCAGGCTGGACGGGGTTTGGGGACAGGGGGCCACCTCCCCAGGCAGAGGTGGGATCTCAGAGTTGCAGAGGGTCCATCTCAGAGTTGCAGAGGGTCCATCTCAGAGTTGCAGAGGGTCCATTTGAGCTGCAGAGGTCCAGGCTTCCGAGGAGACTCTGGGAACCTGACCTGATTCACCTAAGGGCTCGGTCTGCAGCCTCTGGTCTAGACGAAGATACTGCTGGGGTTTTTCATGCGACCAGAGTTGCCATCTTTGGATATCACTGACCACGTTGGTGGACGAGAGTGTGCCCGCCGTGATCATTTGTTGAGTCCACCAGCCTCACTGGGAGGCTCTGCCACCGGTACCAGTGTGGGGAGGGGCCGGGACTGGCGTGCCCCTTGCCCCACCCAGCCGCCTTCTTCCTGCAGCCCAGCACTGGCTGGGACCGGGGTCGCCTCTCAGGCCTGCACAGTTTGCCTGCCGCTAACACCGGTGTGACTTCAGAGCATTTGCACTTTCAACTGCAGCAAGATAAATGGGCACAATTATCCTGTCCCCAGATGGGGAGCATGTGGCCGGGCATATGCGGGGCCAACCTATGCAGGAACCCAAACACGCCTCCCCAGACGCACGCGGCCCCTGCCCCGGCTCCCCTCCGGATGCTGCCGGATTCCCGCCAGACAGCTGGCGGATCATCAGATGGCATCACAATATTTTTACTTATAATAGAGAAAGTAATAAAAACACACATTTAAGTAGCATATTGCTGTTCTAAAGGGGCTGGGAAACCTGAAGAGAGAGCTGAGTTTTGCTTAAATTCAGAGCCAGCACTAAGCCCAGGACGGGGCTGGTGGCTGGTGGCCCGGCAGCCTGGAGTGTCAGCACGTGGGGCGGACGCTGCCAACCCAGAGCCGCACCTGGCCAGCAGGTTTGGGTCCTGTTTGCAGGTGACTTTGGCACTTCCGGTCGTAAATCTGACCTGTTTCCCCACCTGGGACGCAGGGCTGCCTGCTCCCTGGTCTTCGGGTTGTGTGTGGGATGTAGCTGTCTGCAGACCAGAGGCCCGTGGAGAAGCTGGTGGGAGCCAGGAGCCCTCCCTGGAGAGGTGACGGGCGTGGCATGTGGTGGTAACGTCAGGGCGTTCTCAAGGCCTGGAGCTGAGGATGCCTCGATGTGAATGCCTTTTCCAGACAGCCTGAGTGTGGGCATTTCTTGGGGCATAACCTGGGGCCAGGGGCGTCCCGGGATCCTGGGGGCTGGTTCTGCTTGAGGACTGGGGCATCCTTTGCAGTCGGGTGCTCAGTTGCATCCCCTTCTGCCTGGTTACCCGCCGGGGATCCCGTCTCTGAGAAGACGGGTGCAGTGGGGCGGAGGGGTCCATGGTGGTAAATGCCGAGGGTGGAGCACCCCGCTGCAGCCAGGGGTCCGCAGGGGCAGGGAGGCCTGGGGGCTGGTCTCAGAAGACAGCCCAGCCACAGGGCCCTCCGAAGACACCTGCCTGGGTTATGGAGGGGACCTGAGCCGGGAGAGGGACTGTGACCCGCCTCTCCCTGGCCTCCAAAGGGCCTCCTGCAGGTGCTGTCCCCGTGCCAGTCCCTGCAGCCTCAGGACACCCCCGGCCCGTTAGGGTGGGCCAGGCCTTTCCCTGGCTCCACCAGCCCTCCTAGGTGCCCGCGGGGCCCGGGGTGGCGGCCGGCCTGCCCGACTGTGCCGATGGGAGATGATTTTCAAGGTGAAATTTCTAGTTCAGTTGAGTCACTTTCGTTTACGGCAGCCACGAAATGTCACCCCGCCCGGTTCCGCGTGCGATGTGCTGCTCTCCCCTCGCATTTAAATTTACTCCACTTTTCCTCCCTGACACCTGTTTAAATCAATATCTTCCTCTCCAGGTCGCGGGGAGAATGTGCCCGGCTCTCCACACAGCGCTTCTCAAATCCACTAAAATCAACACAATAATTGAAATATTTTCAAGCTGATTACACCGCAGCCCGAGGCTAGCCTGGTTGCTAAGGGTGAGCTCCGCGGTTGCTAGGGGGAGTAAATCATCCTGCATTATTTGATTTTTGTTATAGATATGAAACCGCTACTCCTGCGATTAAATGTCTCTCAGCCTAACACCTATGGGACCTGGGGAGAGAGGAGAGGAAGGCGCCAACCTTGACCCTGTCAAATAAATATGCCTAACTTTTCCTGTCCTCCGGCTTCCCCGCCAACCCGTCTGTGGGTTTTTCCTCCCTTAACCTGACTTTAACTAACAAAGCTGTGGGGACCGGAGACGAAGAGGGAAGACCGTCTGTGCTATTAATGGGCGCCGGGCGCGTGGACCTCGCCGCCCCTCCGAGCCCCTGAGAGCCACCTGCTCGTGGAAACAGTGCCCGCCCCCCTCCCACCCCTGCAGGCTGGCCGGCCTGGCTCCCACGGGCTCCCGGCCCACGGAGGGTGTGGTGCCAAGGCCGTGCCCGCTCTCACCTCTGCCTCCCTTGGTGGCCTCTGCCCAGACCCTGGCTGTGGCCGGCCGGCGAGGGGCCCTGCATCCCGGGTGTGCCCGAGGACACTCAGTCCAGGATGGTGGGGACACGGGGCAGCAGGACAGAGGGGGGAGGGTCCAGCCCACCCTCAGCCCTGCCCACCAGCTGAGCTGGTTTTTAGGGGTCACTTCTGATCACTTTTCCTGAAAACCCTCACCTGATTCTGGTCTCTGGGCTCTCTCCACACCCCTCCTGCCTTCTGCCAGCCGTCGGCGAGGGGCCACCGTCCAAGGCTGGCCTGCCCCAGCCAGCACCTTTAGGAAAGGGGGTGCCCCCGGCGGCCGAGGCTGCGCCCGCTGAGCTGTAAGCATCTCGGCTCTGAGCCGCTGTCTGGCGGCAGGTGGGCGGTGAGGCCTCCCTGCTGGGATCCAGCCAGCTGTTCCCATGAATGAATCTGAGTAAATTAACAAACAGCACACAAACCTGTCAATTGAATCATTCTGCACGACTCTAAGGGCTGGGCAGGGCCTCCCCGGCCCCCGGAGAGCTGTGGACAGTCCCCGATGGCGCCCTAGCCCCGCCCAGACCCTCAGCCTGCCCTTTGGGGGGCCAGATTCGGCTCCCAGAGCACTGTCCTCCTGGGCTGTCCCTGGCTCCCAGCTCCCCAGGGCAGCACCCACACGGCTGCGCTCGGCTCCGACACCTGGCACCCTCAAGCTCTGCTCCACCAGAGCAGCCAGGTCTCGGGGGGCTCAGTTCTGGTCACTTATTTGCTGAAAGTCTTCGCTTTCCGCTCCGGCCACCCTCAGGCTGCCTGTCGCTCCGTTTCCCGCCAGCTCCTGGCCCTGGAATGGTGCTTCCTCAAGTGCGTTCAGCAGCCTACAGTTTGCCCCCAGCCCCTGGGAGGCGATGCGTGTGGGCTCTCGCTGTTCCACAGGTGGAAGAGGCCGGGGTGAAGGCAGGCTCCCCCAGCCACCCAGCTGGACATCAGAATTGAGCCCTCCCTCCTGGTTCAGGGCGCCCAGGACCAGGGCACAAACCCAGAGCCCTTACTGCTCACCACGCCCTGTGTGGCTGCCAGACACCCTTCTCCGGGCCACCGGACCCAGCGTGCTGGGCCTGCCGTGCCTGCGCCCTCCCTGAGTCACGTGGTGTGGTGACTAGGAGGGGCTGGGGGAGGAGCTTAGCTCAGCAGGGTCTGTCCTGACCGGACACGGGTCCGACACCATCCTCCGTGGAAACCTGGGCCACCCCAGCCAGGTCAGCACTGTGAGGAGAAAGGATGGGCCCTTGGGGCTGAGGGGGGACAAGAAGGGGCCCCAAGGAGGGACCATGACATGCCCATAGGTCACTTCCCCTGCCGTCCTAAGAGAACTGAGAACTTGGGCTGTCCCCAATTTACAGATGTGGAAACTGAGGTTCGGAGAGGCTCAGCCACTTCCTAAGGGGCCCTCAGCCATGAACAGGGGGCCCCGGTTCGGGGGCTTTGCAGCATAGGATCCCCAAACCCTAGCCCCGGACAGGGTCAGAGCATCTGAGGCTTTGGGAAAGAGGCCTGCGTGGGCTGGGCTGATGGGACCCCGCAGGAAGATGTGGGTCCTCCATCCAGGCCCAGGTCTGGGGCCACAGCCCCTTACCCACCGGTGCTTCAGGCCATGCCTGGACATGCCTGCCCTCGCCTCACTCAGCGCCCCGGGGACCCCACGAGGCCATGTCCCGCCCGATGGGCTCACGAGCAGCCGAGGCTGGGGAAGCAGCTTGCATAGCTGGTGTGCAGCTGGAATTTGAATTGGGCTCTCCCCTCTTCACCCCGGGCACCGGACACCAGCAGTTTCCTTGCACCTGGAGGTCAGGAGGGGCTGGCCTCCTTTGGGCACTGCCAGCAGCCTGAGGTCTGCAGTGGGTACGGAAGCTGTTTGCTGGCCGGTGGCAGGGGCCTCCCACTCCTCCAGCTGAGTGTCCTTGAGTGGAGGGACCCACGACCTCAGCCTCCCCTCGTAAAGGGGAGGGGCCCCACCTGTCAAGAAGTGACCGGGACCTGTGGGCGGGAGGAGGGGGCCCAGGAGGCACTTCCTGCCAGGGTGCAGTGGGCATTCAGTAAATGCTGATGGTTATTCTGGGGTGTCCCGTAGGTCCTGGGGCGTGTGGGGACCTGGGGTTCTTTTTACCCCTCGAGGCCTCTGCCCAAGGCCATCTCACCCCCTTGTGCTGTGTCCTCTGCTTGGGGTGCTCATCCCACTCCCCAGCCCCCCAAACTCCCACTCATCCCGCAAGCCTGCACCCTTACCACTCCCTCTGGGAGGACTTCCCTGCTGTCCTGGGCTCCCAGAGCCCTGGGCGTGCTTCTACACGGCAGGTGTGATGGTGTGGGGACCTGCAATACCCACGCGTCTGGGGCTCCTAAGTCAGGGGCCACGTCTGAGTCACTGTGTCCCCAGCACGGCCCAGCCCAGAGCCAGGCACGAAGCTGGCTTCAGCCACAGCAGCCAGAGCAGGGGCAGCCCTCCTGGTTCATCTAGGTCAGGCCTGGGCCCAAGATGACCCCTTTGTCACCTGGTCTAGCCGCTCCAGGTGGGCTGGCCCAGCGGCCAGGATGACCCTGGGTAGACGGGGGACCCTTCTGCTACAGCTGAGGCTTGGGTGGCCAGGAAGAGTTGGGGGCATCACTTAATTCTGGAAGGCGTCTCTAGGCCAGGAGTAGCTCTGGTCTCTGCAGACACCAGCCTCACCTGTCCAGGGGCCTCTCATGACCTGGTGATGGGCGTAGAGTAGAAGGGACCCAGGGCCTTGGGATTGGGCTGGAGGGAAGGTCCCAGCATGAGAGAGACCCAGTGGCTGAGATCATAGTGGGCCTTGTCTCCTGGGTCCAGCCCGGGAAAAGTGGGGGCTCGGAGGTTGTCTTGGGCTCGTCTGGGGGCGGGGCCTCAGGTCCAGCCACTGTGGGACGGCTTCTAGGAGACCTAGCCCTCCAGGCCTTTGGCCAGACGCCCTGCCCGTCTCTCCCTCACCCTCAAGGTAGCTTACAGCCCGTGGGAATTGCCTGGAGGATCCCGTGCCCTCCCAGCCACCTCACCCAGCGTGGGGTCCGACCCACAGCCACAGACCCTGTTCCAGAACTTTCTGGCACCCCGTTCTGGCCTCAGACAATCCACTCCCAGGGAGGAAGTCCGGCATCCGGTCCCCCATGGAGCCCCTGGAAGTCCCTGGAGACCCATCCCGTTTACCAGGCGGACACCCCTCGCCCCCGCCAGGCCTCCGGGACCCTCCTTGGCCATTGAGCGAAGCCATCTGCCGCCAGAGCCGCGAGCCTCGGGCAGGAGCCGCGGGGACCAGCTCAGCGATGTCAGCTCCGTTATCAGCAGAAGGCAACATCTGCCTTCCTGCCACCGACAATGGCGGGCCATTTAGCCCGTCCCTCCTCCCTTAGCTGCAGACAACAGCTCCCTGTATTATATTTTCTCACTCAATTAGCACTATCATCCCGCTGAAATAGAGGCCAATTTACCTATAATGACATCATTGTTAGGGAGGTGGCGGCGGGGCTGTCACCAGGTTGTGCAGACAGGTTCGTCTCTCTCCACTAACCCTGACAGGGCCGGGACGGCCGGGAGCTGGCGGGCAGCCGGGGCGCCCAGGCGGCCTATCGGCGCCACCCCGTCACCTCCGACCACAGACATTGTCTCCGACAGTTCTCAGGAGCAGTGTGGCGGAAAATTGAGTCCAGATTCATTAGGTTTTCAGTGTGCCGCTCAAGTCGGTTAAATTGATACATTTCCTAACGAAATTGAAGTGCTTTGTGCTGCCAGCGGAAAGCCGGGTGACCGGCCTCGGCCCGCTGAGCAGCGGAACGAGCTGACGGATCCATTAGGCCGCTCCCAGCGCCGGCCCCCTCTCCCTCCATTCCTGGCCCGCGCTGTAAATCTCCGCCAATTTCGGGCCTAATCATCATTATAAACCCTTCCTCTGCCCGCGCCCTCGCCCGCCTGCCGGCCGCACCTCGCTCACAAAACAGCCCGTGGCGCACTAATCGGCTGGCCTGCAGGGTCAGCATCCTGGCAGCTCGTCCTGGCCCCAGGGGCTGGGACTGGAGGGAGCAGTGGGGGGGGGGGGGCTCAGGGCTGGAGGAGGGGAGCTTGTGAGGTATCAGCAGGGATCCGGAGTGGAATGTGTGCCCATTTGACAGATGGGAAAGCTGAGGGCAGGCTGTGTCTGCTCAGATGCAGGCGTGGAATGGCAGGGTGGACCCTGGAGATCTCTTTCCCACTGGACCCTTTGTTTTTCTCATTGAAGCACATACGGAAAGTCCACAGATGTCAAGGGAACGGTGCGATTGGTTTTCATGTAGGAAAACATCCATGGAGCCCCCCCACTATGGTGCAGCAGGATGTTCCCGCCAGAAGGCTCCCTCTGCCCCCTCTCAACAAGGTCGCTCTGCTCTGGTTCTATATCAGGTTACTTTTCCTGCTTTTGAACTTGGTATAGGTGGGATGATCCACTGTGTTCTTTTTGTGTCTAGATTTTTTTGCCGAATTCGCGTCTTTGTGTACAGGCGGAGTTTGTCCCTTTTCGTGGCTGTATAGTATTCCACCGAGTGCTCTGGCACAGCAGACCTGCCCCTTCCACTGTGGCCCAGCCCGGGGCTGCTATCAGCAAGTCTGCTGTGAGACCCCACCTGTGTGTCTTCTGGTGACATCTGCGCTCAGCTCGAGCCTTCTGCTGCGTCTCCCCCGTCACTGTCCGCAGAGTGAGCTGGGAAATGCAGGTTTGTGTCCCTCTCTCTCCCCCCCAGCGGGAGGGCAGCCCAGCAATAGCCAGGGCCCCTGTGGGGAGGGCGTCCCGGCGTCCAGGAGACTGGCTGCGTTATGGGGACCGAGCAAACCGGAGACAACGGCGCCAGGTCTCTCCTTTTCAAAGACGTGCAACACAGCCAGGAGCAGGCATGAGCTCCGCCTCACTGAGCTGGGTGGAGCTGGTTTTGCTACTGTGGATGGATAAGCGTGTGTCCGTGTGTCTGTACACGTGGCGCACGCAGTAGGTCCCCACTCTGCATGTCGCCTGGGCTAGGTCTTCAAGGTGGTGGGTCCTGGGGATTAGTAAGGCAACGCCCAGGTGAGGGGACAGCTGGGAGGAAAACTGGGAGGCAGGCGTGTAGGGATGGCTTGAGCCGCAGCGGCCGGTGTTCCTGGGGAGGCTGGGAGGCGGGGGACCTCCAGAGCTACGGGCCTCATCCAGCCCTGGCTGTAGCTGTGTGGGGTCAGGGAGGGGCCTGGCCAGTTTTGGTCCTGGAGAAATGCTGAGGGTCTGACTTGGGTGGAGTGTCCCTCAGGTGTGGGACTGGCAGGTGGGTGTGGGACTGGCTGGCTGTGTGTGTTGGGGGAGTGATTTTTTTTGGGGGTGGCAGAACCCGGGGGGGGGAATAACTGGTCCAGCAGCCCCGCCCGGCCCTACACTTGGCCAAAGTGGTTTCCATCCTGCAGAGAGGCCCAGATGGAAATTTATGGTGAAGGGGAGACCCTCTCACCCAGGTTCCTGCTTGACGGGGGAGAGGACAATATTTCCCATTGAAGGGAACTGCAGAAGCTCTTAGCAGATCGATGGGCGGTGCTGAGTCAATAAACCATGGAGCCTGTGCGTAGGGGGAGCCCCAGCCACCCCCACTCGGGCTTCGAGAGAGTGGGGATCCCGAGGTAGCCCCAGAGGAAGCTGTGGGGGTGTGGGGGTGGCAGGAGCCCAGCTGTGTCCAGTCCACCAGCTTGGGGGTCCTCCTTCCCAGGGTGGAACGGGGGGCCCTCGGTGTCCTCTGTGCCCCTGTGCAGGGGGGACAGGGTCATGGGCAGCATTGCTGGAAGGGCCAGGCTGTGGTGTGGGCTCACAGGCCTCTCAGCCGGGGGTCACTGTCACTTCCCCCCCCAGGCCCAGCCTGTCCTGGCCATAGTCTCAACATCCCTGCCTCCCCATGGCACGCCCGCCCCCTCCACCAGACCCCAGCTGCCTGGCCTCCTCCCCAGTTCCCTCCACGGGACCTCCAGCAGGAGCTCCTTGCGCCTGGAGACTCGCATGGTGGAGGGGGCGGGGCCTGGTTTTTCAGTTATTCAGGAAACATCATGGAGGTCTGCCCTGGGTGCTGTCCCGGGTACTGGTCCCTGCCCTGTAGGGACACGCACTCCGGGCTCAGTGTGTGCTGGGGGAGGGGTGCAGTGAGGTGGGGCGCGTGTGGCCTCTGGGGAGGTGACCTGGAGACAGATCACCTGGGAGGCGGTCCAGGCAGAGGGGCAGCACGTGCAAAGGTCCTGAGGTGGGAAGTTGCTGGGTGTTCTCGGGGTCAGGGAGGGGCCGGCGTGGCCAGAGTGGAGTGGGGATCTGAGAGGGAGGGAGACACGGAGAGAGACAGAGACAGAGAAAGACAGAGAGAGATACAGAGACATGGACAGAGAGACGGGATGAGAAGAAGAGAGGCCAGGGTGGTGACGGGCCAGTTACTGGGAGGGAGGGGACCGGGTGGGGAGAGACAGGCTCCTCCGCCGGGAGACAGGGTCTGGCCCAGCGCTGTCAGTAGAAATCTCACGTGAGCCACATTTGGAATCGGTAATGTTCTAACAGCCACGTTAAAAAAAAGTCCAGAGAAGCAGGTGACGCTAATTGTAATGATATAGTCTCTTTAACCGGACACGTGAAAAATATTTCACTTCAGTGGGTCGTTGATACCAAGGTGCCCGTGAGGGGCTCACACTCCTCCTGCGCTGAGTCTCCCAAACCCGGCGTTTCCTCCACAGCACCCGATCCGAGCGGTCAAAGCGAGCAGTGCCCCCCACCAGAAGACACACTGGTCATCGCTTTCATACTTAAAATGAAGCTAAATACAACCAAAAGCTCAGTCTTCTGGGCCACATTCAAGCCCCCAGCTGGCAGGTGTGCTGAGCAGGGACAGGCTCAGGTGCAGCTCAGTGGCAGTTGGGGCTGCGGGAGTCTGGTAACATCAGGTGGCCGCTCACCTGGAGAGGAGGCCGGGTGGGGGAAGGGCCAGTGTCAGAGGACCGGTCATCGGACCAGGTCAGAGGCTGCTGGGGGCTGCAGAGAACTGACCGCTGCCGACCCCCTTCCCCCGGTGAGGGTGCCAGGGGCTGCAGGACCTCAGCTGAACTGGGGCGGCACCCCAGGGCGCAGACACAGCTTGGACGTGGCTCTGTGTGAGTTTCCAGCAAACAGAGTGAGAAATGGGGCCTGAGCGGCATTCAGCCTCCCTGCTGGCTGGGCAGGGTGGGCGGGGTTGGGGGGTCTGTGACTTCTGCTAACTGCTTCTCTCTGGTTCCTCAAGGGGTGGCCCAAGAGCAGGAGGTTTGGATGTCAGGCGGTCTGAGCGCCAACCAGCCTTGTAACCCTGGGGTCCCTGACCTCCGGGACCCTCAGTTTCTTCCTCCGTCTGATGGGCATCAAGGCACCTGGAGATCTGCGAGAAGCCGGGGAACACAGGGTGTCGCCTGTTTGCACACTGTTGGAGGGCTATGCACAGGCAAGTTCATGGGGGGGTAGTGGGCCTGGCTCCACCCCTCCCCTCTCTGGTGGCCCAGTTCTCTGGGCTGCCTGCCCAGCTGGCCTCAGGGGAGGCCACGTGGCCGGGCCCGGCACTCAGACTCTGCTTCCCATCTGGTGTGGCTCTCCTCTCTGGATGCCCCCACCTCCTGTGGTCCCACCCCTGTCTGAGGAGTGGCCTTCACCAGGCCCAGGCAACTGGACTCAGAGCCACCTCGCCCACAGGGATTAGCTGAGGCACCCAGGGCAGCTGGACATGGCCCTACTTGGATACGTGGCCCCGCCTGTCACCCACGGGCCCCAGAGGCACCAGGTGGGAGGGTCTGTGTACACGGCACCTCCTCCCTCGTGGGCAGGGTCCTCAGGAGCTTTCTTCCTGAAGTGACAGCCTGTGGCTGGCGAGACCCAAGCTGTGGAGAGGCGGTGGCCAGAGAATCGCTGGCCAGTGCAGGCCCAGGTTCTGTGGCGCTCCTGGGGTCCACGAGCCACTGAGACGGTGGCTGCGGCTGCACTGAGTTCTTTGTGCTCACTGCAGGGCACCCGAGGGAGAGGCCTTCTCTGTGTGGGTGCAGCCATCCTGCTCCCAGCCAGGGCTGGGGAGGGGCCCTCCTGCCCACAGAAAGGTGAAATCAAGCCCTGCCACCCACAGCCCAAGCCTCACTATCCTCATCAGGCAGGTGCAGAAATCCACACCAGAGAGGGCAGGGGAGGTCCCACAGTCACACAGCGTGTGGGAGGCCCCACTTCTCAGCCTCGGTTTTACTCCATTTTACAGATGAGAAAACTGAGGCTCCCAAGTCCAGGCCCCTAACAGGGGAGGTGAGCCTCCGTGCTGTCCCCCGCCCTCTAGCCGCCTCCTGCCACCCTCCTGGGGGCCTGCAGCTCCCCTCCCCACCCACCAGGCTCATGCCAAGGACCATGAGTGCCTGGAAACCGGAGAAGCCAGACGGTTTGTCTGCTGGTTGCCCTGGAGATGCCAGGGAGGCCTGCCTCCCTGTCCTCGTGCCAGGCCTCACTGGCCGCCCGCCCCACCTGCAGCCAGACTCAGCTCTGGCCATTAAATAGGGAATCATGCGCCGGCTCCACAGGCCCCGTCCTGGGCCACGGAGGGAAGACACAGACCTTGTCCACTCTGCCTGCCTGGAGGGGCACACAGGGTCCCCCGAACGCTGGGGCTGGACGCACGACGCTCCCCAGGCGCAGGAAGCAGAGTGGGCCCCTGTCTGTCCAGTGGGTGGGGCGGGCCCTCGGGCTCCTGTCCAGGCCCAGTCCAGGCAGGTTCAGGGTCTTTAGCAGAAGCCGAGCGCCCAAAGGTGTCCTCGGGGCCAGATTAGCAATGCCCGCTCTCCCAGAGACGGTAAACCTGCAGGTTGGCAGGGAGCGAGGCGAGGGCCAGGAGACAGCTCCATGAGCTCCCGTGTCCGTCTAATTGGCCCCGATCTTGCCGACCCTCCCCAACGCCGGGAAGTCCTCTGCCCCGCACCCTCCGGCCCTTCCTGGGCCTCCGCCTCGTGGGCTCCTCCCGCCCCCCAAACACAGAGACGGCTCCCCCATCAGAATGTGCAGCGCAAGCAGTGGGCCGTTTCCCTTTTCTATTTTGAATTCTGTTAACTGACAATTTAACCTAAAATCCTCTGTATTTCCAGCCTGTACAGCTGTAAATAGAGACTGACAGTTTATTTTCACGTCCTGGCTGGAGGGGGCGGCGGGAGGGGAACCCATTTGAAATAAATACTTGCGGGTCCCTGACAGACTCCAGACGGGCGTGGACGCCGGCTGGCAATCTCGGGGACCTGTCACACTCTGTGATCGGTCTCTTTACAAACACAAACGCTGCTGATTTCTTATCAAATGTAAAACCGGCCCGGCTCTTTCTTAAATGGTTACCACGAGCATGAAATTGACATTGTGAATCGCATGTGACACTGGCTTGTCGGCGCCGTAATTGATCGGTGCTTAGAGCCGCAGCCCCCCCGCCCAACCGGCGCCCCCCTGCCACCAGCCCCCGCGCTCTGTGTCAGTGGGAGGAAACGCTAAGGAAATGCTCGATTCCGTGCCTTGTGGTTTCCCTCCACCGCCCTCCTGCGAGGTGTCCGTTCCAATTTCCACGGCTTCATCATCAAACGGCTTTAATTGGCTGCTACAGAAATTTATCCTGCAAGAAGAGCTCACGGGGGCTGCAGAGGAGGAGTCCGGGGGACAGGAAAGGGTGGCGGGAATGAGATTTTGGAAGCCGCAGTGCCCCCCCTGAGGCTGGCAGGGAAGGGGAGAGGCTGGCACGCGCGGGCCTGCGTTCTCGCTGGCTAACGAGGTGGGTTTGGGGAAACAAGTCTGCGGGGCGCGGGTGTCACGCAGCAGCTCAAACACACAGCAGGTCTTCCAGGGACGGCGGCTCCCAGTGCCCGGTCGCCAGGGTGACTGTGGGCCCCCTCGCGGGCCCCCGCCCCGCCTCACAGTTTGCGCAGCTGGAGGCCCTGGTTCCCAGCTGCCGGGGCGGTGATTGCTTTTAGAGAGCTCACGTGTTTTACAGACGGGGAAACTGAGGTGGGGGCCTCCAAGCCAGAGCCCAGGCCGCCTCCTCCGGGACTTTGCCTGCAAACGTCGCTGGGCCCATTTGCTGAGCGTGACACCCACCGAGCCAGTGCCGGAGCCCAGCCTCCCCACCCCAGGGGCGGCCCACGCTCTGCTGGTGGGGCGGCCACGCTCAGCCTGGCCTTGAAGCCTGAATTGTTTTCTCAGGCCGAGGATTTTTCCGGGCCTCCTGGGGAGGGGGGGAGTCAGTAAAGACACAGAGCAGAGGCTCCCCTTGGCCCTCCACCGCTCAGAGCTCGGCTGGGGCCGCTCAGCTCAGGCTCAGCCTCCGACCCGACCGGGCCCCATGTGGGCCCCAGGGACCCCGTGATTCCCCACTGAGGGCACCCACGTGCACCTCCTGCGGGCCCACGTTTGGTCCAGGGGCTCCCTGGGCGAGCGTATTTATGTCTCTTTTTCCATGTGGGTTTTGTGCTGATGAAACTATGACGCTACATTGCACACCTGGCAACTGGGCCCTGCAGCCCGCGAGCCACCCCTCCCTGGTCCCGGCCGCACAGCAGCCTCCCCAGCTTTGCACACGTGGCAAAGCACCGCCTGGGTTCCCAACGGGGACACTGAGACGGACCACTGAGCAAACGGTTCCCAGGCCAGGGTCACATGGCCCAGGTGCTCGGGCTGCCTGAAGCATCTTCAGAAATCCATTTCGGGGAGCAGGGGCTGAGCGCTTCTCAGGCGTCCCGACTGCCCGGTTTCTTTCTCTTACGGGTGTTGCCGTGGATACACTGCCATGGAGTGTTAGCCCTTTTTGCCTTGGCTCCTAGGAAGCTCAGGGTCAAGTCACAGCCTGTTTTTGACTCTACAGAACCATGGGTGCTCTCCTAAGTGCCGACCTTACCTCTAGCTTCTCTCCAGTCACCCCACTGGGCGTCGTGTGTTTTCCTTCCTGTTTCAGACCCTCTGGGGAACAAGAGGACTAAGGTTAGTGGAGGCCAGAACATCCCTGGGATCGGTGTTGGGATGTGTGAGGGGTACCCATCCCCTCCTTTCTCTGTTCACTTGACAGATGCCCACCCCACGGGCTCTCTGAGGGGCCGGCAGGGGGCAGGCACTAGGACGGGTGCTTTGGTAGGCGGGACACTGGGTGTCCTGGAGACGGGAGGGGAGGGTGGAAGGGCAGCTCTCAGGACGGGGTGACCCCTCTGGGGTGCGGTGGAAACTGTGGAGTGACTCAGTCCAGAGCCAGCAAACAGATTTCATTGATTTTGCCATTTTTGATGGAGCACGGCTCTGTGCTAAGAAGGATTCTGAGGTCCTGGCTGTGAAAGAGTGACATGTTCGATTGGTGCTGTCTGTGACGGGTGGGCCGCGGTGGCCCAGGCCGCCTCTTATTTACTACCTGGGGTTGGAGGTCAGACTTCATGGAAGCTCCCGGCCTCAGGACCCATGAGCTCCCCTGCCATTGACCCCTCCAGCCTCGTCCAGAGAATGGCCCTTGAGCAGCACTCAGGCACCAGCAGGCACGGGGTGGCCTGCTCTCCAGCACGCCCAGTGGGCAGGGGAGGCCATTTCCCACCAGGGGTGCAGGGGCCTGGGGTGGCCAGACCTGGGCAGGGCAGCCAGGCCCCAGGCCCCCAGGTCTGCTGGGTTTCTCATCACAGGTGCTGACGGGAAGCTGAGGCCATCTGTGAGCCTGGGGGTGGGGGCAGAGATGGGGAACAGCCTGTATCAGGAACACAGCAGGCCCAAGAGGCCACCCACAGCAGGGGGGGTCAATTCTGGCCTCTGAGGGGTCCCTAGGAGGTCCATGGGGAGGAACCACAGCATGGAGCCACCGAGGGCAGACAGGTCCCCAAAGGGATGGGCTGGTGGGGTGAGCTGTGGTGTAGTCCTGGGCAGGTGACAGACCTCAGAGCCTCGGCTGTGAGTCCTGGGGACACCCGGGTCCCCGACCTGCCTCCCTGCTTCTGGAAAGCCTCGAGGAGCCAGACAGAAGCTCCGGCCTCGGGGCCCATGGGAAGGGGGTTCCACTGGGTTGCTCCAGTCCCTGTCCCAGGGGCATCTCTCCAAGTGCCTCATGTCAGGGCGGCTCAGAGAGGTGGGCAGGCCTGTCCTCACCTCCCCGGGGCTTCTCAGACCATGGAAGGCCACGAGATCACATTCAGGCAGAGAAGGGAGACGATGCCTGGCAGGCACATGCCCATGAGCCTTTCCCATGTGGCAGTTTGGCCGTGGAGGGGAGGACAGGGCTAGGCCAGCCCCAGACGGAAAGCCATCCCAGCGAAGCCGTAATGAGCTGTGCAGCCCAGACTGGCTCCTCTACCTCTCAGGGTCTTGACCTCTTCCAACCACAGTTTCTGCCCACCCCAGGACTCAGGAAGGGGGAGCTGTGCCAGCCTGGCCTGAGGTGTCCCATGCTCTCCTGGTAGAGGTAGAGGCCCAGAGAGGGGCAGAACCTGCCCACAGCTGCACAGCAAGAGTGATCTGGACGCCTCCTGGGCAGGTGAGGGGGACAGTGGGCCCGATGGGCGGTGGGCATCTGGGCTGACAGGGCAGCTGCCCCTTGGAGGAGCTGGGCCTGGGCGGTCGGGCCTCTCTTGGGCCTCCTGCTCTCTCCACTTCCTCCCCCACCCCTCAGCCGCATGGCTTAGGACTGGCAGGCGTTCGGGAAACGTGTCCTATGGCCTGGCCCTCCTTCCACGGTTGTGGAAACTGAGGCACAGGGAGCCAGGCTCGGGCACCGAACCCACTTCCTGGCTCCCTCGCTGCCCCTCATGGTGCCCCTGCTCCCAGCAGATGCCAGCTGCCCCCATGAGGCCTAGAGACGCCCAGATCCTCTGCGGGGGGTGGGCAGCCTCACACCCAGACCTGGTGGCAGGATCCTCAGGGGGCCCGGGCCAGGCCTCTCCTGGCCCCCTTGCAGAGCCATCCTGGGACGGGCAAGGCGGGCTGGCATCTCCGAGTGAGTGGGGAAAGGGAGGGGGGACAGCCAAAACTTTAAGGTACGTGAACTGTGAAATTAAATCGAAATACTCAAATAAGGAGTCGCGTAACAGCACAAGCAAAGATGTTTACCAGGGCTTGAAGTTAAATACAGACTTTTTTCATAAACACAAACACAAATGCAATAAAGTTCTGTGGAATGTTAAATATAATTTACAGTGGAAAGAATGTTCCTGCCGTCATAAACCCGCGCCCACGATGTCACTGCCTGGCGCCGGGAAGCCAGGTTCCTCAGCCCCACGGCTGGGCCAGGCCCGGGCGTGCCGGCGGGGCACCCACAGCCCGCCGAGGGGGGCTGCAGGCCCGGAGCCCAGAGGCAGGCGGCTCTCGGTGGGCGTTCACTGGGTGTGGCCATCCTTCCCTCCCCAGAGTGGAAGGTGGTGCGGGCAGGACTGAGCTGGCTGGAGCTGCCGTTTGTCCTGCACTCAGACGTTGTAGGGAAACTCTTAGTAGGGCAAAGCCAGTGGAGGAATCATCTCCAAACAGGAAAATGGTGAGTGGCCACCCGGGTGCTTATCAGTTCCTGGTCCCACCCGGCCCTGGTCCTAAGGCCCCTCCCACCCACGTGGCCAGGTCCAGTGCAGGCCGGGAGAGCTCCCCACCTGGAGACACCCGCACAGCCAGGGTACGTGGGCCAAGGCCCCCAGTGTTCTCTTCCTGCCTCCTCCTCCCACGCAAACCCTCTCACTGGGAGATAGCCTCAGCTAGTCATTTACACTCTAGTGAGAACGAGCCCTTCCCTGGTTGCCTCCTCCCAAACTGTGGAATATGAAAGTGGAGTCTCTGTTGACCCTGGAAATATGCTGGCTTAGGTCAGAGAGGAGGAGGGACGCGCACCTGGGTCTGGATGAGTTCTGACCGGAACCCGAGTTTCTGCCTCTGGGGAGAGTCCTTGGTATCGGTCCAGAGCAGCAGCCCCACCGACTGGAGGCACGGCCTGCGTTTCAGGTGTGGGTGGGTGTGTAGGTGTGTTTGCACGTCTATGTGAATTCAAGGACACTGTGTCTCGCCTGGGGGTGGCAGGGGTCAGTGTGTGCCCTGGGCAGCTGTGGACCCGGCCTTCGAGCTGTGAGGTGGCCCCACGCGGGGAGGCAGCCCTGGAGTGCGTGGGCTGGAGAGGGGGGCACCTTCCCCTGGCACCCTGCACTGGGGGTGCTGCACCAACAGAGTGGCCTTGCCCCCACCCCAGGGTGCCCCAGCCTGGGCAGGAGCCTGAGCATAAGGGTTTCAGGCCCATGGAGTGGGGAACCTTGGTGGTCAGTTCAATGTGACATGAAGGCCCGGCCTCACCCCCTAGGCCAGCTTTGGCCAAAGATCCTGGGCACAACCCCTGAGGCTGTCCCCAGCCGGATGTGTAGGTGGGTGGGGGCCGTGGGAAGGGCAGCATGCCCCACCTGCCCTGGGCAGTCCTCCCAAGCGGGGCACAGCTGGGTGCCTGCTGGGTGGGTCGCCCCCCATCGGGTGCCAGGCTGCCTGTCGCTTGGTCATCGGCACCTCCTCCAGCCCCAGCACGGGGTGATATGCACCCTCCTCCCCCGCAGAGGGGCGCTGGCCGCCTGCCTCTGACCTGTGCCCCTCCACTCCAGGCCAGCCTCCGAGGGCAAGCAGGTAGGCATCCTCCGCCCACTCACCAGCTTGAATTGAGCGACCGCTGCATGCCAGGGCCCGAGCTGGGAGCTGGGACCTGGGATCAGATGTGGGTCCTGCCCTCCAGAGGCCCCCACCTCGGGGGTGGGACAGAAGAGATGGTCACGGCCATGTGGCCAATCGATTTCTGCCCTCATCAGCCAGGCCCCAGGGAAGGGCTGGGCCCAAGATGGGCCACCTGGGTCCCAGGGCTTGGGGGTGTTTCTGGGGCAGCCCTGCCGGGGTCCTGGCTGGGAGCAGCCGCCCCTCGCAGGGCCCTGCCTCCCGCTGTCCATCCCCGGGCCTTGCTCTCTGCCTGCCCACGAGTTGCCTGGTCAGTCTTAAATTTGAGGCCTGTGGTAACTTCCCCAGAGCCCAGCGCCCTAATTTATGTGCTGCTGTGGTGGGGTGTTTTCTCTAAAAACAGGATGGATGTGAGAAAAACAACACCGTCCCAGAACCACGCTTAACGGTGGGTCGGCTGGCTCGTTAACGCTGAATAATCGAGCTTCCACCCCTCGCCTGGGAAAGGAAAATAAACACACAGGCAGGCTCGGGACAGGGCTCCCCGCTGTGTGGGGCGCACTCAGCACCCAGCGCCTGGGTCCCCACGTGGCAGGAGGCTCGGGCTCACCTACCCCAAGGCGCCCGGCTGGGCACCCAGCCTGGGAAAGGTCACCCGGAGGTGGCGCTTCCCGGGAACAGGCCGCCCCGCCCAGGGAGGAAACAAACCCTTTGTGTGGAACCCAAATCCCGCTCCGTAATTTAAACCTGCTTCCTCCTGCTCAGCCTCGGAAAAGATGGAGAGCAGCTGGTCCGCTCTCTGCTTCTAATAAATCCCAGCCGACCGCCCTGCCAGAGACGGGCCTGCCGGCCGCACAGGCCCAGAGGAGAGGGGCCGGAGCTCCGTCCCCCGGGCTCCAAGGGGAGAGAGGCCCCCGGGGACCTGCGCCCTCCGCCGCCCTCCGGTTGCAGCTCCGTGGGGCGGTGGGGGGCGCACAGCATTGGCAGGAGGGTCGGGTCGGGTGGGAGGAGGTCCGCATGGAGTCCTTTGTGCAGCCAAGTTCCAGGCCCATTGTGTCCTGGGCCGAACCTCTGCTCACAATTTGGGATTAGAGCAAATCCGAGTGTTTTTCTGCATGCCTGCCGCTCCCGGCGCCCGGGGCCTGCTGGGTAACTGCCTATTATCCGCGGTTCCACTCCAGTGCCCTCCCCAATAAAACTTTTCATATCCTTATAAACGGACTCGATTGCCGTGTTATAAACATTTACACTGTGCTAACAGATCATCTCCGCACATCAGAATTGGCTAAATTCCCTTTTCCAGATGAATATATTGAAGGAGATTAGAGATATGATAGCTTTTCAGATTGCTGAACCCGGAGAAATTAGTTTAGTGAGCATTTACAGAGGCTAAATTGGAACCATTAAATAGTGGATTAAATTGATGGCACTTTCATTGTCTGTCCTTCGGTACCCCCTGTAAAATCAATTAGCCGTCGCCAGCCCATTCTCCGTACACGACCGACGTCCTCTCTGGGAGCTGATGCAAAACCTCCCGGCGGCGCCGGCCAGGGCTGTGGAAACGCACCTAGGAAGCCGCTGGGCATGAGACAGCATTGGGGACCCCAGCTGCCGGGAGGGCCGCCCACCGCCCTGGCTCCAGCTCCATGGGCGTCACCAGCTGCCCCCAGGCTGTTCTGAGGGGCTTTGAGCAGAGGTCCCCCAGGAGACTGCAGGGCAGGTGAGGGGGTGTTGGGCCCAGCATGGCTGCCACGGGGGGGGGGCGGGGGGGGCTCTGTAAGTCTGGCCAAAGGTGGCTTCTGTCCGCAGGGAGGCAGCGGGCATGGAGGACACCGGAGGGTGTGCCCGGAGGTGGTTTTGGGGCCTTATGTGAGCCTGTGATTCCTGCTGTCTCGGCCCTATGCTGGGGGGGCCCTTACTGAGCCGTCAGCCACAGGGTGAGGGCTTGGGCGGGAGAGCCCAGGAACCCTCCCCGCAGCCCTGCCAGGCAGGTGCTGTTCTTGTCTAGCTTCCCAAGGAGGAAACTGAGGCTCAGTCGGTCAAGTGGCTGGCCCAAGGTCCACAGCTGGGCCCGGGCATGCACTTCAGCCTCAAGTGGGCATCCTGGGCTAAGACCCTCCTGGTACGTGATCAGCCACTGTTGACGTGCCATCCTGGGCCCCACACTCCAAGCCGAGGGGCCGGAAGGAGCCAACCCCAAACACACTCTGGACACACTGGACACAGGAGGACAGGCAGGCAGAGGGCCACACAGCACAGCACCCCTTGGGATGTCATGGGCCAAGGCCTCCATCTGCTGGGGCACAGCTGGGACTGAACACTGGGCCCCACTCAGGATCCGACAGTTGCCTTCACCCTAGTGAGCACCCTGCTGGGAGCCCTCTCTCCACTTTCCTGAGTGCAGCATGAAGGTCACCTCCTCCAGGAAGGCTGCTGTGATCCTTCCACCCCCTCCCACAGGCCAGGAGCCCCTCCCCTGTCTCCCCTGGGCTGTTGGGCTTCCTCATGTAATGGTGGTTGTAACACTGGGCAGGAGATGCTGTCTTCAAGGAGCCTCCCTCCCACCTGCTCTGGATTCTAGGTGTGCGGGGGGGGGTGGGGTGGGGTAGAGGTGGGTCCAGCTATGCCGGTGGCCTGGCCACCAGGCCAGTCAATGAGAACATGAAAGGGGAGCCCTGGCCCTTCCTTCACCCACGCCCAGGAGAAGGGAGAGGTGAGGATCACCCCGGGCAGCAGAGGGCCCTGCAGGAGGTGGGCACCAAGTCTTTTCAAGCAAAAGTCCCCTCTGCAAACATTCCAGTGGCACCCAACAGTCTATACAGAGGTTTCCCTCCTGTCAACCTGGGGGGTCGGCAGCTCCGTTCTATAAAGGAGGCAACAGGAGAGGCTGGGGAGGGGGCCAGGTTGTAGCAGGTCAGAGGGGCTGGGCTTCTGCCTTGGGACTCAGCTGCCCCTCTGCCCACACCTGTGGGGGCCCCCCCTGGCCTGGCCCCAGCCATGCCCCAGCACGTGCTGGCAGCCAGAGCTCTGCCCATCAAGGAGGCCGGTGGACGAGCCTCTGTGCAGCTTTCCGGAGACCCGTGCGTGCACAGCCGCGACGTGGACATGAACCCTGCAGACTTGGGCTGAGCACCTCAGGCTGGGTGAGGCCTCCGCTGAGGTCTGTGGATATTCGAGGAGGCCACAGGGACTGAGAAAGTAGAGGAGTGGGCCTGTGGGCAGGCAGGTGGGGGACCCTCCCAGATGTCCCCGCCCCTGGGCGAGGTGCCCCATGGCTGTCTCCTTCGGAGGGTGATAGGGACAAGCTGCTGGGTGGGGTGCTGAGTGGCCTGTCCTAGGAAGGGTGCAAGCCCTGCTGGGGAGGAAGAAGCAGACAGGGCTCAGCCTGGAGCTGCCTGGGAGGTGGGGTGCCCGGCGGCTGCCTTGCACAGTGCTGGGCACACGGTCTCCAGACCCCTGCTCCCAGCCCCTGCAAGGCCCCAGCACCCTCCCTGTCTTCACCTTGCTGACCCCTGACCTCTGGCTGCTCTGAGAACTGGCAGCCCTGTTCCAGCAGATTAGCACCCCCCAAAAAAAACACTCGGTGGTTTTCATCTGAGCCCAGCAGGTGGGCGGGAGGCCTCCAAACAGAGAAGCCCAGACAGCTGAGGAGGGGCTGGGGGCGGCACTGCGGGGCACTGCACGGGTCAGGTGACATGTTGGCATGGAGATGGGGGCTCTGGAGCCTGGTGGGAGTCTGGGTCAAGGGCCCCGTGTGAGGCAGAAACTCCTCCCCAGGCCCGGAGGCCCCTGGGGGTTTGCAGACTCTCTCTGCCCCGATGTCTCACTGCTTCCTATAGGTCCAGGAAAGGACTCCTCACCCCATTTTATAGACGGCATAACTGAGGCCCAGGGAAGGGAGGGATGTGCCCAGGTCTCAGACAGTGGCCCCTTAGGGGTTCGAACCCCAGGAGGCTGTAGGTGCCTGTTTGAACTGCCCACCATCGGGCCACACCGCAGGTTTCCGATGGTCACACAGGAAGCTGGTCTCAGCAGAGCCAAGGCATAGCTGACCCCCTGCCCGGCCTGGCTCCCGCTGGGCCCCTGCAGGCCCGCCCCACTGGAGCCCATGCCCACCTGAGCCCATCCCTGTGGCCGGTCAGCAGCCCTGGGCTGGGCGGATAAGGTTACCCGCCAGCTGGGGTGGGGGTGGGGGTGGGGCCTGTGCAGGGGCGGGGGTGGGGAGGGTGACAGAGGTGGGTGAGAAGGCCAGACTCGGGAAGTTCTCACGAACAAACTGGGTGACCGGGTGCCCAGGGCTGCCTGCTGGCCACCGACGACTACTATTTAGAGCAGCCAGCAGTCCACGCACACGGGCCCAGCTCCAGGGTAAGATCCCGCCTGGGGCAAGGTGCTGGGACCCTTCCCTGAGCTTGGAGCTCCTATCTGTCTATATAGTGGGCTCCATCGCTGGGCACCCCCAGAGCTCCCAGGCTGGGATTCTGGGTCCCTCATTTCATTCCCCTGGGGACACTCCCAGGAATGGCAGGATGGCCTGGCTGGAGCAGCCTGGAAGGAGGTTCCCATGGGATCGGAGCTGGGTTGTTTGGACTCTGCCACCAATTCACTGGACAATGGGTAACCCCCCCCCCTCTCCTCCAGGGCTGCTGGGAGCAGAGCGAGCCCAGGCTCGAGGGCCAGCGGCAAAGATGAGAATACAAGGTGTGTTGTGGTTGTCACGCTTGTCACAGATGCAGTTTCATGCTGACCCAGTCTCCAGAGATGTCGGTGGCCTGTGGGGAGGGGCCAGGGGCTCAGCCCTTTCATCACCTAGGCCTCCAGCTACCATGCAGGACAGTGCTCATCCGGCAGTGATGAATGGCTGCCAGCTTCGGTTCAGCAGCCTGGGAGAAATGAGACGGAGACCTGGAGAAACCAGGCAGAGGCTCAAAGACTCGGGGTGGAGATAGAGCTGCCACTTGGAAGGGCCTGGCCGTTGCCTCTGCCCCTGCCCCTGAAGAGCAAGTGGCAGGAGGGGCTGGAGAACATGGACCAGTGGGAGGAAATCCTGGCTGGGCCAGGCCAGCACCCCACACCCTGCCGAGTGAACAGGCCACTGGGCCTTAAGCTGGGACCAAGGTGGGAGGCCCAGGTGGTGCTCTGAGTCCTCAGACAGCCACAAGGCCAGGTCGAGGCTGTTCTGTGAAATAACTGAGCAGCGTCAGTTCTGTGAAAGACAAAACAGAGAACCTGCCCCAGGATGAAGGCAGCTAAGGATGTGTGACAACTAGTGCAGTGTGGAGTCCATCCTTCCTCCCCCCTCCCTTCCACCCACCCACCTATCCATCCATCCACCCACCCAGCCATCCATCATCCATCCATCCACTCCATCCATCCATCCACCCACCCATCCATCCACCCATCCACCCATCCATCCATCCATCCACCCACCCATCCATCCATCATCCATCCACCCTTCCTTCCTTCCTTCCTTCCTTCCTTCCTTCCTTCCTTCCTTCCTTCCTTCCTTCCTTCCTTCCTTCCTTCCTTCCTTCCTTCCTTCCTTCCTTCCTTCCATCCACCCTTCCACCCATCCACCCTTCCATCCTTCCATCCTTCCATCCATCCATCCATCCATCTATCCATCCGTCCATCTACCCATCATCCACCCTTCCATCTGTCCGTCCATCTACCCACCCACCCATCTACCCACCCACCCATCCACCCACCCACCCATCCACCCACCCATCCACCCACCCACCCATCCACCTACCTATCTGTCACAGACACCCCCAATGCCCCTCCTCAGTTCCACCATGAACCCCAAACCCACGACTGTCTTGGTCTCCGTTTGCTCTGAGCACACACTTAGAGTCAAAGTAAGCTGGGTGCTCTTTGATGGGGCCCGATGGGAGAGTGGGACCCTGACATCGAGGGGGGGCTGCATCCTGCTCAGCAGGGAAGCTCTTGAGATGAGGAGTCCACAGCTCATGGAGGCGCAGTGAGATGGGGTCCCCAATGTCAGGGGCAGCGGGAAGGCGGCCAGCGCTGGGAAGTAATATGGCAGCGTGAACAATGCACGGTGGACATGCCTGGCACCTCTGACCCAGCAATGCCACCTGGGATGCTCCCCTAAAGAACGTATCCTAAATATGGGGAGTGTTGGCCCGAAGATATTCACGGCAACATCGTTTTTAATGACAAAAAAATTGGAAGCAGCTGAAGTATCTAACAACCAGGGTGTAGTTTAGTAAATTACGGTGCTCGCACTCGAGGGAAAGCTAGGCAGCCACTAACGGTGATCGTCAGGAGACGGCGGCACTGCGCGGGCCCCCCGCGCAGTCATGTGGGGGGCAGTGTGCAGGATTGGACGCACACGAGGGGTGAGGGTGTAAAACAGGCAGCAGCCTGGAGGCGGGCGGTGCTGAGGCAGTGAGGCAGAGGGGGCTGTTTTCTTCTATTTTCTGACTTTTCTATGAAGTACTGTTATCGCCTTAGTAATTTAAAATACTTAATAAACAGGGTTTATGGCCAGATGGTGGGATTATGGGTAAGTTTTGTGTCCTCTTTGAGCTTTCCTGGATTTTCCAACTGTTCAGGCCGATGATTGGGGAAGGTGGGCGGGCCGAGGAGCGACAGGGTGACTGGGGGGCATTGCCTCATAAGGGCTGTCCGGGTGGAGGGGCAGATGTGCCCACAGGACCCTGAGGGTGGAGCCCCCCACTGGCAGGAATCTCAGGCTACCCGGTGAATGGAAGGGTTCAACGAAGGTCTCTTGGCTGTGATGGAGGGGTCCCTACCAAGGATAACTGGGTGGCCACAGGGCTGCCAGGTGCACTCTCAGGGGAGAAGAGGTTAACTGGAGGTTGTTCTGTGCCTACACTGCGCCCAGGTTTTACCTGCATCATCTCATTTAAATCTCAGACACTCCTGTGAAAAATAAGCTTGTACTTCAGAGGAGACATGGAGGCTCAGAGACATCAAGTAACTTCTCCGGAGTCCTGAGGTTGGTGGTGGGTGAGCACCACAGAAATGGCTCTCCTAGGATTGTGCAGTCCACAACATGTACCATTGTCCAGAGCCTGGTCAACTTGAGTTCAGAGTCTGGGCTTTCCCATGTGGCCTCAGGCCCTGTTCCAGAACCATAGGTCCACGAGAATGGAAGAAGTTGTCCTGGTCATCAGGGAGCTCAGAAACAAGAGAGAGAGGAGATAGGAATGACAACCATGAAAATGATGGTGATGATGGTGATGGTGGTGATGGTGGTGGTGACGGTGGTGATGATGGTGATGGTGGTGATGATGGTGATGATGGTGATGGTGGTGATGGTGGTGATGGTGATGATGGTGATGGTGATGATGGTGGTGATGGTGATGATGGTGATGGTGATGATGGTGATGATGGTGATGGTGATGGTGGTGATGATGGTGATGTGATGGTGGTGATGGCTATGATGGTGATGGTGGTGATGGTGGTGATGGTGATGATGGTGATGGTGGTGATGGTGGTGATGGTGATGGTGGTGATGGTGATGATGGTGATGGTGATGGTGATGATAGTGATGTGATGGTGGTGATGGCTATGATGGTGATGGTGGTGATGGTGGTGATGGTGATGATGGTGATGGTGGTGATGGTGGTGATGGTGATGGTGATGGTGATGATGATGGTGATGGTGGTGATGATGATGATGGCGATGGTGATGATGGTGACAATAATTATAATTTATTCAGTGTTCTCTATGCACCAGGAACTGTGTGCTAAGCCTGATAAACTATCTGGGTGGTGGGTGCTATCCTGTCTTGGTCATTTGGCTTGTAAAAGGTGGGGCTGATAATTTAACCCAAGCCCACGAGGTTCCAGTGCCTGGGCTGGGCCAAGGCCCACCAGAGGCTGGATGTAAGGGTACTGGAGTCTGTGCAGCTGGAGCCCCCTCGTCCACCAGCAGAAGGGGAGGAGAGCCCTTTGGGCAGAGCTGATCCACACGGGTGAGGTCAGGCCAGCAGCAGAGGGGACAAAGGAGCTGGGCAGAAAGGGTGCAGGTGACTTCAGCTGGGTGGGGCCACCTCCTCCACCCTGCGCTGCAGGTGGAAGTTGAGCCTGGAGAGGAGCAGGTGTTTCTTATTTTCTGTATCTTTTGATACATTGACATGTCAGGGCCTTGCTGGCCAGGGAGAAACCGCCCTCCCAGAACCAGCTAATCCTGGAGCTAGCAGACCTCCCCTATGAGCAAACCCAGTCCCCTCCTCCATCAGGCTCTCATGCCCCCAGGACAGTCCTTTCCTGCCCCAACCATCCAGGGCCAGGTGCCAAGCAACTAGAGACCATCCTACAGCCCAGGTTATTTGAACTTCTACCCCTAAGCCTGCTGCACCTAGAAAACCACAGTGACCGCTCTGGGTCGTGCCCACCACTCCTCTGCCTCCTGACCTACCCACCGGTGACTCCGTGTGGCCCTGCATGGTGTGTCCTGCCCCCTCCTCTGGGACATGTAAATACTACTTTCCTGTTGAGGCAGTGGCCTCATATCTGTCTTACCACACCTGAGCACACCAAGTCTCAGTACAGATGTGAAGGGTAGCCTTGAGGCGGGTGGCCAGGCAGATCTGGGTCCAGGAGCAGACCTGCTTTCTGGGGGGCCTACTGTGGTCCTGCGGGGGCGGGTGGGCCATGGGGTGGGGTACGGGGACCCACACTTCAGCATTCTGCTCCTCTCCTGCTGCTGGGCAACTGGGCAGCTGGGCAGGCCCCTGTCCATCTCTGGGTCTCCTCTGGGACGAGAGCAAGGAGGATTATATGCTATGAAATCAGCCTGGGAGCTGCCAGCCGGGCGACCGCGGTCTGAGCCAGGCGGCGAGGGCTGTGGAGCTGAGGGCCAGGTCATGCACAGGGCCTCCACCTGCCCTCATCCCTTTCACAGTGAAGCCACCACCCTGCCCAGGACCTGCTTGGCAGGGCCAACTGCCAGGCCCAGGGTGAGTGGGCCGAGGGCAGTGGCTGGAGCTGGGCTGTGGAGCGGCGGGGGCCCCCTCTGGCCAGGCTGGCAGCGCCCGCCCGGCCGCCTCCTCTGCACCTGCTGGTGCCGCGTCTGGCCCCAGCCCAGCGCCTCTTCATCTGGACCCGGCGCTCTCGGTCCACTGGGCTGTCTCCCTGGTTGTGTCAACCCCCGAATGCTCGGCCGCCGACATTAAAGCCTCTCTCCTGTAATTGGCAATTTTGTCACATTTATTCACAACAGATCGGATTGTCAGGAGCTCGCTGGGGCTCTCCGGAGGCCCGCCGTGAAATCGGTTTGAAATGGCGTGTCAGGTTTTCTCCCCCTGCCGGAGCGACCATCTGGCTGATGGACCCACGGCGGGGTGGGTACATTGACCTGGGGAATCACGGCTAAGCCCTCCCCCGCCCCCGCCCCTACCCCTTGTGCCACTCCTGGCCTCCCTCTCAGGCTCTGGGAGCCAGGCTGCTGGGAGAGGCCTGGGTGGGGCCGGGGTGGGAGGCAGCCACTAGACTGAGAGCCCCCGGGGCATGGAGCAGGCCTTCCCAGGCTGCCAGGGTGGCATCTTCCCAGCAGCCCAGGCTCACATGGCAGACAGAGCCCAGGATAAGGCCAGCCCAGCAAGGGATGCCCCTGCCCCACCAGGTCCTCGACCTGGGCACTAGCTTCCCCTGGGCCCCGGTGTGCACGGACAGGCGTGATCCCGAGCACGGACAGGCGTGATCCGGAGCACGGACAGGCATGATCCCGAGCACGGACAGGTGTGATCCGGAGCACGGACAGGCATGATCCCGAGCACGGACAGGTGTGATCCCGAGCACAGACAGGTGTGATCCCGAGCACAGACAGGTGTGATCCGGAGCACGGACAGGTGTGATCCGGAGCACGGACAGGCGTGATCCCGAGCACGGACAGGCGTGATCCCGAGCACGGACAGGCGTGATCCCGAGCACGGACAGGCGTGATCCGGAGCACGGACAGGTGTGATCCCGAGCACGGACAGGTGTGATCCGGAGCACGGACAGGCGTGATCCCGAGCACGGACAGGCGTGATCCCGAGCACGGACAGGCGTGATCCCGAGCACGGACAGGCGTGATCCGGAGCACGGACAGGTGTGATCCCGAGCACGGACAGGTGTGATCCCGAGCACGGACAGGTGTGATCCCGAGCACGGACAGGTGTGATCCGGAGCACGGACAGGTGTGGTCCCGAGCACGGACAGGTGTGGTCCCGAGCACGGACAGGTGTGATCCCGAGCACGGACAGGTGTGATCCCGAGCACGGACAGGTGTGGTCCCGAGCACGGACAGGTGTGGTCCCGAGCACGGACAGATGTGACCTGGAGCACGGACAGGTGTGGTCCCGAGCACGGACAGGTGTGACCTGGAGCACGGACAGGTGTGATCCCGAGCACGGACAGGTGTGGTCCCGAGCACGGACAGGTGTGATCCCGAGCACGGACAGGTGTGATCCCGAGCACGGACAGGTGTGGTCCCGAGCACGAGTGCACAGGCACCAGCTGGGTGATCGCTGTGCGTGGGTACCAGGTATAACAGTGTGCGGGTGAGAGGCAGGCGCTGCTGTGACAAACATCCCACATCTCAGTGGCCTAGCAGAGTCGCAGTCGTCTTGTGATGACGCCCCACTTCTGTCTGGGCTGGAGGGGGCCCTGCTCCACACTGTCTTTCAGCTCTCAGGTGCCTCCTTTCTGCACGCGGCCGCTCGTGTGGTTGTGTGAGCCCCTGTTGTCACTGGACTGGGAGGTGGGGGGAAACAGGAGAGGGAGTCAGCCACAGGAAGGCCAGGTCATGCGGGCAGGACCCGTGTAGGTGCAGGAGCGCCGGGAACATTTCCCTGCGGCTGAGGTCGGGGTGGGGGAGCCCGCGGAGCAGACCAGGCTGGGCTTAGCCACCAACCAAGCGGGGGCGCCGCAGAGCTCTTGCTAAGAAATATGCTATTTCAAAAGTCAAATGGGACCACTTCATGCCTATTAGAACGGCTATTATTTAATAACAAAACACAGAAAATAACAGTCAGTGAGGATGTGGGGAAATTAAAAGCCTTGTGCCCTGTTGGTGGGAATATAAGATGATGCAGCCACGGTGTGCAGGGGCCTCAGAAATTAAACACAGAATTGATGCATGGCCCTGGCCAGTTTGGCTCAGTGGTTAGAGCGTCAGCCCCCAGACTGAAGGGTCCTGGGTTCAATTCTTGCCAAGGGCACGGACCTCGGTTGCAGACTCTATCCCCGGCCCCAGTAGGGGCCATGCGGGAGGCGACCAATCGATGTGTCTCCCTCACATCCGTGTTTCTCTCTCTCTCCCTCTCTCCCCCTTCTGCTCTCTCTGAAAAGCAATGAAAAAATATCCTCAGGTGAGGGTTAAAAAAAGAATTGATGCCTGACCCAGCAATCCCGCTCCTATGAGGACTTAGGGTTGTCAAGTCCGTAGAGACAGTAGAGGTCGGGGGCCAGGGGCTGGGGCTGGGGAGTGTTTAGTGGGGACAGAGTGTCAGTCTGGAGATGGTGGCAGTGGCTGCACAACCGTGTGAATGTGCTTAATGCCCCCGAACCGTGGACTTAGAAAGGGTGAAGGTGTAAATTTTACCTTATGGATATTTGATCACAGTAAAAACTCAGATGGGGCCACAGCTATGGGGAGACTGGATTGTTGGGAGGAGGCTCACCCTCCTTTTAGGACCCACCCATGTTGCTTATCTCTGGGGATAAGGCGCCCTTGGTGCTCAGGGGAATGGGGCCCGTGAGCCAGGGAGACCTGACCTTCGGGCCAGAGCCGCACACGGGCCGGGACTTGGGGACTGGGACAGGCCAGGGCAGGGGCAGCCTGCTGGGACACCTGCTGTTTTTAACGCTGACAGCCACATCGGGAAAGCCTCTTAGGCAGTGGCAGTGAGAAATTGATTGGTTTTGGAGCAAAGACCAAAAGCCAGGAGCTCCAGAGGTTGTGGGAAAGACAGGGCAGGTTTGGTTGGCCAGCCAGCCCCTGTGCATCTGCCTGTATGTCCCTGGAGGAATTGGGGCCAGGGGGGCATCCAGGAGGCCTCATCCTGTTGCTGAGGTCACCTGCTGGTCTCCAGGGAAACCCTGGGTGCACAGGGGCCCCTCAGAGGCCTGGGGTCTGAGGCTGGGCTGGGGTCTGTCTCAGGCCCGATGGTGGGGGTGGGAGCACTTCCCCTGGGAGGCAGGCCCGGACCTCCTTCAGCCCCCACCTCCTGCCCCAGTCAGGCAGGGCACAGGCTGGACTGTTGCCCAGGTGGGTTACCTGTGGCGTCTCAACCCTCACCCACCCCACCCTCCAGCAAGACAGTGACGTTGTCACCACACCTGGGCTACAGGCTCACAGTCTCTGCTCAGTGACCAGATGACACTGCCTGTAAAACGGGAGGAGGCCCAGCCCCTGGGGGAGATGACTACCCCCAGCCCTGCCGCAGTGAACTGGACGCCGGCTCCAGAGTCACCAGGACGGACAGGGAGTCCCAGCAGAGCACAGCCTAGATGGGGACCTCAGGGGGCCCTGCCGCCCTGCCCACAGCCTGGCCAGCTTGTGTCCAGTGCCCACCCCGGTTGCACTCATGAGCAGTGGGGAGATGCCCCAGCAAGAGCCCCTTCCCCACCCAAGGCCTGGGGCAGGGCTCAGCCCCAATTCTCATATCATCACATTAAGTGAGTGCACAGTTGACGCGTCGAGCCTGCCAGGTTTGCTATTTTTCTAAAAATTAGGAGCAGCTGAAGCTCTTTATATGGTACTGCCTAGGTTGAGATGTCAGGGCCTCGCCGAGCGCCCACCCCACAGCCTAAGTGGCTGGGCAGGGGCCCTGGCACCGGGTGGGGTCAGGGCTGGCCTGAGGGGTGGGCGCCTGGAATCAGGCCTGGGGCTGGGAGACTGCCTCCCGCTGGGCGTGAGCCTCAGGGAACCTCCGCTCTCCCCTCAGCCCCATGGGGGGACCATGGATCCTCAAGGCGGAGAGCCATCCATGTGGCAAGTGGTGTGTCCCCATGACCAGCTGCACCGCCTGCTTGCTCCCTCCGAGCTCCGCTCACAAGCCGATCAGATGGTGCCGCCGGTCCTAATAGGCAGGATGGGCACATGCATGTCTGTCTGGGAGCCCAGCCTCTGTGACCCCCAGCCGACTGCAGGCCAAGGCTGCCTGGTCTGGAGGAAGCACCCAAAGAGGGCTGGGAGCAGGATGTCAGGGCGCAGAAGGGGCCTATCAGTGGCACCCGAGGGCAGCAGCGGTCCCCATGAACCCAGAGGCAGCCCAGAGCCATCCCGTGGCAGGTGGGGAGTGTCCATGAGGGGTTGGGGGGTAAGGAGAGGTTGGGGACTGTGGGGGTGGGAGGTGAGGGGACTTGGCAGAGACCTGGCACAGGAGGGAAGACAAGAGCAGCCTCAGAACGGGGCAGGTACAGGAAGGTGACCCCCTGCCTCATCCACTTTAGTGCTGCCCACGTGGGGATGAAGTCCCACCTGCTTCCTTTGGGGAGTTGTATGGACTTGGGTCAGTAAGGGAGGGTGGACTGAAGCTGCCTTTAAGGTAGTGAGCTGCCCATCCCTGGAGGAATGCAAGCCGGAAGGTCTGAGAATTCCTGCTCTGCATGTTAGAGTGAATACGACAGACCTCAGTAGTGTCCCCCAGGGGCCTGTCCAGCTGAGCACAGCACTGGGGTAGGTGCAGGAGGCAGGGTTCTTGTCCCCGGAGACCCCTCCCAAAAGGATGGCCACCAAGTTGGAGGGCCCAGCTGGGGTCCTCACTCTGTGGCAGACTCACCACCTGCTTGGCCTGGGGCCTCCTCAGCTGTACCCCCAGCCCTCCCCCACAGAATCAGCTGCCCCTTCCATCAACCCCACCCCCCACCCCCGTGGCTCTGATTCCAGCAACACCCACAACCTGCTCCACAGGTGGGGACTCCAATGCCCAGCGGATGCAGGACCGACCTCTCCAAGGCCCCCAGCCTAACCCTCCCTGCCTGACTCCCCACTGTTCCTGGGCCATGGGGTCCCCTGGGCTCCCCGCCCGTCAGCCCTCACTGTGGGTGATCCAGGGCCTCTCGTCCCAGCAGGAGGCAGGGAGGCAGCACCCGGACACCGGGCCCCCAGGCCTGAGTGCCGAGCCTGCGGCTGCCCCAGTTCAAAGGGCCAATTGTTCGGGGCTCTGCCTTCTGCCTCCAGTGACCTGGAGCGGGCAGCTTGAAACCGCCCGGCTGGGGCATCCACACCACAGAAACTGACAAATGCTACGTCATCTCCCCTCTCGTTTTACCCCCAAGAGCTGTGCCCTGTGCCGGTCTGTCCCATATCCTGGGTGAGGAAACTGAGGCCCAGAGGGGAGCAGAGTGCTGGCCCCCCCAGCTGGGCCACGAAGGATACAGAGGAGGGACGCGGGCCCAGGGCGGCCAGCGCCTGGACACACCTGGGGCCCAGAGCTGCCCTCAGCACCCTTGTCGTCCGCGGCAGCCTCGTTGCTCACCAGCCCCGACAGGTGTGCGCTGCCCCCTCGGGCCGCCGGCCGTAAATCTGCGGGCTAATCTTTCACCATCCCGGCCTCTCTCGGGGCGTAATGGATGGGCTCCGGCCTCGCGGCTGCTGCGAAATCACTCAGCGGCCAGACAAGCCCTAAATCTGACGCAGGGAGTGTTGAAAGGAGGAATGTCTGTTTTCATAACCTACCTCAGTTACAATAAATATTTAAAAAGCGCATTAACATCCTCTCCCGCACAATCGGCCTCTGTGGCCGGCCGGCAGATTTAATTAGCTCCGGCTTCCCCCACCACCGCGCTCACCCGTGGACCTGAGGCCCTGTTTTCCTAAACTCCCAGCCGCCAGAAATACGGCCCCGCCAGCTGGGCCGACACAGGGCCTTTGTCTGGCTGGGTTCCCTCTGAGGCCCCCGGAGCTGGGCGGGCGGGCGGGCGGCCGGGGCCCTGGGCCCTGGGGGTGCGCGGGAATAGGGGGCAGCCTTGGGGTCCTGGCTGCCCGGCCTGTGGGGAGCCCTGACCAGAGCCCTAGGGCCTCCCCAGTCCCAGAGGGGAGGGCAGATGGGACAGTCCAGAAAGAAGGCAGAGAGGCTCACCCGTGGGGTGGGGGGGAGTTGTTCCGGGAGGCCACGCGCCCGGCTCTCGGCCCAGTGCCAGGCCCTCTTGTCCTCCTGCCGTGTTTACAGCTTACAGGTCCGCCGCCCGGGGAGCTCCTGGCTGGGGCCCCGGCACCCTCCGTGGCAGCTCACGGAGGCATCTGGGCAGGTGGCCTGGCTGAGCAAAAGCCTGGACACCCCCCGGCCAGGTGGCTCCGTTGGTTGGAGTGTTGAATGTACACTAAGAGGCCGCAGGTTCGGTCACTGGCCGGGGCGTGTGCAGGAGGCAACCAGTCGATGTTTTCTCTCACATCGATGTTTCTCCTTCTGTCCCCTTCTCTCTAAAATCAATAAAAACATATCCTCGGGTGAGGATTTAAAAACTAAAAGTTTTAGCCCGGCCGGGTGTGGCTCAGCGGTTGAGCATCGACCTAGGATCCAGGAGATCGGGGTTCGATTCCTAGTTGGGGCACATGCCCGGGTTGCGGGCTGCAGCCGATCAATGACTCTCTCCTCATTGATGTTTCTACCTCTCTCTCCCCCTCTCCTTTCCTCTCTCTGAAATCAATAAAGATATATTTAAAAAATACACTAAAACTAAAAATTTTAAAAAGCTTGGCTAATGTGGCTCAGTGGGTGAGCACTGACCTGTGCACCAAGAGGTCGAGAATTCGATTCCCGGTCGGGGCACATGCCCGGTGGCCGGCTCGATCCCCAGTAGGGGGCGAGCAGGAGGCAGCCGATGGATGTCTCTCATCGGTTTCTATCTCTCTCTCTCCCTCTCCCTTCTGCTCTCTCTAAAAATCTATCTATATACAGTATACATATGTTTAAGAAACAAACAAACCTAGAGGCAAGAAAGCTGGAGGACAGGCAGAGGGCCGGGTGCTGGCCGTGGTCCTGGAGGCCTGGGTGCGGGGATTAGACAGCCTGAACCTTCTCCCACAGGCGGAGAAGGGAGGTGAGGAGTCAGGATGGCGTGGAGGGAAACCAGGTGTTCTCCCTGGAGGAGGAGGCCCTCTGTTCCCTGGCTCCTCAGGAGGCCTCTCCTTGGCCTAAGTCTCTCTAAGCCCCAAAGAGGTGCAGGGAGCTGGATATGAGGCCACCTCGGGGCTGCACCTCAGGATCTAAGTGATGGGTGTTTTGAGACAGGAGAGGCTGGCTGGGGGCCCCAGGCTGAGCAGGAAATCAGGCTGGGTCATGGCTCCTGGCAGCTCAAAGGGGCCAGGGTCCGCTTCCCTCAGCCTTACGAGGGGGGAGACCGAGGCTCAGGGGGCACGGCCTGGCCCTGGGATGTCCAGAGCAGCAGTGGCTGTTGGGGGTGGAATTATGTGCCCAAAAAGACATATGGAGTGTGAACCCCGGTTTCCGTCCCCGTGGGCTGCCATCCTGCTGTCCCTCCGTCTTGGGTGATCCCGGGTGCTGGTCTCCCCCAGCGGAACGGACGGTGCAGGAGCCCGGCGTCCGCTCTGGACGGCAGGCGGGTCCCAGTCCAGACGCTGCTCTTGCCGGCTGTGCCCGTCCGGGCACCACCTTCACTGCTGAGCTTCCCTGCCCTCGCGGGGGGCAGGCGGACCTCTGGGGTGGGAGCGTGTGCCTGGGCCTGCTCACAGCATGGGGTGGTCCCGGGAATCCAGGCCCAGGGCCCTGCAGCAGGGAGCCCCAGCCCTTCCTGTCACGCATCGGGGAGGGACAGTACACCCTCTCCGGCTGGCGGGTGCAAATCCTGAAAGAGTGGACGGAGGACACCGCCCGGCACGCTCTAGAGCCACCGGGCCTGGCCTCGCGGGTGGATCTTCCAAAGGAAGCAGCCTGGCTGGGAGCAGGCGGAGGCAGTGGGGCCAGGGGCCGGGGGTTGGCTCTGCCCCTCAGAGCAGACAGAGGCCTTCGCCAGAGCAGCGGAGAGTGGGCCTGGGAGAGGAGTGCTGGGCAGGGCTGGGCAGGGCAGGGCAGGGCTGGGCAGGGCAGGGCAGGGCAGGGCAGGGCTGGGCAGGGCAGGGCTGGGCAGGGCTGGGCAGGGCTGGGCTGGGCAGGGCTGGGCAGGGCAGGGCAGGGCTGGGCTGGGCAGGGCTGGGCAGGGCTGGGCAGGGCAGGGCAGGGCTGGGCTGGGCTGGGCAGGGCAGGGCTGGGCAGGGCTGGGCTGGGCAGGGCTGGGCAGGGCTGGGCAGGGCAGGGCAGGGCTGGGCCGGGCCGGGCCGGGCAGGGCCGGGCCGGGCCGGGCAGGGCAGGGCCGGGCAGGGCAGGGCCGGGCAGGGCTGGGCCGGGCAGGGCTGGGCAGGGCTGGGCAGGGCTGGGCAGGGCTGGGCTGGGCAGGGCTGGGCAGGGCTGGGCAGGGCAGGGCAGGGCTGGGCTGGGCAGGGCTGGGCAGGGCTGGGCAGGGCTGGGCTGGGCAGGGCTGGGCTGGGCAGGGATGGGCAGGGCAGGGCAGGGCTGGGCAGGCCGGACCCCGAGGTCAGCAAGCAGAGGTGCCTGGGGCCAGGGCAGGCGGGAGGGCTTCCTGGGTCCTGGGGCAGGGTGCAGGGCGCAGGGGGCAGTTGACAAGGGCTGAGAAGACCGGGCTTTGCCCGGGGCAGAGCTGGACAGGTCCCGGCGGTCCGGACCCCAGCCGCCTGCCGCCTGCCCGCTGGCCGCCCCCACGGGTGCTCGCGCCGCGCGTGGGCTCCGCCAGCCGCCCGCGCAGGCGCCCCGCCAGCCCCCGCGGCCCGCGCCTGTTTGCGCGCGGGGTAAGTGTTTAATTAGTCGCCTAATTGCCTGGGTAATTGGGAGACGCACTCGGCTCTCCGAGTAATCAGTCGGAACAGGCTCGAGACTACCCGCCCGATGTTCATTAGTGCGGCTCAACCGCTAGACGGTGACAGGGCCCCGAGCAGCTGCGCGCGCGGCTCCGCCAGCTCGGCCGGCCCGCGGACGGACAGACGGACGGACGGACAGACGGACGGACGGACAGACAGACTGACGGACAGACGGACGGACGGACGGACGCACGGACGCACGGACGCACGGACGGACGGACGCACGGACAGCAATCTGGTGCCGCGGCGTCGGAGGGGCCCTCGGGGCCGCTGCCCGCCCCTGGCTGCCGGGCGTCTCCCTGGAGCCCAAGGGGGCCTCTGTCGGCCGTGCCCCCGCCCTCTGCCCGCCCGCACCCCAGGGCGCCCGGCAGCTGCGCCCCAGGGGCTCGGGTGGGCTGGGGTTGCGGGTGGGGGCCCTCGGGGGGCCTCCCCATACACACTCCCGCAAGGGGAGGGTCATAAATGCGCCCATTTTACAGACGGGAGGGAGCCAGAGGCAGAGCCGCCTGGAGGGGAGCCCGGTGTCCCTGACCCTCGGCCCGGGGCGCCCAGGGGCGCAGCCCGTCCGCCCCCCTGGACCCCGCCCCCCCGAGGCCTGTCCCTCGGGGCGGGCGCCGGCGGAGGCAGGAGGCGCGGGCGCCCCCTCCCGGGCGCCTGCTGCCCGGAGCGCCGTGCACTCGGGTCCCCCGCAGGGACCCCGGGCCTCCCCGCGCCAGGCTCTGCTGTGCGCTGGGCCCGACCCCTGCCCCCACTTCCTCCGGGGCTCCGAGGAGGGAACGGGCGCGAGGGTCCTTAGGGGGCAGTAGAAACGGGGGGGGCTCCCCCACGCTTGAGCCCCGACCAGGTGCAGAGGGCAGGGAAAAGCATTTTTAGTGACTGGAACAGCAAGTGCAAAGGCCCTGGGGCTGGAGCTGCAGCCCGGGGAGGGCGAGGCGTGGGATGATGTAGGAAGGTGGGCCGGGGGGTGCCAGCGGAGCCCTGGGATTCCCTTCTCAGAGCTGGGGGGGGGACTTGAGGCGGCTCAGGGGTGGTGGTGGGGGGTGACGAATGATGCTGACTTTTTTTTTTTAAGTTGAATTTTTTTTTTAAAATATATCTTTATTGATTTCAGAGAGAGGAAGGGAGAGGGAGAGAGAAACATCAATGATGAGAGAGTCATTGATCGGCTGCAGCCCGCAGCCCGGGCATGTGCCCTGACCGGGAATCGAACCCTGATGGCCTGGATCCTAGGTCCGCGCTCAACCGCTGAGCCACACCTGCTGGGCGATGCTGACGTCTTAAAGGGCACTCTGAGGAGGGCGGGCGGGGGGCAGAGGGGAAGCCAATACCTGTGCAGGTGTCCAGGTGAGAGTGGGGGCACTGTGGACCAGGGAGGGCCACCCTGCACCCCTCCAAGCCCAGGCTGCACCTTGTCTGCCCTGCTCTGGGCCCAGGAGGGGAGCTGGTTCAGCCCCGGCCCCCACGCTCCAGTTGGGGGGCAGATGAGAGGTGAAGTTGTGTGTTCTGTCCTCTGAAGGCCACGTCCCTTCCTCCACCTGTCACGTACCCTCTCTGAGCCTCATGTGCTCCTCCAGAGAAGGGGGTGACCGTGGGGTCAGGAGCTGACACCCTAACCTTCTACAGTGGACAGTCAGCGGCACTTAGTGTTTACAGTGTTGCCCAGCCTCCACCTGTCTCCTTCCTAAGCCTGATCACCCCCAGAGGAGACCCCACGCCCACTATCAGCCGCTCCCCACCCCTCCCCCGAGCCCCGGCCACACCAGTCTGCCTCTGTCTCCACAGATCTGCCTGTTCTGAATATTTTACATGAGGGGAATCATACGACATGTGGCTTTTCGTGCCTGGCTTCTGTCACTCAGTGTCACGTCCTCGAGGTTAGCCCGTGTCGGAGCGAGTGTCAGAGCTCGCTCCCTGGTATGGCTGCTGACGGTCCAGTGTGGGGATCAAGCACCTTTTGAAGCAGACTTTTTATGTCCATTTTACAGACATAGAAACTGAGCATCAGAAAGGCTTCTCTTATGTCCTGAGTTTATGGCGTCAGGATGTAAAAGGTTGGAAGTGGGCCTCTCTCCATCTCTCTCCCCCTCTCTCTTGGACAGTTTTCCCTTCCAGATCCCGTCTTTACTTAAAACTTAGATTATTGATTATCGTGCCTTTTTCCATTTCTTTTTACTGATTTTTTAACTTAAAAATTTTTAATTTAAACAACGTAATTAACTGTTTAATGTTGAGGTCATTGTAGATTCACATGCAGCTCCAGGAAATCCTGTCGTGAACGCTTTCCCCTCCCTTCCTTGATGTCACATCTTGCAAACTCCAAGGTAACAGCACAACCAGAACATCGACACTGACACTCTCTTGGACCTTGTTTGCATGAGAACCTTGCAGTGGCTGTTGTGTAATCACTTTTGTTTCTCCCTTGTGGTGTTTACAATAGTATGAAATTAATTTCACTTACACATGCGTTATCACTTGTGTTCAGTCAATTATCTTTTTTTTTCTTTTTCCTAGTATATCTTTTATTGATTTCAGAGAGAGGAAAGGAGAGGAAGAGAGAGAGAGAAACATCGATGATGAGAGAGTCATTGATCGCTGCCTAGCCCGCAACCCGGGCATGTGCCCTGACCCAGAATCAAACCCTGATTGCCTGGCTCCCAGGTGAACGCTCAACCGCTGAGCCTCGCCCGGCCAGGCCAGTCAATTACCATTTAAATAGATTTAGATAATGAGAAAAATATCACCTATTTACCCACAAAGTTACAGTTTCCGGAGCTTCTCACTCCCCGTATAGCCTCACATTGGTCTGTATGATTCCCTTCTGCTGGAAGGACGTCCTCTCTCTAGTGCAGGGCTGCTGATGAATTATTTCCACTTCTGTTGTCTGAAAACACCTTTGTTTCACCTTCCCGTTTGAGAGATGTTTGTGCTGGGTATAGAATTCTAGATTGATGGGGTTTTTAGTACATGAAGGATGTTCCTCCACTGCCTCCTTGCTTCAGTATTTCCATAAGAAGTCTGCTGTCTTTCCCTGTGTACACGTGTCTTTTTTCTCTTACTGCTTTTACATTTTTTCTCTTTATCATAGCTTTTAAGCAATTTCATTATGATGTGACTGCTGTGGTTTTGTTCATGTTTCTTAAACTTGGGGTACGTTGCGCTTTTATCCATGACTTTATAATTTTTGTCAGGTTTGGTGAATTTTCAGCCAAACTTCCTCAGTTTCTCTCTCCCCACTTTCCTTCAGGACCTCCGATCACACATATATTAGGCCATGGGAAGGTGTCTCACATACAACCAATGGTCATTTTTACTTCAAAATAATTTTGTTTTTTCTGTTTTTCATCTGGGTAGCTTCTATTACTATGCCTTCAACCTCACTGATCTTTTCTTCTACCTTGTATCTGACTTGCTATTAATGCCATCTGGTGTATTTTTCATATGAGGCATCATAGTTTTCAAGTCTGAAATTTCAATTTGGGTTTGTTTTTTTCCTATCTTCTGTGTCTCAACTTTTCAAACATATAAAGTATAGTTATAATAACTGATTTTCTGTGCTTACCTTCTCATTTAACATGTGGGTCAGTTCTAGGTTTGTTATCATTGTGGGGAACGTTTTTCTGCTGTTTTTTAGATCCTCACCTGAGGACTTGTTTTCTATTGATTTTAGAGAGAGGGAAAGGGAGAAAGAGAGAGAAAGAAACATCGACCGGTTGCCTCCCATACACACATGACTAGAGATCAAATCCACAACCTAGGTATGTGCCCTGACCAGGAATCAAACCCACAACCTTTTGGTACATGGAATGACGCTCCAACCAACTGAGCCACCCAGCCAGGGTCCGCTTCTTTTAATGCCTGTTAACCTTTGATTGGATGCCAGACATTGTGAATTTTGCTTCGTTGGTTGCTCAATACTTTGTAGCCCTGTAAATACACTTGATCTGTATTTTGAGGTGTAGTTAAGTTACTGGGAAGCAGTTTGATCCTTTCCACTCTTGCCGTTGTTGATCTTGTGCATCTGAGGCAGCTCAGTCTAGAGATAATTTCCCCCACAACCAAGGCAAGACCTTCCTGAACATCCTTTCCAAGGCCTGTGAATGGTGAGTTTTTCCATCACGAGTCTGGCTGGTAGGAAAAGGCATTTTCCCAGGTCCGTGTGAGCACTGGGCATTGCTGTCGTATCCTTCTGGATGGTTCTTACCCAGGTCTTGGACTCTCCCCATCTGTATGCGGTAGTCTGTACTCTCCTAAAAACTCACAAGGGACCCTCTGCAGGTCTCTTCTCTCAGGTACACTGTCCTGCAAAGTCCACTGTGGTCTCCCCAGACTCTTAGCTCTGTCCCAGGGAGTTTGCCAGTCTGCACCTAGATTCTCCCTTCTGCCTCTTGGTCTAGAAATTCTCTCCATGGCAGGGCTCTCTCATTTCTCCCCATCTCTCAGGAATCTCTGTCCTTTACAACCTGATGTCTGGTGCCTTGAAAACTATTGTTTCTTATATTTTTGTCTGTTGTTGTTGTTTTTTAAATAATTGTTTCAGATGGGAAGAGAAATCTAGTCCTTGTTACTTTATCTTGGATGGAGGTGGAAATCCTGTTTTTGGAGCCTGAGGGTAGACCTACCATTGCAGGAAAATCAGAGCCCAGACATGGATGCTGGTGAAGACATTTGAGCCCTGGATCAAGCTGAGCCTGAAGCCAGAGATCTATCCCAGACAGTTCAGCTCTAGGAGGCAACAAATTCCCTCTTCTGTTTAAGTTGGTCAGGCTGGGGTTTCTGCGCCTTGCTACTGCCACTTCCTATCCAACCATGGCAGCCCCGGCAGGTGAGAGAGAGCGGGAGGCAAGTGCAAGGCCAGGCCGGGCTGGGACAGGTGTGGGGGTCTGGGGTGAGTTTTGTGCTTTAGAAAACCCACCCTGACTGCATGACCAGAGTGGGTGGGTCACAGTCCCCTCCCCCACCACAGCCTGGCCTCTGTCATTCCCTCTCCTACTCTACTCCCACTGCCCCAGCTGCAGGCTGCCAGCTCATTCCTACCCCAGGGCCTTTGCACCTGTTGTGCCAGCTGCTGGGGCCACTTTCCCTTGGATATTTGCCTTGGGTGCCTCAAACCCGCATAGGCTGGGCACACTGCAAGTTAGTGCCATTCCCCTCCTGGGGACCTTATGCCAGGGAAGGAACAAAAGAGAGGAGAGGGGCGGGGTGAGCCACTCAGAGGCCCCAGTGACTCCAGGACTTCCCACCTCTGGGGCAGGGCAGTGGGGGGCATGGTCCCAGACCTCCAAACTGCCCTCCCCTGCGACACGTCCCCTTCCAGCGGAGAGGATGGGTGGGGGAGGGAGGAACAATAATGACATTATAAATAACCTCGAGTCCCTCCAGCGCGATCCAGCAGCGGGAGCCCCAGTTACTTCAGACTCACTTTGGAGCCACTTCCAGTCTCACTTTTGAATAAATAAAAAATAAACACAGAACTGGAGCAGGGACCCCAGTGCCCAATTCCCACTGCCCCCCGGAGGTGTGCCTGAGCCAGGCTGGACCGTGCCCCTAGGGCCCCCGCTCCACAGCTGGGCAAAGACACTGGTCAGAGAAGGAGCTGCCCTGTTATGCGTCTGATTCTAAGCCCAAGACCCACCAGTCACGTCATAGGATCTTTGCTGAATGGCCCCACCTTGGAGGCTCCTGCCTGGGCTTTCCTGTGGTCCCAGGGCACTGGGGCATCGGGCTCAGGCCTCAGGCCCTGCATCGGGACAGGCACCCTGGCCACAGCCTCCTTCCACCCCACCCACTCAGCTGAGCCCCCACCTCCAGGCCTCCATCGTGTCCTAAATAAACCAGGGGTGAAGAGGTAACCCCGTGACCCCTAAGTGCTCTTGTAGCTTTGGCATCGAGCCCCTGCCCATGGGACTGACCTTCCCTGTGCTTCCCTGGGGACCTCACTGCTTGTGTCTAGGCGCCTCTGAGCCCCCCAGCCTGGGAGCCTGCAGCCCCCAGCCCCTGATGGCCCCAGCTGTGATGGTGGGTGGCCGCCTTCTCTGATAGTGACCAGATGGTGGATGGAGGGCAGGCACCTGGCTGTCCCCTCGCTCTGTGAGTCCCTCCTGAGCTGAGGGACATGGGAGGAGCCCCCGCCTACCCCACCCCCAACCCCCTTTCTGCTGGACATACGTGGACTGCCAGGTGGGGCCACAGTCCCTGGCCTCGTGCACCACAGGCACCCGCTGTGGATGGGACCTGTGCCGGGGAAGGTGTCCAGGGCAGAGTCATGGGTGCCGGGCAGGGTGGGAGCGTGCTGCCGGGGGAGACCCCGGTTGGGCTGGGCGGGTGGTGAACAGGGACACAGCCCCACCGCTCACCTCCTCTGGGAGGCATGGACCAGAGGGGCTGTAGAGGGGGTGCCAAGCGGCCGGGCGGGTGCCGGGGATGCGTGGGCCTGTGGGGCCCCTCAGCCAGACCCTCTGCGGGAGAATTAATTAAAGGCATCTCCCTCTGCCGCCGTGGAGCGGTTTCTGCTGACCTCACCAGGCCGATTAATATTTAATTAGCCTTCAGCAGGAAGGAGAGCAGTTATTAACTGGCCACGTCAATCTGTCAGCGCCAGTCTGGACAGACAGGGTGCTGGGGGAAGGGAAGGCGGTGACCATGCCCTGGCTCCTGGGGCCTCTGGACCGGAGCAGTGACCCCACCTGCCTCCTCCACCCCAACTGGCCGGCAGGGCCAGGGGTGCTGTGTCCCAGCTGCACTGAAACCTGTGCCTCTGAGCCTGCGTCAGGGTCGGGGGGGCGGGCAGAGGATGCCCTTCATGGCAGCCGACCTTGTCCTCGGCACTGGCACCAGTCAGAGTCTCTTCCAGCCCAGGTTCCCTGCCGTATGACCCAGCCTGGTATGACCCAGACTGTAGGGGAAGGAGCCTGGGGGGCCAGGATTTGGGGGTGGCCCCAGGCTGAGGTGAGAGTGACTGGGGATTGGGCGGGGCAGGAAGTGCTGCCTGACCACCTGCAGGACCTGGACAAGCACCCGGCAGCCCCCTCGCAGCTCCAGCTCCATGTTCCCCCCGGGGCCTGCCCAGGTTTCACCAGGAGCGAGAAAGCAGAGTGTTGTGGGAACTCTCCGGCTTTCAGTTCAGTGGCAGCACCCGTGGTCCTCAGTGAGGGCTGGCTCCGTGGGAGGCCGGGGAGCAGAAGCTGGAGGCCACTGGCCAGGAGGCCCAAGCCACTGCCCGGGCCGCACCCTCCCAGGCCCGGCCCCTGCCCACATCTGCCGTGGAGTCCTGGCCACACCCACCCTCTGCCCACTCCCAGAAAGCCCCAGGACCTTTGCACATGCTGCGCTCCACTAAAGAAGGGAGCAGATCTGTCTGTGGCTCAGCACGTCCCGGGCAAACAGGCAGTGCTATGGGAGTGCTCAGGGGGAGGGCACCCTGAGACCCAGGAGGGTGACAATCAGGTGGGGCAGGGACACCAGGATGGCAGGCACAAGGCTGCCCAGTGCCCCTCTCTGCTCCCCAGCTCCCCAAGCCCCTCCTGAGTCCAAAGCCAGGCACATGGGTCGGCTCTGCGAGGACCCCCCTCTCCCATGTCGGCTGGCGGTGATGAAATTTTTAAATAAGGCAAAAAAATTAAAACTCCCCCGAGTTTTATTAAGTAGGATGCAGTTAGGTAATTACAAACTGCCTTAATTAAAATCTGCCCTCAGAAACTTGGGTGGGCGGCCCCGGCAGGAAAGGGCAGCAGCCGGGGGCTTCCTTGCTCTGAGCCTCGGTTTTCCCAGCCACGAGGGAAGGGTGACACTCACAGCCGACCCAGGATGGCTGTGGGGACGTGGAACGAAGGGGGTTCACGTGCTCAGAGAGGTAGAATGCCCCCCTGAGTCACACAGCAGTGATGAACAGGGCCGAACTGGACCCTTGGGATAGTAGGGGCTTCCTTCTGGCCCTGACCCACCCCAGGTGGATGCAGAGAGTCCCAGAGACCCTCGCCTGGGGTGCAGCAGGGCCGCCATCTGGTCAGCATGGGGAGCCAGGGCCACAGAGCCTTCCGACCAGCCCTGCCAGCCTGAGAAGGGCCAGTGGGGCCGGCCTTACAGGACGAGTGGCTCACTTACTGAAGAGCAGGCCGGGAGTGGGCACACCGGGTGAAGGGCACGCCTAGTGGAGAGTGCATTGGGGGCAGGAGCCTGGAGGTGTGAAAGGGCTGGAGGTCCGGGGAGGCTCCCACCTGGTTCGGATGGGACAGGACAGGTGAGGGCCGGTCTGGATGCTGGGCTGAGGGTTTGGGGCTCAGCAAGGGATGGAGAGAGCTCTGTCTTCCCACCTGTCCAGGGACGTGAGAGCCCTGCCTCCTAGGCCACTGTGAGTCTATCCCGCACCTGCACACGGCAGGTGTCCTCCCCAGGGACTCCTCAGCCCAGCCCCTCAAGCCGGGAGTCTGGGATCCCAGCGCCAGCCCCAAACCCATCCCAGCTTGTTCCGGCTGATGGCCCTTCGGCTCATAAACCCTGAGCTTTGACCCGTCTTCATTCCATCTCTCCCGGAAGAGACGGGCTCCTCCCGCCCAGCCCACCCCACTGCCTCCATTAACCTCTGCACTCGGCCGGAAGGAGTGGCTTCAATGCCCCCGTTCCCAGGGGGGGCCAAGGGCCAGCCTGGGAGAAGATGCTGCTGGGAAGGGGCCAGGAGACAGCCCCAGGGCACCACCTAAGCAGCCACCCTGAGGAGCCCAGGCCCTTGGGTACCCTGAGCCTCAAGCCTGAGAGGGTTGGCACTGGACCCCAGGCCTGTCTCCTTGCCCAGAGTCAGGGGTGGCCTGTCACCCTCAGCAGGAGTGATGTCCCTGCCATCTGAAGGCCTCTCCTGCCCCAGGGAGCCCCTGGGTGGGTGCCACAGGAGAGGCCCTATCGAGTCTATTTTTCTTCCAATGCCATCCCACCCACTTCCTGCAACCCCACTGCCCCCTTCCCTTCCCTCCTGAACCCCTCCTTCCAGGGCCTGTCTCATCCCAAGGCCAGGCCAGAGCAGCATCCTCTGTGGCTCCGATGCCTCCTGGAATGGGGAGCTCACCACCTGGACCTGCTGAGCGCTCCTCATGCCAGTGCCCCCCATGTTCCTGCCCTTGTCCTCCCCTTCTCCCAGCAAGGCCCTGGCTTCTGTACAGCAATGGACCCTCCCCTCCCCACGGTGGTCCTCACGCTGGTCACAGGGGTTCCTGTCATCGCCCTTCCAGGGCCCAGGGCTCACACTCCTCAGTCATAGCCTGGTTCACGTGGGGCTCTGCCCTGAGTACCCACGACCCATCGACACCCACCAGTTAACTCTCACCCGATGCCACTCTCCCCTCCCTGCCCACCCAGAGTGACCGGCTGGACAGGCGAGGGGCAGGAGGTTTCTGTGGGCTCCCCACTCCCTGTGTGACCCCAACAACCCGTCACCTCTGCCATCCCAGCAGAGTGTCTGCAAGTGACCGAGTACCGTTGGCTTCCAGGGAAGAAAGGAGAATGCACGTGGGACCCACGGCACATCCATACGTGGGGCCCACGGCATGTCCACACGTGGGGCCTCTCCCGGGCCAAGTTGCTCAGGTGAATTCATGGGGCCCATGGTCACGGGTACACGTGAACGTAGGAAATGCCCTCCTGGCGCTTGGGGCCTGGAGGTGCAGACAGATGAAAACCCTGTGGGCACCCCTGGGATTATACAGGGAGGTGAGCAAATCTGGGAAGAAAAGTGGGTGCTAGGGAACCGAGCTGTGGTATCTGGGAGGGACCCTCACGGGGAGCCCTAAAAGGGGGCTTAGGCTCAGAGCATGTAGGAGCTCCGTGGGTCGGGGATCACCCGTGACAGGGACAAAGGTGAGAGAGTCTGGTACATGGTGCTGAAGCAGGAGATGGGAGGCAGGGCGGTGGCAGGGCAGGGCTTCGGGACAGCAGGTTTCTTGGCCAGGAGGAAGGGGGAGCAGAGGAGACGAGGGGCTCCTGGTCCCAACCTGCACCTCCCTGGACGCCATGTGCTTGTGGGCAGCACTGCCCTGTCCAGGCCTCTGTCACAGCTCGCGTGGGCCCAGCCCCTGCTCCTTCCCTGCGGGCGTCCCGGCCCCGGCCAGCCTCTGTGCTGTGTGACTGTGCGCAGGCCCTGCCCTCTCTGGGCTCTGCCCCATCTGGGCCCCCCGTGGTCTGGTGCTGAGGTCTCCATGGAAACGGCGCCACAGCCACCTTCTCCGTGGGGCGCAGAGCCTCCTCACTGAGAGCCTGCGGCCCGCGGGCCCCTCTTCCTCCCCCCATGTCCCGCTGTCTGGAATCGACACGTCTCCTTCCTCGAAACGATGCATGTTTTCCCTGTTGGGTTTACAAATAACTTCAAATTTTACTGTTTTCTCTCCCTAATGAATTCTCCGAAACGTGTTACAAGCTCCGTAGTAATGACTGGAGCTGCGGCGGCAGCTCCGGCCTGGGCGGCCTCCTCCGAGGCGGCTGACTCAGCCCGTGCGGCCTTGTTTAGCGCGACTGGTGGGAATCCATTATATCGACAACATCCATCCGTGCGGTTCCTGCATCAGGGTTTCATGCTAAACTGTGTCTGAAGGGCTCTGCTGACCCCGATTACCTCGTTAATTGTGCTTAAAAATCCAGATTAGTCGGAGATGGAGGCGGCTGCCCTGGGAAGGGGCATCGCTGGGCCCAGCAGTCGATGGTCCCCGAGTCTGCGTGGCCTCCAGCACGCTCACGGCCCCCTCTGAGCGTGGGGAGAAACTCAGGACCCAGGAGGGGCCGAGAGCTGGGTGGGGCGGGAGGCTGAGGCCCCCGATGGGGTGTGAGCTGCGCTATGGCTCCTCGAGGAAGCGCTGTGGGTATCACCCCATTTTACAGGTGAGGAAGCTGAGGCCCAGGGACCCACTGGGCCAGGCCCGCGGGCAGCGAGGGGGCGAGTGTGGGCAGAGCTGGGGCAGCCAGAGCCCGGTTCCACCGGCCGCAGTCTCGTCATCACAGACGTGGCTCTGCCATCCTGCATATTCCGGGGTGTCCACCCAGAGTGGGGGGCGGTCGACACGGAGGGGGCGCAACCAGACTGTGCTTTTGGTGACACAGCTAACAGGTGACATTGCCGAACCCAACGTCGTGATTTGCTCCTACGTTTTCTTTGAAGGGTTTCATAGTTTCAACTGGGACGTTTAGGTTGTGATACAATTTGAGTTTGTGTCTCTTAGGCTTGGATACAATTTGAGTTTGTGTCTCAGGTTTGGATACAATTTGAGTTTGTGTCTCTTAGGCTTGGATACAATTTGAGTTTGTGTCTCTTAGGTTTGGATACAATTTGAGTTCCTGTTTCTTAGGTTTGGGTACAGCTTTGCGTTCCTGTCTCTCGCGTGGCGCAGGCAGGGGTCCTGCCTGTCCGTGTGGACGTCCGGGTGTCCCAGCACCATTGGTAGGAAAGACGGCTCTCCCCCCATCGGACGGTCTCGTCGAAACTCCCCGGACAGTTCATCCCTGCGCCCTCGGTCCCAGGCCCTGGGTCTGTATGTCCGTCCCGATGCTCGTGCCCCTATCTTGACCAAGTACCTTTGTAACAAGTTTTAAAATCAAGATGGGTGAGTCCTCCAACTTCATTCTTCTTTGTCAAGACTGTTTAGGCTACTCGGGCCCCTTGCATTTCCGTAGGAATGTTAAGCCCCTTTCCTGGGCTTCCTCTCGACGTGGCGTCTGGCTCCCACCCCACACGCACCCGCAGTGGGCGACCCAGGGGCCAGGGAGAGGCTGCAGTGACCCAGGACCCACACACCGTCAGTCCCCCCGTTAGAAACAAGCCGCCCAGCCAGGCCCACGCTCCGGGGAAGGGGCTCGCTCGCCCCCTTGCTGGGGACCGATTTTAAAGCCGCCCCAGGAGGTGGCTTCAGGGAAGATCGTGACGGCACCATGGCAACTGGAGCCTCCTGCCTCCCTGCTCCGGGCCCTCCCTCCAGGACACTCAGGCCCAGCAGCGGGAGCAGCGGGAGGGGACGGCCCGGGGACAGGCCTGGCTTTGGCTCTGCCGCACCGGGACCTGGGGGGACCGAGTGCCTGGAGCGGCGAACAGCTCAGCCCCCGGGCTCAGGGCCACTGCATGTCCGAGAGCTGCGGCTGTCCATCTTCACGCGGGCACAGCCCTTCACAGTTTGCGAAGCAGCCCCCAGAACAGCGGTAGAACCCGCCGGGTGCCGAGCCAGGCGCAGGGCTGGGCCTGTCGCGCGTCACGGCGGTGACTTCACTGTTTCTGGAGGAGCAAACGGAGGCTCAGATGGGACATGGGGTCTGTTCACAGTTCCACACGTCACACAACCTGGCCCCGGGCCCCTGAGGGTCTTCTGGGACACTACGTGGCCCTCCTGCTGCTGGAGGAGCCCCCAAGTCAAGGACGGTGAGAGGAGCCACTGCGGCCTCTTGTCCCCCCTCCTGGACACTCTGGACGGCTCAGCTCTGCAGCCCCCCAAACGGACAGTGGCGAGCTCGCCTCCGCGTCCCGGAGGCGTGAACCCTCCGAGGCTCTCTCAGGGACCCTGGGGTGCCCCACCCACAGTTCTCTCTCCTCACAATTCTAACTCCAGTTTCCGGCTGAATTCCGACAGCCCCGCCCCGCTTTTGGGGACCGTTAATTAAATGGAAGGCTCTGGACATCCGCCCGCTCCTGGCCGCGGCCACTGGGGCTGGGCTTCACCTTCCCATAGGGCAGGAGCCTGCACCAGGGAGCCCGCTCCCCGCGTTATTTACTTTCCTCAGTGACCTTTCACAAGGGCCCGGCCACGGCCTTCAGGAGCACGGAGGAGCGGCGCCGAGCCACCCTTGGGCGTCATTTTATTAACATGAAGCGAGGCCCTGGCAGGTCAGGTGGCTGCCCTGCGCCCAGCCCTGTGCACGTGGCTGGGCCGGTCTCATGAGCCCTCCCCGAGCGTGACCAGGGAGCGGCAGCCGGGCTGTGGGCTCCACAGTGACTTCTAACACGCGGGCTCCACCTGCCTCCGAGCAGCAGGCCTGGACTTTACAATTTAATCCATTTCTGTTTAATTGATCGAAATCAGCCGATGTATTTAATTCTGCGAGTCACCCATTGCGCCAAGGTGTAGCTGATACGTGCCGATGTGCTCCCGCTTGAAGCTTGCAGCCCGAGTCCTGACCACCGTGCACACGCGTGGAGCCCCGACGCGGCCAGGGTGGGACCCAGCGGCACGCTGGCCGGGCCACGCGGGGCCACGGAGCGCGTGACACGTGGCTGGTCCGAAACGAGGCGAGCTGTGTGTGAGAGCATGTCGGGGTTCAGGGCCGCATCGTGATAGAAAAGGGAAAAGGCCTCACTGCGGATTCCGTAGCGATGACCTGTGAAAGGCGACAGCCGCTGGGGGGCGACCGTGTGGATGAGCACGGCGTGGCCGGCGTGCCCCACTTCCCTGCCGCCCGGGTTTCTGAGCCTCCCCCCGCAGGCACCTCGCCCGCCCCAGCACCTCGGCTCGGTGAAGACGATGCTCCTGAAAAACAACTTGCTCAGGCGGCTGAACTTTCTCCAAGTCCCGCACTGTTCACCTTTAATAACGATAAATAAACTACACGGGACATGACTTGGGGTGACGGGCGGCTGGGCTGCTCTGTCTCGGTGCAGAGATGTCGAGTCCGCCTGCAGCGGACTTTGCTGGGCCCCCGGTAAACGCTCACAGGGACCCCGAGGCCGGCCAGCCCCCGTGCGTTCCCTCCTCAGCGCCCTGTGTCCGGCCCCCAGCTGCCGGGCGTCCGCGGTCAGGGCAGCCCCCCAGCCCGGGCTCCTCTCTGTGAGCCCCCTCGGGCCGGGAGCACACTTCCACCTTCCAGACCAGAAGCCGGCCCAGGTCCCCATCGCCTGGTCCACTGGTCTCCCTCTTCCCGAGGCCCTGCCTGCGACCTGGGTGTGAAGCAGCATCGCCCCGTCATCCCAGAGGCCCAGAGAGGAGCAGGCGCCTTCCCAGGGCCGCTCAGCCTGAGGGACGGGGGCAGGTCACCCTCCGGGTTCCAGCTGCCTCTGGCCGCCTCGGGCCCCTGCCCCCGCCCTGCTCACCTGTGTGGCCCCTGCCGTCCCCCTACCCTGCCTGGTCCCACTTCGGGCCCTGGGTGCAGCTTCCCCCTCAGAAGAGCCACCCCAGCTATTTACCAGGGGCTCATTTAAGTTGGTTAATTTTTAATAATGTTGAAATTTCCCTGTGAATAATTCAGGTAAATTATTTATTAAAGTGCAGGATAAAGGGATCAGGAGAATTACCAGTCGACAGTGTTACCTACAGCGCGGGCAGGGCAGACGAGGCGCAGAGGCCAAGCGACCCGGTGTCCCCGGAGGGCTCTCCTGGGGCTGACAGGCGCTGTGGGCACAGGTGCCCTCCAACCCACTTGCAGCTCCCAGCCCCAGGGGCCACCCGACGCCCGGCCCTGGCACAGGTCCGTGTGGACGCCTGGCTCTTAGGGCAGGTCCTGGGCTCCTGCTGGGAGCTTGCTGGGGGCCCCCACGCGGGGACACCGAGATACCGAAGGAGGGGTTGTTAGGGTCGGGAGCTCCCTGAGACCCACCCCGCCCCTCTGGGCTGGATAGTGGTCGCTAAAAATAATAGCCATCTAGACAACCAGCGCTTGATGTTTTCCATGCTTTCCTCATTAAATTCCCACCCGCCCTAGAAGGAAGGCACTGCTGGAGAAGGGGACACTGAGGCCAGAGCCGTTAGGGGTCTGCCCAAGCTCCCACAGCTGTGCCCACTTGAGCAGGTTTGGGGCGGCCTGCAGCCAGCCAGAGGGAGCCTCGCGGGGTGCCCAGGAGGCCCCGACCCGAGAGGGGCTGACGCTGGTCACGGAGGGGCTACCTCCCGTCACCGAGGCCCCGGCTCCCTACCCCGGCTCCCCGAGGGCAGGGCAGGGGGAGCCCACAGCCCCCTTTAAAGAAATATCCCCATTAACACTCCTGGTTCGTATTTGGTTTAATCACAGTGCTGGTTTTTGCATGCAGGTCATGACCCCGGCCATTTTGTGGAAATAAATTGCCTGGGAAATGGAAATTGTCACTTTATTACAGGATTAAAATTCAACCATTTGAATAATAAAGGGAAACAGGTGCTGGGTCCTTCCTTCTCCCCCTTATCAATGAGTGAGCATCCCGGGGGCTCCCCAAACAGACCCAGTGTGACCCCCGGGGTCGTCTCGCGGAGCTACGGTTCCAGCCTCCCCCTCCCGGGACCACCGGCCAGGTTCCCCCCACACCCCACGCTGGTCCCAGCCTCCATGCCTTTGACTGGTGGTTCCTGTCCTGGGGTCCCAGCTCCCCCCAACCCCCCAGCTTCTCGGTCAGGCTGGACAGGCAGGTGCTCAACAGAAACTGTAGGTGGGTCCCCGTGTCGCAAACGCTGAGATGTTATATAGAAAAGATGCATGTATGCGTGTGTTTTGTTGTGGTGAAAACATAAAGTTTGCCGTCTTGACCATTTCATGTCCAGTTCGGGGGCACTGAGCACATTCACACGAGAGTGAGGTGCCCCCGGCTGGCTTCTCTCCCTCCCTGCAGGGTCAGCAGTGTGCTGGACCCAAAACCCGGGCGGCTGGCCCTCCCTGGCGTCTCCGAGGGACGCTCTGCGGTTCTTGCCGACTCAGTGGTCGCAGGTGAGCCTGCTCCCACCCGGGGCTGCAGCCTCCGCGGCTGTGACGTGGGCCGGGACCCCCGGGCTGCCTCCCACCCGTTGCTGCCAGGCTCCCTGCCGGCGCTGACCGCTTTGCTGTCATCGGGGCCTCGTCTGGCTTGCTGGCCAGGACACCTCCAGGTGGTGCCTGCACGTGGCCGCTTGGGCTTCCTCGCAGCATGGCGACGGGGCCCCAGAGGCGCGTTGGGACGTGGAAACTGAGGCCCGGAGAGGCGACCCAACCTACCAGCATCATACAGGGAGAAGTGGCCGGGAGAGAAATCAGAAGCCAGAGCCACGTCCCAAACGACTTCCCTCTGCCCTGGAGCTCGCTGCACGGGGTTAGAGGCCAGACTAGACGCGTCCCCGGGCAGGGGGTGTGGTGCCAGGCAACGTCCTGACTAACCGGGCAACCCCACGCCTGCCCTGATGGAGGACAATGGACAGGGACAAGCGTCTGGCAGAGGGTGAGGCGGGAGCCCAGGGCCCCTCTGAGACCTCATCGCCCCAGGTGGGCAGGGCTGGGCTGGGCTGTGAGGGTGAGGGTGAGGTGACGGTGAGGTGACGGCTCCCTTACAGACCTTGTCGACTGCACAAGCACCACACGAAAATACCGGAGTGAACATAAACCCCAGGCAGCGTGTCACTTCACTTGTAAACTCTTCAGTATAAAAATGGGGCTCAGCCCGGCCCGCTTGGCTCAGCGGTTGAGCATCGGCCTAGGATCCGGGAGGTCACGGTTTGATTCCCGGTCGGGACACAGGCCGAGGTTGGGGGTTCTATCCCCAGCAGGGCGCGTGGGAGGCAGCCGATCAGTGATTCTCATCATTGATGTTTCTCTCTCCCTCTCCCTTCCTGTCTCTGAAATCAATAAAAATATATTTTTTTAAATGGGGCTGTAGCCTTGGCTGGTTTGGCTCAGTGGGTAGAGTGTTGGCCTGCGGACTGAAGGGTCCTGGGTTTGATTCCCGCCAAGGGCACGAACCTCGGTTGCAGGCTCTGTCCCCGGCCCTGGTGGGGCACGTGCGGGAGGCAACCCATCCACGTGTCCCTCTCAAGTTGATCTCTCCCCCTTCCACTCTCTCTGAAAAGCAGTGGAAAAAATATCCTCAGGTGAGGATTTAAAAAAAAATTTTTTTTTTTAAGTGGGGCTCTAACCAGCGTGCTGCTGTGACCCCCCGGGTGCCTCCCAGGTTGGGCAGGGCCAGGAACCCGGGCTCCCTCATGCTGTGGGCGGCCGGGCCCCGTCCTCTTGCAGCCTGGCCACCAGTGTTCCCAGGCTGCCCCGGGGTGAGCACCGCCCCAGCCGCCCCTGTGCTGGGCGCCGTGTGGTTTTGGGATCACCCTCCCAGGAGAGGTTCCCAGACTCTGGGTTCTACCATCAAAGCTCCCATCCCCAAATGGCTTTCCAAGAAGACACAAACACTGTCGAAACCTCATAAATCATGGTGGGGGGGGGACCCTCGGTGCTGACGGTGTGGGGGAAGGGGGCTTGGTGGGCAGGGGCCTGTCCTCTGTGGCCCCACCACCTGGCCCGGGGGCGGCTGGGCATGTCCTTCTGTCCCCAACCCGTCAGCTTCCTAGTGTGTCCGCTGGGCTCGGTCTGGGTCACTGCGGTCACTGAGCCGGGGCTCCCAGGGGCTCTCCTCTGTCCCCGCCTGGTGAGAGGCCGGCCCAGACCCAGAGGGACAAAGGAGCCCACTTTCTGTGACTGCCTCCTCTGGAGGAATTCGGGAGGGGGCGGGGGGGCAGGACGCGGGGTCGGTCTCCATCTCCCCCTGGGGCAGATGCTCGCTGTGTACCCCCCTCCCGGGGAAGGAAGGCGTCTGTGTTAAACCCAAGCAGGGGAGCTGAGCTCTGGACATGGAAACCCTTGGACCTCACCTCTCCCCACTTGCTCCTTTCCCAGCCCAGAGAGGGCAAGCGACTTGCCCAAGGACACACAGCATCTCTGGCAAAGCTCAGATCCACATGCACCCCTCAGACATCCACTGGCTCCCCCCGGAGCCAGCGTGGGGGGCCCAACAGCACCCTGCTCCCTGCAGGCAGGTGCTCAGAGCGTCCCTGTTTCACAGACGGGAAGCTGAGGCCGGGCTTGGCACAGCTCGCTCAGGGCACCCAGCCAGCTGCACCCGCCGGGGGCACCGTGGGCACCGGAGCTCCCCCCGCCCGGGTGCGAGTTCGGATCCCTGTTTATTTGTTGGTGCCCCGCCTGCCTGGGTGGGTTCCAGAGGGGGCCCCAGATGGGGCAAAACAGGTGAGAAGTCCAGGTGGAGGGAAACGGGGGTGGGGACAGCAGGTGGACTGTGCCCCTCCCCCGGGGCCCCAGGAGAGAGGGCGGTGGGGTGCCCCCCGCAGCCCCCGGGTCCCCCCAGCCCCCCGCCCAGCCTCCCCCCAGGCCCCGCCCCGGGCCCCGCCCCCAGGCCCAGCCCCAGGTGCGCGGGGCTGCAGCTGTCAGGCCCCGAGTTACCCGAGAGGCGTTGACAGGAGCAGCTGCGGGCGACCAGCGGGAGCAAATTCCCGCGATCCGGGCGCGGGGCGACCCCTGGCGGTGGCGCGCGGGACAGCCCCACCCGCAGGGCGCGCGATCCCATTTCCCAGGTGCGGACGCTGAGGCCGGAGCGGCGGGAAGGGGTCCTGGGGGGGCCGCGGGGGCCGGAGCCGCGGGAAGGGGCCCTGGGGGGGCCGCGGGGGCCGGAGCCGCGGGAAGGGGCCCTGGGGGGGCCGCGGGGGCCGGAGCCGCGGGAAGGGGCCCTGGGGGGGCCGCGGGGGCCGGAGCCGCGGGAAGGGGCCCTGGGGGGGCCGCGGGGGCCGGAGCCGCGGGAAGGGGCCCTGGGGGGGCCGCGGGGACTCGCAGGCGTGCGCTGCGGGGGGACTGGGCCGCTCGCTGCCCCGCTGAGCTGCAGGGTGGTCATTTGTCCACCAGCGGAGTGAGGCCCAGGTGGCAGAGCCCGGTGGCCACCCTGGGAGCAGTGTGGGCACCGCAGCAGACGGCTGAAAAGTGGGTGTGCAGGGTAAGGGGTGGCCCGGGGGTGGCCACCTGAGCCCTGAGCTCAGGGCAGACACTGCCTGGCTTCCTGGACCCTCCCCATCGCACCTCCTCCCCTTGGCCGGGCTCTGGAGATGCAGCAGGAGGCCCCCCTCATGGCCAGGCCCCCCCCTCATGGCCAGGGCCCCCCACTCATGGCCAGGCCCCCCCCCTCATGGCCAGGGCCCCCCACTCATGGCCAGGCCCCCCCACCCAGAACAGCTTCAGAGGTGGAGCTGGCCGAGGGGAGGTGGGGGAGCCTGGCCAGCACCCCAGCATAAGCTCGCTGCCCCCTGCCCCGGGGACAAAGACGGGTGGAGAGAGAGGCAGCCGCCAGGAGAGACACACAGAGAGGGTCAGACACACAGACACAGGGACAGATTCAGAGAGAAACCGGAGGGACGAGTGGACGGAGAGGGGAGGATCGGCAGCGACGTGGCTGCACCTCCCTGCAGGGCGGCTGGGAAAGTGGCCTCGCTGGGCGCCCAGGAAGGAGGGAGAGTGTCCCGTTTCGCCCCTGGAGGTCAGTTAGAGACGGTCCAAGTCACGCCGACGGGACAGGGCACCGCCGGGACCCAGGTGCTGGTCACCCAAACGGCACAACCCCACCTCGCTCCCAGCAGTCGGCTCCCACCAAAACCCCAGAAGGCCGCGTGTTGGCGAGGTGGGAGCCCTTCCCACCGCCGGCGAGACCGCAAGACGGTGCGGCCACTGCGGAAAACCGGAGGTTCCTCAGATAAGCAGGAGCCAGCGGTTCCACGCAGGGCACCTGCCCACAGGCACTGAAAATGGGGCCTCAGAGAGACACTCACACCCCGAGCTCACAGCCTCATTCACAGTAGCCGCCAGCTAGAAGCAGCCCGGGTGTCCCCTGATGGACGAATCGTTAAGCAAAACGTGGTCCGTCCTGGCCCGGCCCGCGTGGCTCAGGGGTTGGCTTCAGCCTAGAACCAGGAGACTGTGGTTCGACTCCCAGGCGGGACCGTGCGGGGGACAGCCGGTCAGTGACTCTCTCATCACTGATGTTTCTCTCTCTCTCTCCCTTTCTCTGAAATCAATAAAAATAGATTTTTAAAAATGTGATCCATCCGGACAATGGAATATTACTCAGCCTTAAAAAGGAAGGAAACTGACACGTAAACCGTGGATGAACCGTGAGGACATGCGCTCAGGGAAATCAGCCAGACAGAAGGACAAACGCTATATGACTCCACGTACGTGAGGACCTGGAGGAGTCAGATTCATAAACAGAGAGGAGGGCGGGCGCCAGGGCCTGGGGTGGGCGGGGGGTGCGTGTCTGATGGGGACAGTCTCAGTTTGGGAAGATGAGAGTCTGGAGATGACGGTGGGGACGGCTGCCCCGCAGCGTGAATGTGCTTAATGCCGCTGAACCGGACACGTAGAGAAATCTGCCCTGGCCTGTGTGTCTCAATGGTTAGAGCGTCGGCCTGCCCACTGAAGGGCCCCGGGTTCGAGTCCTGGTTAAGGGCACATACCTGGGTTGCAGGTTCGATCTCTGGCTCCGATTGGGGCTCGTGAGGGAGGCAACCAACCGATGCGTCTCTCTCCCACCGACGTTTCTCTCTCCCACCCCCTTCCACTCTGAAAAATCATCGGAAAAGACATCCCTGGGGTGAGAATTAACCAAAAAAAGAAAAGAAACCTGCGGTCGAGGTGATAATATGCCGATGGCCCCTCCTTCCACCCGGCCAGGCGTCTGCTGTGGCTCACAGGTTCCTTCTGGAGGCTCCAGGGAGAGTCTGCTCCTGCCTTTTCCAGTCTACGGGCCGCCGACGTTTCTGGGCTCGTCGCCCCTTCCTTCGTCTTCGACGCCGGCAGTACTGTGTCCTCTGGCCTCTCTGACCCCGTCTCCCTCTGTAAGGACCCTGGTCCTACAACAGGGCCGCCTGAGTAATCTCGACGGCCTTCCCTCACTAGGAGCTACACGCTTCCTTTTGCCATGTGAGGCGACCCGTTCGCAGGTTCTGGGTACCAGGCAGGGACGTCCTCATTCAGCCGCCACCCCTGGGCTGGACCTCAGCATCCTTCTCACCTCAGTGGCCCGGAGGGGACAAGAGTGAGAGTCAGCCCTGTGCTGGTCCAGCATCAGGGCACGTTTGTCCCTTGATGGGCAGCAAAACATTACCAGGAGCTACACGTGGAACGAGGGTCTGCAGGTGAAGCTTTGTGTCCTCGTGTATATTCTGGAATTTTCTAATTTTTACAGTGAACATGCACTCTTACAATCAGATAGATAGAGGATAGATAGATGATAGGTAGGTAGGTAGGTAGGTAGACATAGAGATAAATGAATAGATGGATAGATGATGGATGGATAGATGGGTGGGCAGATGGAAGGATGGATGGATAGACAATTGATGGTGGGTGGATGGATAGATAGATGATAGATAGATAGAAGATGATAGATAGATAGATAGATAGATAGATAGATAGATAGATAGATAGATAGATAGATAGATACAGATAGATGGTGGATGGATGATGGATGGATGGATGGATGGGTGGATGGATGGATGGATGGATGGATGGATGGATGATGATGGATGAGTGAATGGACAGATAGATGGTGGGTGGATGAATGGATCAATGGATGGATGGATGGATAGATAGATGGTGGATGGATGGATGGATGAATGATGGATGGATGGATGATGGATGATGGGTGGAGGATGGATGGATGGATGGATGGATGGATGATGGATGGATGGATGGATGGATGGATGGATGATGGATGATGGATGGATGGATGGATGATGGATGGATGGATGGATGATGGGTGGAGGATGGATGGATGGATGGATGGATGGATGGATGGATGATGGATGGATGGATGGATGGATGGATGGATGATGGGTGGATGGATGGATGGATGGATAGATAGATGGTGGATGGATGGATGGATGAATGATGGATGGATGGATGATGGATGATGGGTGGAGGATGGATGGATGGATGGATGGATGGATGATGGATGGATGGATGGATGGATGGATGATGGATGATGGATGGCTGGATGGATGATGGATGGATGGATGGATGATGGGTGGAGGATGGATGGATGGATGGATGGATGGATGGATGGATGATGGATGGATGGATGGATGGATGGATGGATGGATGGATGATGGGTGGATGGATGGATGGATGGATGGGTGGATGGATGGATGGGTGGATGATGGGTGGATGGATGGATGGATGGATGATGGATGGACAGAGAGCAGTCAGGTTTTCTTTGGAGGTCCTGGGGCACTGGCTGCACAGCAGGCCTTCATGGAGGCTCAGGTGGCTCCTGCAGGAGTGGAGGTGGGGAGTAAACATGCAGCTCAGGCTCTGCTAGTCGGTCGAAGGGGCAGCAAGGAGAGAAAGGGTGAGCTTGGCGTGCCTAGAGGCCGGCAGGGGTGGCCAGAGGGAGCCATGCAGGAGGAAGAAAGAGGATGGAGGTAGGACCCCAGCAAGACGGGATCTGATTAGGTGGGGGCTTCCCACCAAAGTCCAGGTTGGAGGGGGCAGCCTCAGAAAGCACCGGGAAGCCATGTGGGTGCTGAGCAGGTCTTCCACCTTTTCTGCCGTAATTCTCTCAGCACCTGCAGTCACTCTCCGTGGCCCTTCTGAGAGGCCCAGAGCCGGGCTGTGACTGCTCAAGCTCAGGCAGCTGGACAGAGTGGCCACCACCCTGTGCTCTCAAAGACAGGGTCCCGCCCGGCCAGTGTGGCTCAGTGGTTGAGCGTCTACATAGGAACCAAGAGGCCAACAGTTCAATTCCCGGTCAGGACACATGCCCATGTTTTGGGCTCGATCCCCAGCAGGGGGCGTGAAGGTGGCTGCTGATCGCTCATGTTTCTCTCTCACGGATGTTTCTCTCTCTCCTGCCCCCTCCCTCTCTCTCTAAAATCAATCAAAACATATTAAAAGAAAAAGAAAAAAAGACAGGGGCCCAGGCCGTGGAGGGACACATCTCTCCCGAGAGCGGGTGTGGGGCCAGAAGGCAGGTTTGGGGCAGCCCAGCTGGACCAGCCGGGAATCCAGGATGCACGGAGCCTGCATGGCAGGAGCCCCATTTGTCAGGAATTCAATTAGGTGGGAGAGTCGTTATTAATTTTATGGGCTGTGCTGGTCTGGAGGCGGCGCTGGGGGCGAGATCCAGGGTTGGCCCACAGAGGGGCGCGAGGCACCGGTGGAGGTATTAATGAGATGCCTCTAGGTGCAAATAATAGTTTAATAGGTGCGACTTCATGGGACAAAGCTGCCCTGGACGCCACGCAGCTCCCCACACAGCTGGCAGCCCCAAGACGTGGCCCCCCCCAGGCCTTGTTAGAATAAGTCGTTAATGGACAAACACTCACTTTGACACATTAATAAAGTGTCAGCCCTCACCAATTTGGTATTTAATAAAATAAAATTAAATATTTATTACATTCTTTGTAGGTACTGTGTTTAAAACACATGGGTCCCCCAGTCATCAGCCCCTCCCGGCTCCCCAAGGTTTCAATCCCAAGGACACTCCCATCCCATCCCACTTCTCAGGAACCCCGACGTGGCAGAGAGGAGGCTGTGATGGGAGTTTGAGGCGGGGTGGGGGGGGTTCCTGGGGTGGGAGAAGGGCAGAGGCCTACACAGGTGAGCAAAGAATGGGGGCGCTCTAGACAACAGCAGATTTGAAGCCAGACCTTCCTTTGTCTGCTTTCCTGCCTTTCTGGGCCAGAACTTGCCCAAAAGCCGGCTGTCTACCTCGAACCCATTTGCGAATGGCCACGGAGGCTCTGCTGAGCCAGCAGTGAGGACAGCAGGCCCGGGGCTCCCCTCCTGAGGTCGGGGACAGTGAGGGGGCCGGGGCCGCGTAAACCCAGGCTGTGAGCATCCCATGATCTCAAAACAGCTCCAACCTCCACCCTGGTGACCGGTGGGTGCGTCTTGAGGACCTGGGGGTGCCTGAGCCGTTGGGGTCACGCTGTCCCACAGGTGGTGCGGGAGGGAAGCAGAAAGGCTGCCCCAGGTCCCCTCTCGACTGAGCTGAAGCCTGGATCTCCCTCTGCCCTTCCCTACACCTCCACCCCCGTGACTGCTATAAACGTATTTTTTCTGATGACAAAAGTAACACCAGGGAGGTTGGGTAAAGGGAAGGGGATTGGCGGCAGGTGAGCAACAGCATCTAGGAAGCAGCTGCAGCGACGCTTGGATCAGCCGAGTCAGAGCTCCAGCAGACAGCACTGAACAGAGTGATCACCAGAACAGCCCCACAGCGGGGCCCACGAAGGGGAGTCACGGGTCTGTGCCCCAACCAGGGAGCTCCAGACCACAGGGCAGCGCCCAGGACAAGGCATGTCAAGGCGCACCTGAGAGACGTGGCCAGAAACAAAAGGACCCAAATGCCCTGCATCCGGGGTAGAGTACTATGCAGCGAGGAAAAAGCTCCACAGGCCTAATTAGTGCCGATTGAGAGGAGCTGGACATCCCTGTGGCTCCCACTTAATCAGACGCTCAGGAGCAGGCAGACCTGCTGGTGGGAAAGGCACGTGTTTCCTTCCACTCCTGCTGTGCCCACATAAGTGCTTGGATTGCAGCCCCTCTTCAGAGCCACCCTGGAGGCGGCCCCCCAGCTCCCTCTGCCGGCCCCAGACGCAGTGGCCTCCCAGGCATCACCTTCCCCAGTGGGGTTAGCCGGGATGGCAGGTGGGCCCTGCCTCAGTATACCCAGCAGAGAAGGGTCCTCGGCTGTACTCAGTTCTCCCACCCCAGGGTCACCTGCATCCACCCCAGCAGGCCACCTCTGTCCCATTGCCCACCCCAGATGGACAATCCCTGGCCAAAAGCCCCAGCGCCAGCCCTTTCCCAGCTGGCTGTAGCTGGCTGCTAACCAGGGGCCCCACCCGAGGCTTCTGGGTGCTGGGCTGCTGGGTGGGGGCAGGGAGCGGGGCTCCCTTGAAGGCCTGGCACCTGCTGCCTCCAGAGCTGGACCGGGACCCCCTCTCGGTTTGAGGGCCATGCCGGCCACACTGGAGCCTGAGGCCAAAGAAAAGACAATAACACCACTCCCCCTGACTTTTCATCTCGATATTTTGTTCATCATGGACTTTGTGTGTTAATTTTGAGTTTTTAAATATTGGAGTAAACTAGCTGATCTTGGTGACGAGGTGCTTGCCCCCCCCAGCTCCCCAACATCCCTGCCTGGCTAACTCAGGTCTGTCCACCCTAGAAGCCCAGCCAGAGGCCGGAAGCCCTAACTCCCGGGCCCCTCTACACAGCCGGCCGCTGTGCATGACCCACCCCAGCGAACATTTTGCTGGCACTCAGTGGTGCAGCCTATCGGTCAGCTTATATGGTGGGGGCGGCGGGCTCTTTCCTGGCTGGACATGGGAGGGGTCAGCTCAGAGGTGCAGCCCCAGGGCCTGAGCAGAGCCGTCCTCACGGGAGACGTGAACCCAGCTGGAGAGTTTCCCACAATGCCCTGCGGCCCCTGCAGCCAGTCGCCATGCACAGCCCCCTCCTGCCCACAGTCCTCCTGCCCCAGCGCAGGGCTAAGGCGGGGTGAGGGGTGATGGTGAGGCCGTCGGACCCTCGGGGCCTCTGAGACCACAGCTCTGCCCCCACACTGACAGGGCCAGGCCCAAGCCCATGGGCTTTGCCTCAAAGATCCGAAAACCCCAGGACTGTATTTCCCCCCTTCGTCTCCATGCTAGGCCCTCAGGCCCCCAACCTGTGCTCAGACCCTCTCTGAAGGAACCACCTCCCTGGGCAGTGGGGGGCATGGGACTGTGATAGCCCCTCTGCCAGTCAGGTCGGGGCGTATGCCTTCCTGCCTGGAGCCCACGTGCTGGCGTCAGTCTGGGACTTCAGGCACCTGCCAGGAGGCAGAGGGGGGGCGGGGATGGGGGGGTGTCAGGGCCCTGTGGCCACCCTGCCACCCTGCTCTGTGGAAGCTGCTCTCTGAGCCTCCAGTCTTCACCGGGTAACTCTCCCCACCCTGGGGGAGCTGGTCCCCAAGCCATCCTCATGCTACTGGGATGTCCCCAAGCCCTGTTGCTGGGCAACCACCTGGTGCAACCAGAGCAACCACCATCCTGATCCCAGCGCCCTGTGTTTCCACTGCGTCAGCACCTCTGGGACCCAGGAGCCAGGACCCACCGGCCCAGGGCAGTGCCAGCTTCCTGTCGCGTCACCTGGGGCAGGTGTGGATGTGCGGTTTCTCCCAGCCTGGCAGCTCAAATGTCCACGCTGGCGTCCAGAAGAGGCCCGATGGTGGGCACCCTCCCCTCCATCCGGCCACAGGGCAGGTGTGGTCCCAAGGGCCCTGTGGGGTCCAGCTCACTCTCAAGGTCCTTAGTTGGCCTTCAGCCCGGAGAGAGGAGATTTGTGTGTGGGCTCGGCCACCTTGCCTGTGACAGGTGCTCAGGCCACGGCTCGGCCATCCTCCGGCTTGGGCTGGGGTGACCGGCTTTGCAAACTGTAGTGTCCTCTCTGTGCCCCAGGTCCCCGCGGCTGTGGAAGCCCAGTGTGCACAGTGGCACAAACAGCCCCAGCTGTGTCTGCATCAAAATTGGTTGCAAAGAACAATTAGCACGTCATTAATAATCAATGAAGTGCCAATTTACACATCAGGCTTGGCCTGTAAGAAGGCGGTTCTGCTGCCAGGGGGAGAGAGATTCCAGAGTAACAGAGGTGACCGAGGGCCACTGGGGTCCCTGCCCACTCACCCCCTCCCACAGAGGAGGGGGTGCAGGCCCAGCTGTGAATGAGCCAACGAATGGAGTTCCCACCGTGTGGCCATGACTGCGGAGGCCCCGCCTCATTGGTGCCCACGGGCCCTGTGGGTGAGAAGGGATGTGGAGGCCTCCCTTGTCCCAGGGGACAGGGGCCACTGCCCTCACGGGTGGGCCCAAGTGACCCCTCAGGAGGCCTGACGTCCAGTGGCGGGGAGGCCACTCCTTCGGTGCTGGTGGAGGAACTGGCACCCCCGCTTCCCCCTTAAGGAGCGCCTACTGCATGCAGGCCACGCTTCCCTCTTCAGAGGTCCCTTCCGTCCCCACTGGGCCTGAGTGTGGCCCTTGGCTCTGCACACAGCAATCCCACAGGCACCACGGTGGCCCTTGCCTTCTGTCCCTGCCACCCTGGGGGCCCCTTTCCCAGCCCCCGGCAGACGGAGACTGACAATAAAGTGAGGTGTCTGTGGTCTGGGTCAGTCAAGGAGGGCTCCCTGGAGGAGAAGGGGTAAGTCAGAGGACTGCTCTCCCTTCCTGCCCACAGACCAGCCTCCTCCCTGCCCCCCTCACTCCCTGCCCTCCTCTGCTGCAGGGCCTAGCTCAGGTCACCAGGAAGCCAGCCCCAGCCTAGCTGCCTTCTCACTAGGGGTCACTTACCAGATGCACAGAGGCTGGCCAGGCACCTCCAGGACCCTGGGCAGACAGGGCAGAGGCCAAGAAGAGACCCACGAAGAGCAGCTGACTTCAGAGGGTAGTCAGTGCTCTCAGAGCGTGTGTCCCAAGGGTGGGGACGGCTCGGGTGGTCAGCGAGGCCCTAGAGTGAGAACATCTGGAGAGAGGGCTCTCCTGGCAGAGGGAACGGCCGTGCCAAGGCCCTGAGGCGGGACGAGAGTGGACAGAGTGGGTCATAGTGGGAGGAGACTCAGAGTTGAGAGGGGAGGGATGGGAGGTCGGCCAAGACAGGGTCTGCATTTTGTTCTGGGGTCTTCAGCAAGAGACAGAGGATGTGGCCTGGGGTGCTTGGGAGGCGACAGGGGCAGGGACTGCTGAGGGGAAGACTGAGGGCAGCTTGGGCCCAGCTGGGGCCCAGGTGGGCGGGACAGGGAGTGGCTGTGCTATCGGGTTTTCCGTACCCGCCTGTCCTGTCGCTGGCAGGTGTAAGGAGATCCCCCGCCAGGGCCACGCAGGACGTCTTGGGTTCCACCCAGGACCCGGCCCCCTCGCTGCCACCTGCCTGCACCCGCCACCCTCCCCATGAGATTGAATTTATAACGGGCTCCAACACATTTAAACCCATTTATTGCAAAATTACTTTTCAATAATCACATCACCGTGCTGACTGTGTTGCCTAATGAAATTAGCATGAGAGATATTAGAAGAATATAAAATTATAAGGAATATTGAAACACCCCTTTCCCGTCTGCCTTCATGAGGCCGCGCGGCTTAACCGGGAATCAGGTGAGCCTTGTGGACGCGGCTGGGACGTGGGGAGTGTCTTATAAATTAATTATAACGATTATTGCAGCTTTCCATTATTGGGCTGAAATTTCCCTCCACTCCAACTATTAGAGGAGAGGGGCCCCCCCGACTAGTGGCTGCAAGTCCCCTGGGGCCACAGAAGGGGGGCAGGAGGATGGCCTGGGCTTTGGGGCCAGGCAGGTCAGGGTTCAGATCTTGGCCCTGCTGTGTATCTTCGGTGAAGCCACTTCCCTGAGCCAGGTTTTCCTCAGCTATTAAAAACCACACTGCTTGGCGGGTGGTGAGGGGCTCTGCTGTGGGTGCAGCTGTTGTCTGGCTGCGTAACAAGCGGCTCCCAAATGCAGTGGCTGGAACTACAGGTGCTGCCCACACCCAAGGGGAGGGGACCGTGGGGGCCAGGTCACTCAGCGAGGGGAGGTGGAGCTGGAGCCCAGCCTCCTCTGTCCACTGGAACCCTCCTCTCTTCTGTCCAGGTGGGTATCTGGCTGGGGGAGGGAGTGGAGAAGGCCCTCGGTGCAGGAACAGAGATGCTCGAAGGTGGACATCAGTGAGGGAAAGGGGAGGCCAGGGAGGGGGGCCCAGCCCCAAAGAGCCTTGGAAGCCTTGCCCAGGTCTGCCAACCAGTTGCCATCACAGAAGACGTTCAGCGGGAGGGGAGGGGACGCTGTTTGCTCCAACCGCCATGAGACCAGCTCTGCTGGTTTGGATTCTAATCACTGGAAGTGGACTTTCTGAGGGGCTCTGGCCCCGGAAATTCGTCCCAAGGGCGGGGGGGCAGGTTAATTAATGCAGCTGTGTGCTCCCTGCCCACTCAGGAATCCCCTGAGGTTGTTACTAAACTAAAGTCGCCAACAACCAGTCTGGTTCTCCAAGAGCCAGACTGATGGAGGAAGAGCCCCTCTCCGAGCGAGGCACCTAGGCCTGGGAGGTGAGCAAAGGAGCCCAGGGCATGGGCTGGTCACCGTGCAGGTGGCCCCAGCAAGCAGGCCTGCCAGGAGCCACGCGGCCAGTGAGGCTGAGGCCCAGGCAGCCTCGCTAGGGGTCCAGGTCCCTGATATGGCTCTGCTCAGGAGAGCCGGTGGCCAGAGGACCCTGAGAGCCCTGGGCTAGTGGGTAGGAGGGGAGGGGACTCAAGAGAGCCCAGTCGAGGAAAAGGTGCCCTTTTGCACTTCACTGCTCTGGTCCCAATCCCCGCGATGGACTCTGGGCCACCACCCCCACTGGACCAGACCCCTGTACTGGCTTCCCAGACAGCCCTGGTCACCCCAGAAGCCCATTCCAGGCCCCATCCCCCCAGACCTAAGGAATCAGAACCTCCCCGCCTAGGAGTACTGGCATCCACAGTAACCTTTTCAGTTTATCTATTTGTTGAATAGCTAATGTAGTTACAGCGTTTAAGATTTTAAAACTAGAGAAGGGTCTATGCACCCAAAATAGCAAATGGCTATTTGTGAGATTTTTCATAATAACCAGAAACTGAAAACAACTAAACATCCATCCCAAAAGAGGTAAATAAAGCACGGTGGATTCGTACAGTGGAATAGTATACAGCAATGAAAAAGCAGCCCGGGCCTGCACACGCTGGCAAACGAACCTCACAGACAGGAAGGTGAATGGATAAAGCCTGACACAGGAGAGACCGGCACAGCCCTGGGCAGGGAGATCCAGGCAGGGAATTTGGGGTGGGCCACGTGATGCGGACCCACAAGGTGTGAGGTGCCCCACTGAGGTGTGGACCCCCATTTCCCTAATGCTCAGTGACATTGAGCATCTTTCTCTGTGCTCTTAGGCCACTCGTGTATCTTCTTTGGAGAAATGTCTGTTCAGGTCCTTTGCTGTTTCTGCAGGGGGTTGGGCTTTTGTTGTGGTTGTTGAGTTGTAGTTCTTTATATAAGGTGTCCCCAAAAATGTACACACACTTTAACAGCTGAAAACCCACTTAATTTTCACTCCTTTTCAAGTTTAACTGACTTGCAATAATGGGTGAAGCCAGGCTAAGCTTTGAACAAAGACAATTTATCCTAAAAGGCCCCTAGACTTTTTTTATGGTGATACCTGAAAGATAAAATTTATGGTACAAAACCGGCAAAAGTTGATGGGTTGAGGGCACACAAATACCGCACGAAATGATTCTTGATGTTTGCGATTCCATTGCTTCCCGTTATCAGCGGGGCCTGGACCAGAACAGTCATCAGTTTGAAAAGAAGCATTGACCAAAAAAAGTATTCATTTCTGTAGATTCTTTTAAATTTTGGAAATGAACTGTGTGTTAATAAACACTGACTTTATAATCACTCACAGTGCATATACATTTTTGGGATGCCCTGTATATTCAGGATATTAACTTGTTTTCGGACACACGACTCCCACGGTCTCTCCATCAGGGAAGCCTTTCCACTCTCCTGATGGTGTCCTTTTGTGCACAGGTCTTCATATCGGTGAATCTATTTTTTCTTTTGCCTGTGGTTTGGTGTCATATGCAAGAACTTATGGTCACATCTACGTCACAAAGGTTTCCCCCTATGTTTTCATTTAAGAGTTTTATAGTTTTGCTGTTATTTTTAGGTCTTTGATCCATTTTGAGTCAACTGTGTGTATGGTGTGAGGTAGGGCTCCAACTTCATTCTGCGTTGTGTCCAGGCACCGCTGCCGAAAGACTGTCTCTTCCCTGTGAAATGGTCTTGGCCCCGCCGTGGTTTTCATTTGTTGTTTAATGTCATTCAAAGTTTTAAAAGTTAAAATTTAAAATCATTAGCACGAATGTTACCATTCGCCTGATATTGTGTAAAGTCCGTTGTAAATGCACATCAAGGGCATTTCACTCATACGCAGAACCCCTCAGCGCACAATCCGTGTGCCCCGTCACACGTCACCTGTGTTTCCTTCTTGCCTGCACTTGCCAAGGGCAGCTGCTGTCCCACAGGCTCAGCCAGGCCTTCCTTGCTGAGAAGTAGAGTCCTTGCCCTGGCCGGGCTCGGTTGGTTGTAGCAACGTCCTGTGCACCGAAAGGTTGCGGGTTCGATTCCCGGTCAGGGCTTGTATGGGAGGCAACTGGTCAGTGTTTCTCTTTCACATCGATGTTTCTCTCTCCCTCCGTCTCCCCCTTCCTCTCTCTCTCAAAATCAATAAGCATGTCCTTGGGTGAAGATAAAAAAGAGTCCACATCCCTGCCCTGAACCTGGTGTTCAGGGCCCCTGAGTTTGGGGTGGTTTGCTGCACAGCGTTTGATAACGGATGCACCGAGGGCTGGGCCCGGTCGCTCTAGCACTGCAGCCACTGATGTGCTTCTGTCCAGACATGTCGGTGGGACCAGGAGGAAGTGGGCAGACCCGGGAGGCTCGGGGGCAGACGGTGGGACTGGACAGGGACACGGGGCGGGGCTGGAGGGCTGGGTGCTGAGCAGGGGCACGCTGGGAGAGGAGCGGGCTGGGAGGGGGCACTGGGGATTCACTTTGGGGCACCCCTGGGAGCAGCGGTTTGCTGTCTGGCCCAGGGTACGTGGCTGGATGTAAAACTGCAAGTCGGTGTAACCAAAGCCATGCGTGGGGGGAAGCCCCTGTTCCTCCCAGGCAAGTGACGGGCTGAATTGTGTCCCCCGCCCTCGAATTCAAGTCCTGACCCCTGGAACCTGACAGTCGAGCTCATTTGGAAGTAGGGTCATTGCAGCTGTAATTAGTGGGAGGCCTGTCCTGACACCTGGGACCTGGAGCCAGCTGTGTGTCCAGTGTGTCTCCCCCCTCCACCCGGCAGGCAGCACATTAGCCCCACTGAGCACCAACAGTTTCCAAGGGCCGACTGTCATTGACTGAGCCCCAGCTGTGTGCTTCTCACACGCTTCAAACATGACCACAAACTTCTATTCTTCCTTTGAAGCCCAGCTCAGGAGTCACCTCCTCCATGAAGGCTTCCCTGCAGAAACTCCCAAAGAGAGGGGGAGACCCCCACCCTTTGTGACCTAGGTCATTGGGTGTCCTCTTATTTTCCCCTAAACAAAGGGACAGAGCAACCTGGTGTCTTCCCAAGAAGCTGTGGGCCCTGAGAATCTTGTTCATGGCTCTGTGCCCCAGCACTTGACACCGGGGTTTGCACACGGTAGGTGCTTAATAAAGGTTCGTTGAATGAATGGATGGACAGATGCTTGGTCTAGTGGACTTAGGCTGAGTCTCTGAGTTTGTTTCTTTAATCTTCACCCGAGGATATTGTTTCCATTGCTTTTTCCGAGAGCGTGGAGGAGGGGGAGAGACATTGACGGGTTGCCTCCCTCACTCACCCTGATCAGGCCGGGGATCAAGCCTGCAACCAAGGTACATGCCTTTAACTGGAATCGAACCCGAGACCCTTCAGTCCGTGGGCCGATGCTCCAACCACTGAGCCACACCTGCCAGGGCCTGAGATTGCTCTCAAGGAGGCCAGTTCTCACTTTGCCAAATACAAGGAAAGTGCGGCCAAGGGCATCTGCTGTCTGACAGCCTGCGGGGAAACCCGGGAGGTCTTCTCGGAGGAGGGCACATCCAATGCTACTCTTTGAAGCACAGATAGGTGTACTCTGCCCAAGATGAGGAAAGGGAGGGCCTTCCAGACGGGAGTGAGGTGGTGGGGACAAGGCTGCGCAGGCCCCCAGGAGGACCCGCCCTGGAAGATGCCACACTCAGAACCCACTTGCCACACCCCCTATTGCGTGCCTGCTCCCCACAGGCCCCCGTCCTGGAAACCCCCAGGATCCATGGGCCCCGCCTGTGTGTGCCTAAGGGGGCCTCTGGGAGACAGAGGGGTGTCTGTGGGCGGGGCCCTCTGGGCTGCCCACCAGTCACCCTGGGTGTGGCTGCCCCCCAGCCTGCCCTGGGTGCTAGGGGTCCCCCAGCTCCCCTGTGACCCCCAGAGGCCCTGCCCCAGCGCTGGGCCCCCCACCCCGCAGGCCTGCGCTCCCTGCGCTCCCGGACCCCGGGCCGCGGCCCCTGTTCACTGACCCTCGCGTTGGCCTGGAGGGTCCAGGACATTTGGTCCCGCCCGGGGAGCGGGGCGGGGGCGGGCGGCGCGGCGGCACCTCGGGCACCTCCCGGGCCGCTGCGCGTCTCTGCGGCCGCCTCGGTCCCGAGGACCCGCTCCGGCCCGTCCTTTGTCTCCGCTCCCCGCCCGCGCCCCTCCTCAGACAGACCCCGCGATTCTGATGCAAAATTCATTAGCCCCCCCCCCCCCCCGCGTTCCCAGGCAGCCCCGCGCCGGCGTGTCAGCCTCTCCATCCTGATTATCTGGAGACGCCAATTTCAAAGAGACATCTTAATAGTGATGTCAACGAATTAATTAGATGTGTTAATGAGCTAAAAGCAACCCAAATTAAATTAATGCAGTAATAAGCACAGACAGCAAAATTAGCTCCAATTTCTCTAAATGATTCTGAACTGTACACAACACCTCCTCTCGCCCGCGCCACCATCCCCCAAAGCTCATCAGCCACCGGCGCAATTAGCTGCTTAATTACAAACAGGCGCGCGCACGGCCGCGGGGGTCGGTCCCCGGCCGGCCGGGCGCTGCGGGGCGCCAGTCCCCCGAAAACCGCAGCGCCTCGTCACCATCACCAAGCCCCTCTCGGGGTTCCGGACCCGCGAGGAGGCAGCAGAGGGCGGGGTGTGCGCAGCGCGGCCGTGGGCACCGTGGGCACCGTGGGCACCGTGGGCACCGTGGGCACCGTGGGCACCGAGGGCCGTGCGCGCCGTGGGCACCGTGGGCATCTTGGGCACCGTGGGCCGTGGGCACCGTGGGCCGTGGCCGTGGGCAGTGGGCGGGGCGCGCCCCAGGCGGCAGCGGGAGGAGGCGGGGGCGGGGCGCGGAGCCGAGCTGTTTATCGCTCGCATCAGAATCCGAGCTGCAAGTGAAAAGCTAATTGTCCAGCCGGGTGATTTCCCACCGGGCGGAGCGCGGCTAACAGCGCGGGGCGCAGGTATCTGATGCGCTGTAGCTGCGGCTGGAGGCGCCCAGGGCGGGGCCCTGTCCCGGCGGGAGGGGCGCGGGGCCCGAGGCGGGGGCAGGGCGCAGTCACCTCGGGGAGGGGGCAGACACGCGCACATACACGCGCACATACACGCGCACATACACATTCACAAGCACGCACAAGCCCATGGGCGCGCACACACACACGCGCACACATGCGCACATACAAGCCCATGGGCGCGCGCACGCAGACACGCACACCCAGGCACACACATGCACACACGCGCGCGCACGCAGACACGCACACCCAGGCACACACGTGCACACGCGCGCACACGCCCCTCGTGTGTGGATCAGGACCCAGGAGAGGCAGGGTGCAGCCGCCGAAGGGGAGGCCGGTGCCTCTCCAGGCCCATCTGCAGACAAGGGCCAGCCAGCCTCCCAGGCCCATGACCCACAGCCAGGTCCTGGGAGCCGCTGGGAGCTGTTCACGGTCTCGGTGCCAACAGACAAGGGCTGCAGCAGCTGCCCGGTGGGCACGGGGCCAGTGCGCGTGAGGCCGGGCCCCTGCCGTCTCCCACCGTGTGCAGTGATGAGCTCAGTCTCCCAAGTCAAGGGTGGTTTTTGTTCGTTTTCGCCTTGGATGGTCGATCTGGGAGAGAAGTAGGAGCTGATGGATTTGGCCCCTCCCGCCCGGCCTCCCCGGGGCAGCTAGCCTCATGGACAGTGGCAGGGGGCAGAGGTCCCCAGGAGGACCGCAGATGGGGGTCAGGGCAGCTGCCACCAAGCCCGCCCTCTGGCAGCCCACAGAAGCCCCGCCTCCTCTCACCCCTGTCCTTTCCATCTTCCTTCCTTCCTCGTGTCTCTGTATTTTTTCCATGACACACGTGTTCATTTGTCCATTTGTTTTTCAGCTTACTGATTCATTTAAAATAGATCCATTTCCATCCAGGTCCAAACAGGAAGCAAGGCAATGCCACCTCATCACTGCCGGCCACAGGCTGCATCCCTCGTGTGGGCGCCAAGCCCCCAGGGCCCCGAGGTGACCAGCTCCTGCGTGCTGTGACAGGAAGCCATGTGACATGTGCACTAATGGCGTAAGAACAGGGCACCGGGGACCCTGAGCACCCTGGGGTAGCAGAGGAGGGGATAGCACCCAGGTTAATGGGTGGGGAGAGGTGGGGCTCGGGACGGTCTGCAGCAGGAAAGCTAGGGGCTGCCTGGGGAGCCATCTGGAGCCGGTGGGACCCTAAGGGGCCTGGCTGCTCGCCTACCAGAGCCACGCCATGACCTGGGCTGGGCACCCCGCACGCTGTGAGCACATAGAGCACAGAACTCTGCAGGGTGTGGGGGGCTGCTGACTAGAACCCCAGCCTGGGGCTCTGGGGACCTGCCCCCAACCCACCTGAATGCTAGAGCAAGTCCTCAACCCCCAAAGTGGGGGGTTGGCAGCTGTGCTTCTAAGGAAGGGATGGGCTCTGTGTTCAGGGTGAGTGAGACCTGCTGCCTCCCACAGCCATGGAGGCCACCGGCCCATGGAGGGGTGTCACGCAGCACTCACGAGGGCAGGGCCATGCCCACCTCAGTGGGACTGTGTGGCCCCCACATTCCCAGGCCCTGGCTTCAGGCCATTTCACAGGTGGGAAGCTGAGGCTGGGAGCCGGGTGGACACTGCCCAGGGTCACTCGGACCCAGCTTGCCCTCTTCAAATGCCGCCAGTCATCTTGGACGTGGCTATAAGGGTTTTATTTCCCAGCAGGAAAAAGAGGATTGTTTTGCTCAGTCAAGTGCTCCCTCCAATGAGCTTTCCACTCCCTGAGCTGGGGTGAGTCCCAGGGGCCACGGGGGTGGGGACAGCAGGGACAGGAGGGGCTGCAAGGCTGGAGCCCAGGTGAGGTTCACCTGAGCAGTCCCAGGGCTGCCAGCCTGGACACCAGGCACCAACCAGGGGGTTAGAACTGACCTCCACACAGGCCACCCTCCATCCCCACCCTCCGACAAGGGGTGGGGCCCGAGGGAGCGGGAGGCTTCTGTGGAAGGGAGAGCCCAGTCGTCTTGTGAACACATGGGAGCACACGCAGGGGCAGGTGCGTGCGCACGGATGGCCGGCGGGAGACAGGTGGGCCTCGGGGAGTCGGGCATCACCACACCTGAAGGCCGCTCAGGCTCCCGCAGCCCACGCCAATTAGGAACTCAGTCTACATTATTTTAATTTGTCTCTGGGGCCCTGAAAGGAAAGTCATGCAATTATTATTATTATTATTTTTTTGGCTGGAAACTTCAGTAGCCATTATATAAATTACATATAATTGAATCCATCAGAGGTTGTTTCTTTTAAACAATTGTGTTTTCTCCCGGACCACAGGGCTGCCTCTCCCTACAACATGCTTCCGAGCCCCTGATGTCAAAAGCTCCTGGGAGGAGTAGGGAGGCCTCTGGACCACCCAGGCCACCTCACCCATGGGGGCCAGGGGCCTTTGGAATCCCTCTGTCTGCCTTGGGGTCCCTGGCTATACTATTGGTTCAGTCACTGTGTGGCCTGGAGCAAGTTGCCTAACCTCTCTGAGCCTTAATTTTCTCCTCTGTGACAGCCTCTGACTCAAAGGGCTGACATGAGGTCTAACGGAGATAATGCCTGGAACCCGTCCGCGTGTGGAGTGTCCTGGTTGGAGGACACAGTCCCAGACACCTGTAGTGTCCTCAACTGCACAGTTGGGGGTTTCAGTGGTGCCAGAGTTTGTTTTCATCAGCTTTGGGAAGACACACAGATGGCAGCTCAGTGTCATGAAGGAAGGCATTGTGTTATACTCAGTCCTGGAAACAGGGGACTGCCCCCTTGCAGAGCCACACGGGGAAGCACCAGGGCCGGTGGGAAGGCAGAGTTGGGGAAACATGGACAGGAGCCACTGTGGTTTCCGCGGAAGGAACAGGCAAGGCAGGGTGATCAGGCGTAGGACTAGCTAGTTTGCATCACTCCAGCAGGCTCTGGGGCACAGGGCTGTCCCTAGCTGTCTGGTTCCCGGCCCTGGATGACAAGGGCAGGGGGACAGGGTGTGAGAACCCACAGAGGAGGGTGAGTATGGGCTCTGGGCTGGGGGTTTGCATCCTGTCTCTAGGACTCAGCTGACCCTGGGAGGTCAGTCCCTGCGGGTCAGCAGGGCCCCAGATGTCTGGGCATCAGCAAACAGAGAGTAAGAAAACAGAGTTAATACAAGAGAACAAAGCAGATGCCAGCAGCCCCAGGGGCACCAAGTCCTGCCTGTGGGCTCTCAGCCCCTCTGCTGCTGGGCCCATTTCAGTCGCCTCAGAGTACAGAGAAGGGGGCACTTTAGAAGGGTGACTGGTGTCATATGTTGTAGGAGCCGCTGAGCAAAATACTGCAAACTAGGTGACTTGAAACAACAGAATGTATTGTGTCACAGTTTTGTGTCAGAGCCAGAGCCCCAGGTCAGGGTGTCAAGGGGCCAAGGGAGGCACCCTTCCTGGCCTGATGGGCTCCTGGGGTGGCTGGCAGTCCCCAGCACTGGCCTGTGCACCTCTCTGCCTCCTCTCACACGCAGTCTCCTCCTCCTCCTCTTATGAGGACACCAGCCCTGGATCAGGGCCACACGGTGACCACATCTTAGTTGATTTCTTCTCTAAAGACCCTGTTTCCAGAGACAGTCACATTCACAGGTACCAGACGTTAAGACTTCAGTGTACCTTTTGGGGGACACAAGCTGTAAGGTATGTGAATTATATCTCAGTAGAGCTATTTTTCTCCTAAGTTTTAAGCAACAAGATATAAAAAGAGAAAGAAGAAAACCCCAACTGCAGGGAGCCCGGAGCCAAAATCAACTCTCGGAGTGACAGCACAGAGCAGGCGGGAGACCCCACTCGGGGAGGCCTTTGCCACACTTGGCGCCACGGGAGAATCTCTCCCACAACATCCGGTGGACCACAGCGCTCAGAGTAACGCCCCTAAGGCAGGGCCCTCCCCTCCCGGCGCCTTCCTGCCGCCCGTGGCCCAGGCAGTCCTGTCACGTGCCCGCCTCCCCTACTTGTAAGTAACAACCTGTCACACGCACAACCTCTTTGCACCCAAAATGTTCTCTGATCTGTGTAACTGCAATTGGTGCCAGCCGCCTGATAGTAATATCTTTTGTTTGTGTGTCAGGGTTCTGCGGAATCTAATTAAGGCGTGTTCTCCTCGTATCCGGGGTGTTCGAACAATTCCACAGAGCAGGCGATGCAAGCTGCTGACCTACCCAGATAACTGTGCTCACGGAGGGCAGAGGGAGGAGGCGGCCCCGGTACAGGCTGTTCCCTCTCGCTGGGGCCCGGCCTCCCCCGCACCCGCCATCACTCTGGCGGTGATCATAGCTGCCATTTTCTGTATGTGCCTCTGTGTGTACGCATGTGTATACATGCGTGCACACACACACACCAGCAAGACCTCCCCAGGTAAGCGCCTCCTGTGTCTGGGCCTCCCTGCAAGTGCTCTGTGCAGTGAGCGGGTCACACTGGCCCATTGCACAGATGGGGAGGCCGAGGCCTCTAGTGCCCCCGGAGCAGGTGTGAGTTGAGGCAGGAGCTTGGGGCGGCCTCTGAGCTGCCACTGGGTAGCAGTCAACCCGAACCTGGGAAGGCTGGGCCTGGGCTCGGCCACCGTCAGGTACGGACATGCACAACCTGCAGCCCATCCTCCAGGGCAGCCCAGGCAGAAGTGTCATTCCTCCTGGACAGGCGGGGAAACTGCCCCAGAGAGGCCACGGGTTGCCCACCATGCACAGTGGACTGGGGGCAGAGCTGGCCCTTCCCGACCCTGCAGGCCACAGCCTGACTCCCTTTTGACTCAGGTAAGCTCAGATGGGACCAAGACCAGGAAAATGTGTCTTTCAGTCTGAGCAGAGCTCTTGGACCCCCAAATCCAGGATCCTGGCCCCACATGGGGGTGGCCTTGGTGAGTACCCACCACTCTCTGCTCCCAGTTACTCCCCCTGGGAGAGCCCAACTGGCAGGGCTGATGAAAACATCACAGCAGGTGGCACCGGGGGACGCACTGTTCTCAGAGCTCAGGGGTCAGCAACCCCACTGCCCTGTGTGTGGGTGGAGGGTGCTGTGCTCTGCAGTGTGCACCCTGTGGGACAATGCCCATCTCAGCCCCTGTCCCAGCTCAGGGCGGGCCTGCCCAGCAGAGCTGCCAAACAGGTATGCGCTCCAGGCTGGGCATGTGCTGTGAGGTGGAGAGGGGGCTGAACCCAGACCCCGAGTCCCCAGGCTCCGAGTGTCCTCAACAGAGAAAACCAGAGGCCAGGTCTGCTGATAGCCAGGAGTGGAGAGGCTCCAGGCCCCGGGCTGCAGGTCAGAAGAGGCCTGTGGGCAGGAACTCGCGAGGGCTGAGGCCTGAGAGCCTGAGCCAGGATTCAGGGAGTGGGGGGCAGTAGGATTTGGGTAAGGGACCAGTGTGCCCGCGGTTGTTCAGGACCGCGCCCGCGTGTGCACGTGTGGGATGGATACGCAGGCGTGTGCTTACGTGTGCATGTAATCGGGTGCACAGGGCCCCGCTGTGCTCCCCGTGTCTGCTTTGCACGCGGAGGACCTGCCCCGGGCCCGCCAGCCTCCCTGCCTGCGTGGCTTAGGAAACGCCGCAGCGCCACCTGCTGGCCGTGCTGGGGGCTGCACGAGGGCGCCAGGCTGGACTCAAGGCCCGGAGGCCCCGCCCATCAGGCCCCGCCCCGCCTCCAGGTCAGGCCCCGCCCTCCATCAGGCCCCGCCCCGCCTCCAGGTCAGGCCCCGCCCTCCATCAGGCCCCCGCCCCTCCTCAGGTCAGGCCCCGCCCTCCATCAGGCCCCGCCCCGTGTGGGACGCAGGCCCCAGGCAGGTTGGGACCCTGACCCAGCCTCTGCTTCAGGGGTCTAGGCTGATAAATGGGGACAACTTCGAGGACTACTGGGCGTACAACAAGCACGCTCTGTGTCCCGTAGTCCTGCCCTTATATGGCTCCATCTAACAGATGAGGAAACCGAGGTAGAGAAGCTAAGTCAGCTGCCCAAGGTCCCACAGGCAGGAGTGGCAGAGTGGGCTTGGACACTAGCAGCCTGGGTGCCCAGTGTGCCCTCAACGCCGACCTCCAACCCCTAGTAAACTGAGAGGTATTTCTTAACTATGAGCTGTTGTTTACAAGTATAAACCCATTTAACCCTCACACCGCTTTGCTGCCCCCGACCCCATCTCACTAGTGAGGTGCAGAGACCTGCCTGTGTCTAGCAGTGACCGTGCAGGACTCCCCCAGTCCGAGCGTCGCCCCCTGACATGGCAGGAATTGGGGGCGGAGGGTGAGGCTGTCAGGATTTCAGAGCAGTCAGTAGAAGTCAGGAGTGGGTTGGGGAGAGGGCCACCTCCTGGGCAGGACCGGGAGGCAGGTCCCACTGCAGCTGCAGCCTCGCCAAGTAACCTTCAGCAAGTCCTTAACCACCAGTGGGCCTCAGTTTCCCAGCTGTACAATGGTGGGGTGGGGCAGGTGGGGGAAGCTAGAATAGATATTTGCTCAGCTTCTGTCCCAGCCCCTCTGGACAGGGCAGGATCCCAGGAATCCATGGAGGACTGAGCTGACCCTTGGGGAATGGGAATCAGGTGGTCTGTGGCTGTGCCCAGCCCCATTGTGGCGTTCCTCCGGCCTCCCGTGGCTGTCACTGCTGGGAAGTCTGAGCGCTTCTGTCTAGCACTGCCCACATCTCCTGCTGTGCCCCACTCCCCCAGCCCCACCCCAAGGGGGAGGCATCTTGGAGGGTAAGGGGCTGCCAGGGGGAGATGGCGGTGGCCTGGGTGCCAGCCCAGCTAGAACCACTGGACAGTCAGCACAGCCTACTCACCAAGAGCCTCTGCCATGGCAGGCCCTGCGCTCAGGTGCACGTGGGGGTCATGCTGGGGGACTGTGATGGCAACTATTTGCCTGAGTGCCCCCCACAGAAGCACGTGCACACACACACATTCACAGGGGTGCCCAGGCTCACACCTGCCCACCCTCACACCACAGGTGTGTCTGCTGGGCTGAGCCGTTATGCACCTGCTTTTGTGTGTTCAAATGCTGGGTAGTCAATCTAACCCTACAATGTCCACTGCAGTTGTTGGATGGGTAGATGGATAGATAGAGTGTAGGGAGGGACAGACAGATGGTGGGTGGATGGATGGATGGATGGGTAGGTGGGTGGGTGGGTGGATGAGTGGTGGTTGGATGGATGGATGGATGGATGGATGGGTGGGTGGGTGGTATTGATTTCTGTACTTTTCTGTCTGTTTGAAATGTTTCATAATTAAACATTTAAGAAAAACAAACCCAGATTGACTATGTCATTTCACTCAAACTTGACACCCTGCAAAGACTCCCAGGAGCCCTTAGGATCAAGTCCAAAGTCCTTAACCAAGTCCACAGCTGGACAAGGAACCTGTCCTTCCTCTGACATCACCCTGGGCCTGGTCAATCCCTGAGGCCCGGCCCTCTGACCTCACACAAGTCTGGGAGCCTTCTCTGCTGCCATGTTCTGGGACCTGGACCAGGCTCCCAGTCTCCAAATTCTGCAGGTCCAGTGTTGGGAGGGAGAGGTCACCACTGCATGTGCCTCACTGGTCATCGCCTGCTGTGGTTCACAAAGACCTCCTAATCCCCAGGCCAGGGTCCTGGGGCCCCCTGTGAAGCAGGCGCCATATTCCCATTTCACAGATGGGAAAACTGAGGCTGCGCAGGAGATAGAGGGATCTGCACTGGTGTTCAGTCTCTGTCTCCTAGACCAGCCTTCTAGCACACTGCCCTCCCAGCCTGGTTTCTCACCTGTAAAATATTACAGGGACTGAGAACCCGCCCTCGGGGCTCAGACTGGATGGAAGAAATTGTCAGGCCCTTGTATTCTGGTTCCTGTTACCTCTCCTCTCTGTGCGCCCCCACCTTGTTCTGTTGGGCCACAGTGGCCTCCTCCCTGTCTCTCCACCAACCCACCTGCCCGAGGACCTTAGTACGGGCCAGCCCTGCCCCAATGCTCTGACCTCAGAGACACTCCCTGACCTGGAACAACTTGACAACTTGCTCTGCCAGCTGCTTGTGGGTGAGCCCGCTGCAGGTAAACTGAGGCCCAGGGAGCAGGAGCCTCTCAGGGGGTCAGGGACAGTTCAGCGATCATGTCCTCACAGTCTATCTTGTGGAAACACACACAGTGGGACACCCGTGGTCTCCCAAGTTCAGCCCAAAGGCCTGCTACTGGAGTCTGAGACTGGCCAGGCTGGCCGTCCTGGCTGTCCTGGGCACCAACTGCACCAGGATTGTCCACCATCTTTGAAGGTCTCTTGGTTTGGTAATTGTCCCCTCCCCTGTCATGAGGATGGGCAAGGGGCGGGGACAGGAAGGGTAGCCAACAGTCTTCAGAGTCGACACAGCCATCGTACCAAAGGAACAGGCCCAAAGAGCAACTCTGACCCAACTCAGGTGCTTCAAACACTTGGGACAAGCTGCTGGGACTAGCTCTTCGGTCCCCTGCCTCCCTGCCCAGGTGTGTACAGGTAGGTAGGCAAGTGTGTGGCTCACCTGGTGGGCATAGCAGAGTGTTTTGCTGGGAGAGCTTGGCCAGAGCCAGTGAGAGCTAAAGGCCCTGTGAGGCCAGCTGGGCAGGTTTCGAAAAAGGGAAACTGAGGCACAGAGCAGGCCTGCCCCTTGCCTAAGATGCTCCAGTGCACCTGGGTCCCTACATCATCCCACCCTGTCCCCGAGCCTCGGTGACAAAAGAAGCTTGGGCCAGGGATCACGTCCCACCCTGGCCTCCTCCTGCCCCAACCCCCCAAGGAACAGTTTACCTCTCAGAGCCGGTCCAAGATATTAATTAAGATAAATCTACCTCAATTTTGAGATTCTCTTATCATGTAATTTATCAAAATTATGTTAATTATTTCTGTAGGGCAGCAAAATTATTACCTCTTTTGTGTCTGATTTGTATTAATATTCATAATTTAATAATTCAGCATCCCGGCCATCTGGTCTGGAGCAGGCGCCTATCCCTCCCTCGGCCTCAGCCAAGGCTTCCCCACCACCCCGCTGGTGTCCCCGGGGCCCTGCCGTCCGGCCCCGCTCCTGCGGCCACCCAGCCCAGTGGACGCTGCCCCTGTGCAGGCCCGGCCCCTGCCCCCGGCGGCCAGGTCCCCGTCGGGTCTGCACGCAGGTCTGCGCACAGGTCCGCCACACGCTCGCCACCCCCGCTTGGCAGGTGAGCCAAGCTGAATTGACATTTTCCACACTTTGTGAGTTTTACACTGTAATTTGACATAATTAATGCCTACATTACTGCTGATAATTTAGCTAGTTAATTAAACTCGGAGGAGATAATTAAGGAAAGGCTACTGCTTGGATTGCTAATTGTTTTTGTCATTATTTCAGGGGGCCGACAGCTGCCGGCTGAGTCATCCTGTTTTGTCAGCTGATGGGTCATGTGACACAGGGGTCCCTGGGGCCCCCCACTTCCAGGGGAGGGAGGCAGGCAGCCGGCTACCTGGCTGCTGCCTGGAGCCCTGCCAAGGGCCGGGGGCTGGTCCAGCCCCAACTCCTCCCCTTCCCCCCTCCCCGCAGTGACAGCCCCACTGTGGCCTCTGGGGCCCTCTGAGGAGAGTTCTGGCCTGGGGTCACCTGAAGTTCAGCCTCAGCAAGCTGGAGGAGGAGGGGACCCCCAGCCCCACGTCCAAGCCCAAGGGGTAAAGCTGCCTCTGGTAACACCTGGCCTCCTGAGTGGTCAGATATGAGGTAGGACTTCCTGGGCCTGCTGAAAGCTGGAATGACGGGGAGGTTGTGGGAAGAGAAAGAGATGAGGGAGGGAGGGAGTGGGGGGGGAGACCATGTGCCTCGAGATCTCTGATGTCTGTGGAGCAGGAGTTGGTTTGGAGGATTCTCTGAGCCGTCTCCATTACCAGCCCTCCCCAGGCCTCAGGCTGCCACCCACCTGAGAGCAGCGGACGGACGGGGGAGCTGCTGTGCCCCCCACACCCTGCCCAGTAAGGGAGCTGCCAGTGCCCAGGCCTCTGGATGCTGGGCCCCCTGCAGGCCGCTCCCTGGGACCAGCTGTCAGCCTGCTGGAGGCAGCACCTTTGCTAGTAAAGCCAGGCCCGCGCTCAGTGCAGTGTGGGTGCATCATTCTCACAGGTGTCCCCGTTTTCCTGACCACGAAGCCACACAATAGACCAAGGCCGGCCCTGTGGGGGGGGCGAGGAGTGGGATGGACGCAGAGCCCAGGGGCCCCATTGTCCTGGACGGGGGTGTGATCATGTGACCAGGGTCAGGTCCTCATCTCCAAGGGGCTCAGTCTGCTTGGGGGCACTGACAGATGAGTGTCCGTCAGGGTGCTGCACTAGAACATTTGAGTCGAAGAAGCTCAAACTACCCTGGTTTGTTATCCGTCAGGACAAGATGTCCGTGTGCAGGAAGGCTCTCGATTGGCTCATCAGGGCTCGGTGATATCAGCAGGATATCCACCGAGACCCAGGAGCCTTCCCTGTTTCTGCCCTGCCAGTCGCTGCTTGGTGGCCATATCTCCCCCCGTGGTCCCAACCTGGCTGCTGTGGCACCGTGAGTCCCAAGTCCCAGCAAAACGGGAGGGGGGCTGTCTTTCACACAACCACATTATTGTCTTAAAGGGAGGTTTGCAAGGAGGCCTGGAAACTCAAGGTTTCCTCCTGCTAAGCTCTCTTCTCCATTTTCACTACTTCAGCGATGAGAATTACCTGCCCCACCCCACGGCAGCGCTCCCACGCGTCATGTCGGCTTTAGACAGACGTGCTCTCTGAGCAAAACCCTCATTTCCTTTCTCTAGCTTCAGATTGGGCCCCCTCAGGCCCAGCTCACTCTCTCATAGGCCTTGAATCAAGCCATGAGGAGTGGTCAGCTACGATGATACCCCAAACATTTACCCACTGTTTCCCGGCCACGGTGAATTCCTGCTCTGAGACCCAAGGCCCCTGGGTAACAGCTGGACCTAATTCTACGTGAGTCCATCGCAACAGCTGGTTCCCACGTGGGAGGGGGTGGCCTCGCTGCCCAGAGCCCTGCGACCCTCACTCAGCAAGTCCACATGTGGGCTTCTGTCACGCATCACACCCCATGCCTGGATTTGTAGGATTCTTTCACCTACAAACATCGGAAAACCTGGGGGAAAGTATAAACAAAAAGGGCATCATCGCCCCTGTGTAGTGGTCTGAAAGGGGCCCCCAACTTCGTGTCCACCCAGAATCTCGCAGTGAGACCTTATTTGGAAATAGGATCTTTGCCGATGATTGACTTGAGATGAGGTCCTTGGTCTATGTGACTGTCCTTATCAGAGGGGGCACCTGGACACAGGCCCGCCCAGGGAGAAGCCAGCCAAGGACAGAGGCAGAGGTCGGAGCGGTACAGCCACAAGCCCAGGGACACCCAGGATGACCGGAGCCACCGGAAGCTGGCAGAGGCAGGAAGGACCCTCTGGAGAGCTTTCAGGGGGAAGGCGGCCCTGCCCACACCTTGATCTCGGGGTGCCCACAGCCACACGTGGGCAGTGGCCCCTGTGTTGGGCAGCTCAGTGGTACAGGACTCGTCCAATTGGTCATCGTCGTCTGACGGACAAGGAGGGGCCCTGTCCTAACTCTAAGCGACAGCAGATCCACTCCTGTCCTCGAAGTCACACTGCTGTTGGCCCAGCGGTTGCTCTCCGCCCCTCCAGCCCTGAGGGGCTACCTGTGGTGATGGGACCTCTGCTGTCCCTGCTCCCTCGCTGGCCCTTCGACTTGTCCATCACTGCAGCCAGTTCCTGCCTTTCCTTCCATGGTAAATGAGTCAACACACAGACACTGAACTGTTCCCTGTCCCCCTCGGAGGCTGGGACCCTGCCCCCAGCCACCCTGCGCCCTGGAGGGGCAGGTCCACCATGCCAGCCAGCCCTCTCCAGAAAGTTCCCCCTTGTAAATAAATGAGAATAGGAACGGCCCACATGGAAATGTAATGGTGTTAAAATCATTGAGTTTCATACAAACGTGGGAGAGCAAACGAAAGGTTTCAGCTTTTTAATTTAAGAGAAGAGGAATATGATATAATTTCAATTTGTGATGAGATGAGATGCTCCCGATATTGTGGTTTCAATTGGATTACATCCGATCCCACTTTGTACAGTGTCGGTGGCTGCAGACTGAGGTGCATGCTTGGTGTCCTTTGTTAACAGTGTAACTGAAGGGTGTGTGTGTGGTGTCCTGTTAACAAAGTAACTGAGGTGCGCTCATGGTGTCCTCTGTTAACAAAGTAACTGAGGTGCGCTCATGGTGTCCTCTGTTAACAATGTAACTGAGGTGAGCCCATGGTGTCCTCTGTTAACAAAGTAACTGAGGTGCGCTCATGGTGTCCTCTGTTAACAAAGTAACTGAGGTGCGCTCATGGTGTCCTCTGTTAACAATGTAACTGAGGTGAGCCCATGGTGTCCTCTGTTAACAAAGTAACTGAGGTGCGCTCATGGTGTCCTCTGTTAACAAAGTAACTGAGGTGCGCTCATGGTGTCCTCTGTTAACAAAGTAACTGAGGTGCGCTCATGGTGTCCTCTGTTAACAAAGTAACTGAGGTGAGCCCATGGTGTCCTCTGTTAACAAAGTAACTGAGGTGAGCCCATGGTGTCCTCTGTTAACAAAGTAACTGAGGTGCGCTCATGGTGTCCTCTGTTAACAATGTAACTGAGGTGAGCCCATGGTATCCTTTGTTAACAATGTAACTGAGGTGTGCCCATGGTGTCGTCTGTCAACAATGTAACTGAGGTGAGCCCATGGTATCCTTTGTTAACAATGTAACTGAGGTGAGCCCATGGTATCCTTTGTTAACAATGTAACTGAGGTGTGCCCATGGTGTCGTCTGTCAACAATGTAACTGAGGTGAGCCCATGGTATCCTTTGTTAACAATGTAACTGAGGTGTGCCCATGGTGTCGTCTGTTAACAATGTAACTGAGGTGTGCCCATGATGTCCTCTGTTAATAATGTAACTGAGGTGCGCCCATGGTGTCCTGTTAACAATGTAACGCCGAGCTCCATCCCTCTGCATCAGCTGGCCACCTGGAGGCTTGTTCCTACAGAATATGGAACTCTGACCCAGGACAGAGGGCCAGGAGGGGACAACTAGCTGGACTGGCTGACAGACAGGCTCTCAGGACCTGCCACAGCCACCTGGGTGAGGCCTCTGCTGGAGGGGTGGGGAGGGAGGCCCAGGGCCGGAGGGCCCCAGGAATCAGAGCACCCGACTAGTGAGGTGAGTGGGAGCCACAGCAGCCTCAGGGGAAGGGAGGTTCTAGGCTGCAAGAGGCAGAGATTCCATTTATGGGGCGACTATGGCTCCCACCCTGGGCCCAGTCACACAGGGCCCTTCCTTGGGGAGCCCCCAAATGGGACAGGGCAGCAGAGCCCCCCAGGGACGGCCCCTTGCCAGGGGCATTCACTCTGCTCCCTGTATCATCCCAGGTGGATGCCAATGACAAAATCCAGGACCCACCCCTCCTGACATCTGAGCCTGGGCACGCCTTTGAGACTCAGTTTCCCCTCTTGTTAAAGCAACAGAGCGCTGCTTAGGACACCTGTTTCTGTGACGGGCCTGCTTCCTGTGTGGCTGCCCCCCACTCTCTACCTCTGTGACTCTTCCTGTTGCAGCTGCACGGGCCCCCCAGCCCCCCCGAACTTGTACGCAGCCAGGCCTTGGCCCACAGGTTCTCTCTACCCTGAATATCTTTCAGTTCAGGCCACAGACCTCAGACCCACAAGATGTGAGTGTGAAGGGTGCTATCCAGGGAATAGCACCCCCTTACGTCCCCCACCCCCACTGGTGACATTGTTTTTTCTGGGCCACCTCTGGGTAGAGAAAGGCCCTGGCACATTCCGAGTGTCTCCTGTACGCACAGGCAGGAGCATAGCCCCTGAGCCACCCTGTCCAGTGGGGCCTCGTCCAGCGGGGCCTCTCCCAGTAGCTGTGGGCCCCCTGGACCTCCTGGCAAGTTGTGGGGGGTCCCCAGGGTAGGTGGGACCTGGGCCAACTCCTCTAGGTTGGGGATGGACAGCGGTGAAGCCAGGCCCCACCTGCACCCCAGGGGCTACCCCAGTGGTCCCCACCGCCCTTCCTGCTCTGCTCTGGGGCTGAATGGGCATCACAGGACCTGGTAACTCCAGTGACCCCCAAGGACTCATGTTTGTCCTGCAGTGACAGTGTTGCATGGGGTCCAACTTTACTGAGCACCCACTGTGCCCACTCAGCACCCGAGGAGGCCTCTGGATTCCCAGGGAGCAGCTGTGATGGGTGGGAGCTCCTTCACCCTGTGGGACACCTCTGAGGGGGTGTCCCTGGCAGCAGGACCAGCACCAGTTGCCCAAGGCTGTAACAAGCTGGATAAGATACCCTCTCTGGAACCCTCTGTGCCCATCTCAAAGGCCCCATATGTACCCCAGCCGGCCTGAAGGTGGGCCCCAGGCTGCAGCCTCCGGCCCCATCTATGTGCTGTGTGACTTCAGGGCAGTCACATGGCCTCTCTGAGCCTGTTTCCTTGTCTGTAAAACGGAGCTGCTGGGGCATCTAGGCCCCGTCCCTGCTGGGTGGCCCTCTGCCTCCCTCTGGTGGTGACCAGGCCACACTGTGCGGGAGGGGGCCGGTCTCAGCTAGAGGGTCCGGCAGGCCCAGTCCAGGCCACGCTCCAGGCCATCCTAACACGTCTCACCCCAGGGCCTTTGCTCATAACCACCCAGGGCACCCAGCTGCTCCACCCAGACAGGTCCCGTTACAGCCCAGGCCCTGCTGACAGCTCAGGAGAGCCCCTCTCCCTCCATCCCCTGCCCTCCTGCCTCTCCCGGGGGGGTCTTGCTGGGACAGAGAGCAAGCAGGAGTTCTCCTTACCATCACTGCTGGTCCACACCCACCCACGTGACCCCATTGGTCACCAAAGGCTGAGAGGGCAGTGCCCTGGGCCAAGGCCACACAGCAGCAGAGCTGGGACTGAATCCGTCTGCACCAGGCAGCCCCGCCCTGCCCCATGTCACACCCAGACCTCAAGTCCCAAGAATTCTGGCTGAGACCCTCTGTGGGGCCCCAACAAATTCAGCTAGCACCTCTGGCTCTGTTCCCTCGGGGAGCCATGGGTGACCCTGCTGCCACCTGGTGGGGGATGCTGGTGCTTCGCCACTATGAGGGCCCATGGGAACCACCACGACCAGCTCCCACAGCAACTGGAGACAGCTCCGGAAGACACAGCCACCACCCTGCCCGTCACAAGGGGGGAGAGAGGCCCGAGGGGAAGCCACTCTCCCGGGTCACCAAGAGTGGGCAGTGCTGGGCAAGGACTCAGGTCTGAGCTGCAGGGACCTCTGCTGCCCTCAGTCCTCTGCCCAGCTATGTCCCTTCCACCTGGAGTCGGGGAACCCCACTCCCTTGCTAAGGCCATCAGGGCCTGTGCTTGATCCCTCCATCCCAGGACCCAGGTCACAGAGCTCAAGCTCTTGCCGGGAAGCCACTAAAATGACCGTCTAGACGTCCTGGCCAGGCCCAGAGCAGCCCAGCACCTGCCCCAGGCTGACCACGTGCTGCTGCGGACCTGCAACTCGGGCAAGACCACCCAGGAGCACGCGGGCAAACGGGAGACGGAACCCAGGCCACATGGTCAGTTTCTTTATTGAGGCCACTTGAATTCCACAGAGGGTGGTCCAGGTCCACCCCACGGTGCCCGCCCTGCCCAGCCCACAGGCCAGGGTCCTGCAGCCAGCCAGGCAGCTCACTCGGGTGTCCTGCTCCTGCCCTTCGGGGACCAGATCTTGGACAAGCGGAACTTGGATTTCTTCCTCTGGAGGTCTGAAGGGGGCGACACTGAGGACACTTGCCCAGCTCTTGGCCACTGCCCCTGGGGGACTGCCCTCCCTTCCACTGGGCAGAACCCGCCCTGGGCCCTCAGAACCTGCAGGCAGCCAGGCCCCAGCACAAGCCCAGACCCTCTGCCCTCCCGGGGGAACCACCTGGGTGCCTGCCTTTAGAGCGCCCACCTGGACTGGGCATCCCTGCAAAGCGCTCCCCTCACCCTGACCAGGTGGTCCCCAGCTGCTTCTTGGACCCCCTAACTGACAGGGAACTCACTCCCTTAGGCTGAGCCTGCCTGTCCTGTGTCAAGGCTGCCATAGAGGCACCCACTCCCCCAGGAGGCCAACCCCACCCAGGCGCAGCCCCCCCACCCCATTACCCAGCTTCTGGATCATGGTCTCCAGCATCTGGTCCTCCTCTTGCTCTCTGAAATGGGAACAGGGCCATGAGGAGCAGCATGCTGGGGGGACACGGGTCCCTCTTAGTCGGCCTCACACCTGAGCCCTGATCCCATCTGACACTAGGGTCACCTGCCAGCAAGCCCCACCTTGGCACCACCCTCTCCCTCCCTGGGCAGGTCCCTGCCCTTTCGGGGTCCAGACCCTCATCAGTGACATGGGGACAGGAGGGGACATGGACATCCTGGGCCAAGGGCCCCTCAAGCTCAGAGTGACATGTTTGAGTCTGGACCTTGGCCATTGACCCTGCGTGGCCAGAACAGGTCCCTTGGCCAGACATGGGGACAGGAAAGCTCTGTGGGGATGGTCATGAGGCTGGTGGCCCAGTGCAGCACCAGGAGACGCATGTGGCTACATGTATTTAAAATAGAAATAAAATGTAAAATTCCATTCCTCGCCGCCCAGGCCGTGTGTCCTGTGGCCACCATCGCAAACAGCAATCCCTTCACTGCAGAAAGTTCCACAGCTGGTGCTGACCCTGACGGTCAGGGAACAGGGGGTGCAAGGGGCTTTGTACTTGGTGGGGGGACCTGTAAGGCTGCCTGGGTGGAGCCTGTCCTTGGGGCCCAGCAGCAAAATGCTCATAGTGAGTCTCACTGATCAGGTCCCGAAGGTTCTGAGCTCAGTGACCAGTCCTGGCCTGCCTGGGAGAGGCCTGTGTTCCCGCCTTCACCTGGGCCCACCCTCACCTGGGCCCGCCCTCACCTGGCCCCCGCTCACCTCCCCCCACCCTCACCTGGCCCCCCCTCACCTGAGCCGGTCCTCATCCAGGAAGTGGACGATGTCGCTGCGGTTGTTGACAGTGCTCACATACTGAGTCAGCAGATCCTGCTCCCGCTGCCGGTCCCGGGGTGACTTCAGACCCTCTGTAGGGACAGCCTGCCATCAGTGGGAACCCTGCTGTCCCACCCTGCTCAGAATAGTGTCCCTCCTCCTCAAGACTCAGGCTCCTCCACTGGAGGAGGGGTGGGGTCTCGGGAGCACCTGGGGCAGAGGGTGCAGCTGGGCTCTTGGCAACAGGCTGAATGAACGAATGTCCGCATCAGAGACTGAGTGTGGCTGGCCCCTGCCTGGGTTGCCTCACCCATCCTCACAAACCCACCTATTGTAGAGACCTGGAAACTGGGCCCCCCCCCCAGCTCAGCCATGCCAACCCAGAACACCCAACGCCGCACTTGTCAGCACTCACTCCCTGCACCTCAAGCATTCATGCACTTAACCCTCAACAGCAGAAAGAGCTGGGAGCTAGTGTCCTCTCTGCAGAGATGTTATCCTGGCACAGAGAGGGTGAGCGACTTGGCCAAAGATGCACAGCCCAGAAATGGATGAACTGAGACTCGACCTCAGGCTCCAGAGGCCCGTCGGCCTCTCCAGCGGGTGCCCACCCCAGGCAGCCCACCTACTGGGCTGAGGCCCCCACCCCGACTGGCCTGAGCTCCAGGCAGGAGGGCAGATGGGACATACCCGGCCTGGCCATCAGCTGGCGCAGCTCCTCCAAGATGTCCAGCTGCTGCTCCTCCAGGTGCTGGTCCCTGACCCTGACAAGGTGACAGGTGTGAGGCTGCCTTGCCCAACCTAGAAGGGAGGAGGAGCCTACCAGGGGACCTTTGGGTGGCCGCTCACTTGTACATCAGCTCTGACTCCAGCCGAAGCAGCAGCTGCTTCTCGTGGATGAGCCGGAACCAGTCCACCATGAGCACGTCCTCCAAGGCGTCTGCAGAGAGGAGTGGGGGCTGGTTACTGGGCTGGCAGAACCCCAAGGGTGGCCTCAGGGTCAGGCTGGCTGTGGCCAGGACAGGGGGCTGGCCGCTCAGGTGCGGTGCGTGGGGCCTTTGGCGGGAAGGGCATGGCTCACCCCCCTCGGCTGCCCTCAGGCGCTTCTCCAGGTCCACGCCCCTGTGCTCCAGGGCATCCAGCTGCCTCTCAATTTGCTGCACCTGCCTCTGAATCTCCTCCTCCGGCATATAGTCCGGGTGCAGCTGTGGACGAAGGGGTGGTGAGGAGCAATCCATGCCCTGGGGGCTGAGCTCCTGGCCCACCCCAACCCCCAGCCCACTCACCCTCACAGGGGAGGTCACTGCCTTGCGAGGTGAAGCAGGGACATCGGCCGGGCCCAAGGGTCTCCCTGGAAAAGGGGCAAGATGAGTGTCCTGGACAGGGGTCTGACCCCCGACAATTGGGCCCCCCCACGTCCCCAGCACCTCCCCTCAGCTTCCCCGCCCATCCCGCAGCCCCTCGGCCAAGCTCACAGACAGATCCAGGCACCACCCCATGAGTCCTCGTGGCCACCTGGCCCCTGCCCTCCTTCAGGTCAACCGCCCCTCCAGGAGCAAATACTCCATTGTCCCCAGGTCTCTGTGACTCAGGCCTGTCCAGTGCTCCCCTCTCCTCTGTCCCACCTTAATCAACGCCTATCTGCCACCTACCTTTGCACGGCTGCTGTCCCCTCCCCCCGGGGCCTTCCCTCCACTCTAGGCTGGACCAGCCTCTAATCACCCCTTAAATCCCCACCGGGCACCCCCTCCTCCGAGGCCCCTCCTTCATCTGCACCCCAACAACAGAAACAGGGCGGTGCCTCTGGACTGACCTGGTTTGTCCTGAGTGGAAGGCTTCTCCTCCACCTTCCAGCTCTGGGCCTGGACTCCCTGCTGCAAGGGTTTGGGCTGAAGCCAGTTGCCAGAAATGTCCAAGCTGGCAGGGATGACCAGCTTCCTGCGGTGGGACAGGGAGGGGTCCAGGGAAGGAGATGCAGCTGCCATGGGCGAGAGACAGACCTCAGTTGGACCAGCAGGCCCGGTCACCTCGCCACCTGCCCTGGGCTGGGGTCACCCACAGGGCACCAGCCTTCCTGTGCCCATGTGCTGCCCAGCTGGCCACATCCACCAGCCAGCGAGGGCAGAACCCTCAGCATAGGCCCCATCGGCTGGTGACCCCTTCAAGGTCACACAGGAAGTGGGGGGCTAAATGACAGTGCAGGGGTGACTGCTGGGAACAGACTCGCTCACACAGGCATGTGCACAGGTTCAGGCACACGTGTGCACACCCACAACATACAAGCACCCACCGCCTACCCAGGACTACCAGCTCCTCTGGCTGACCAGGGCCACTGTCCCTCTCCCATTTCCCTGGAAGGGTGGCCCCACAGGTCCCAGCCCTAGGGGAGCCTCCCCCAGAGAAGATAACCCCCTAGACCCATGTTCCCAGAGTGGGGGTTGGGTAGGGGAAGAGGTCGCTGGGACCCTGATTTCCTGCTGGGAATTACCTGAGAGGTTGGGCTGGGGGCCAGCCAGGCCCACTGTCTTGTCAGGCCGCACAGGGGTCAGGGTGATGCAGACGCCCCCCTCAGAGCTCCCAGGGACCTTCTGGGGAGCATTCCCTGCCCTCGGCTCCCCCAGGACCCTCGGCTCTGTCAGCTCTGGGGCCCTGGACAGAAGGCAGGAAGTCAGCAGAGAAAGGGGCCGGTGGCCCCCACACCCACAGACAAGCCTGAGGCCAACACGCAGCCAAAGAGTGGAAGGGCCGTGTGGTGTGCCCCAAGACAGGTGCCTGCCACCTGTGACCCTCCCAGAGCACAGGTGTGTGTTCACCTGGGCACCCCTTCCGCAGGTGTGGGCACGTGCTCAGGGGTCACAGTCGCTCTGCGCAGCTGACCCTGGGCCCATAAGCCCAGCGACCAGGGTGAACTCGAGCACCTGCCTGACCCTCCTGCCTGTGGCGTGTCCTTGGAAGGCGCGTCTCGTCCTAACCAAGCTGTCTGTGGGGAGCCACCCCTTCCCTGCTGCCATGCTGAGGTGGGAGGGGGTCCCAGCCCCGCTCCAGGGTCAGGCCCACTGAGAGTGTTCTTGTCCCTCGGCCACTGAGGCTGGTTCACATGAGTGAGGATTCCAGGGGCCCTGATGGACCCACCCCAGCTGCCCACCTTCCTGACTTTCCAGTTATACGTAGGGAATGTGGCCCTGTGTCACTCAGGCCAATGTGAGCCGTCCTGTCACTCAGGCCGGTGTGAGCCGTCCCCTGTCACTCAGGCTGGTGTGAGCCGTCCCCTGTCACTCAGGCCGGTGTGAGCCGTCCTGTCACTCAGGCCGGTGTGAACTGTCCTGTCACTCAGGCTGGTGTGAGCTGTCCCATCGCTCAGGCTGGTATGAACTGTCCTGTCACTCAGGCTGGTGTGAGCTGTCCCATTACTCAGGCTGGTGTGAACTGTCCCGTGTCCCCCCCCCGGTCACTCAGGCTGGTGTGAGCTGTCCTGTCACTCAGGCTGGTGTGAGCTGTCCCATCGCTCAGGCTGTTGTGTGAACTGTACCCTGTCACTCAGGCTGGTGTGAACTGTCCTGTCACTCAGGCTGGTGTGAGCTGTCCTGTCACTCAGGCTGGTGTGAGCTGTCCCATCGCTCAGGCTGTTGTGTGAACTGTACCCTGTCACTCAGGCTGGTGTGAACTGTCCTGTCACTCAGGCTGGTGTGAGCTGTCCTGTCACTCAGGCTGGTGTGAGCTGTCCCATCGCTCAGGCTGTTGTGTGAACTGTACCCTGTCACTCAGGCTGGTGTGAACTGTCCTGTCACTCAGGCTGGTGTGAACTGTCCCCTGTCACTCAGGCTGGTGTGAGCTGTCCCAATGCTCAGGCAGTGCGAGATGGCTGCTGCCACTCAGTTGCAGTGCTGTGATGTGCCCACATCCCTGCTTGTGGGTGTGTTGATCGATCAATGTGTGTCTTTCACCTGTGAGAATTTTTTGAGCATCTACTATGTGCCAGGCCCTGTGTAGCCCTGGGGCACAGGCTCCTGCTTGAGCCCCATGAGCACAAACCCACAGGCACAGGTGCAGGTGCAGGTGCACGAGCCCCCAGAGCCTAGCCCCACTCATGGATGCCCTCACCTCTCAGCTGGGTTTTTCTTCTCCACGGGCTTCAGGCGGCCCCTCCATCCTGCCGGCCCATCCTCCTCATCTTTCTGGGCGCTGGCACTCGAGCCTGGGTGGAGGGCGGGGCGACAGGTCATATTGGGGGAGGGGGGCTCCAGGAAAGGGGAGGAGTCTACTGGGAAAGGCTGCGCCCCACTGCATCTTCCTACAGCTGTCCCACCCTCAGGTGCCCCCAGCAGCCAGGGTCAAGGGAAGGAGCACTGGCTGGGAGGCGGGCACAGGACTTCCAGCCCGGCCACCTGTGCTGTGTGCCTGGAGGAATCACATCGCTTCTCTGGGCCTCAACTTCCCTGCTGCCAAACAGTGCCCAAGTGAGCCCTATGGATGCCGACTGGCCATGTCTGTGGGCCACCCCCTGAACGCCGTGCCCCTCACTGTGGAGCTCTTACCCTTTCCCAGCTGGGCCTCTGGCTTCAGCCTAGAGCCAGCACCTGCCCTGCTGACCCCTAAGGATACAGCTGAGCTCTTCCCGCCTGCCTGGGGCGACGTGGATGCCCTCGCAGTGGTGCCCACACTTAGGGGGGCTGGTGGCTCAGTCCTTGCAGGGGGGCTAAGGGTCTGGGGAGACGCCGACTGTGACAGCTTGGCAGACGGACCTGCCCGTGGCCCTTCAGTTCTGGGAAGGCAATTTGAAGCAGGGGAGGTGGCTGTGGAAGGCCTGTGGGTGTGAGAGTGGGCATCAGGTAGAGTGGACCCAGGAGTCCCTCCCTCCATGACCCCACCCAGGCAGAAGCCCCTCTGAGGGAGGAGGGACAGGTCACGGACACCACTCCTGGCACTGGGGTCCGTCAGTGCCTGACTTGCTCTCCTGTTTAACGCTGGTGTGGAATGAGAATTAAGTGCCCCCAAAACACACACCATGTGTGGATGTGGGGGGGCGTGCCCCCAGCCCCTCCCTCCTCCACCTGCGCAGGGCTGTGGGCTGGCCTGGGCCTGCCGAGCTCACTCTCCTGGTCCTGTGGCCAACCTGGGAGCCACGGGGCAGCTCCGAGCGGAGGGGGAGCATGAGGCAGTGGGCACCGCGTTGTTAGCCAGCCAGGCGTGGGGTCTCCTTACTCACTAGGTGAGGAGTGAGGTGAATGGGGTCCCCCAAATTCATGTCCGCCCGGCATGGAAATAGGCCCTCTGCCAGTGTAATCAAGTTAGGGTGAGGTCATCCTGAATTAAGGTGGCCCTACATCCAATGTCCTTATAAGAGACAGAAGAACAGACACATAGACACAGAGGGAAACAGACATGCGATGACAGAGGCATAGAGGGAGGGTGCAGCCATGAGCCAAGGGATGCCCAGGGCCTCCAGAAGCTGGAAGAGGCAGGAAAGACCCTCCCTAGAGCCTGAGGAGGGAGCTGGCCCTGCAACACCTCGATCTCACACTCTGGGCTCGAGCTGTGAGCAGACCAGTGTCTGCTGGGTCAGTCCCTCCACCCACAGCGCTTTATCCCAGCTGCCCCAGGACACTGACAGAGACCCTCCTTCATCCCATGACAGCCTCTGCTCCGTGTCCAGTGTGCAGAAGGCACAGGCAGGGCTGGGACATGGGCAGGGGTGGCTCAGAGCCCCACTCGGGTCAGGCAGGTGACACCCAGACCACTCCAGCCCCTGCATCCTCATGTTAAACAGGTGTCCTCAGCAGGACTGAGCGTGTGCCACATGGGGGCCCCGGTTGACAGTGTTGCTGTACCTGCACCCCCCCAAAGGCATGCAGAGGCAGCTTCACAGTGGTAACTGTGGTCCCCTCCCACTGCCCACCAAGCACTCTGGCTCCCCTGTCTCCTCCCCATTTCCCAGATGAGGAGACTGTGGCTGGGGGATGAAGCCCACCATTGCATGGCCAGCCAGGGCAGAGCCCCAGCCATCCCAACCCTTCTGTCCTCTGGGGACCCCAGTCATCCTCCTCCACACACCTGCCAAGCGCCTGAGCACCAGCCCCGCCGAACCCCGGAAGCGCCTTCTGGAGGTGGCTCAGCGCCTTCTCTTTTAGGTCGACCTTGGAGGGAGCATCTGCTGCAGCTGGGGCCCTGCTGGCTGGCCCGGTGCTGGGGGCAGCTCCAGGCGCCTGCAGGAACCTCTCCCGGGCCTGCTGTGTCTTGGAGGCTGACGGGGTCCAGGCCGGGGCATCTGCTGGGCCTGGGGACACTGGGCTTGAACTGAGCTTAGTCTGGGGGGCTGACACCTGGGGGGTTGCCCAGCCTTGTTGTGTGGCCGGGTGAGGGTCCAGGGCGCTCAGGGTCACAGAAGGACGGGGACTGACTGTTGCCGTGTCCTGTGCTGGCGATGACCACCCTGTCGGGGAGCTGTTGGTCACACGCTTACTGGCCTTGCCACCCACAGGGCCCGCTGAGAGCTTGGGCCCAGACAGGCTCCCCAAGGGGACATGGGAGGAAGTGGTCACCGGGGGGTAAGCCGCAGAAGGAACGAAGCCTTTGGCTGTTGAGTTGCCCACGAGCTCCCGGGCTGCAGGCCTGGCCTCTGGCCCTGCATCTCTCCACCCACGCGCCTCCTGGGCTGTCTGGTGGGCACTGGGGGACTTGGAGTCCGTGGGGATGGCCCCTGGCTGTCTGAGGGCCAGGCCCGGCAACGTGGGGCTTGTAGAGGCGGCTGTGGGGTGGTGGCTGGAACAGATGAAGACGCCTCGCTCTGCCGTAGAACTGTAGGCGCCAGGGCGCAGGGTTTTGGAGCACTGCTTACACCTGGGGGGGCGGAGACCGGGAGCCCCAGCTGGCGTCACTCGACCCAGACCCCAGAGACCATGCTCAGGTGTTCCCGTGTCCGTTCACGCACGAACCCCTCTCATGGCTGCCAACCTCTGAGTCAGACTCCTCCAAGGACCGGTTAGGGGGGCAGACACCCCAGAAAGTGCTTGTGCCCTCAGCTCCCCCCCAGGCACACACGGGCCTACCTGAAGCAGCTCCGATGGTACAGCTTCCCGTCGGCCAGGTATCGCTGCACCAGGTGCACGTGCTGGCCGCAGACCCCGCAGGCGCTGCTGACAGAGCCGCCCGCCGCGCCCTGGCCCTTGGGGAGGGTTACAGCTGAGGTCCTGAGCTCCCCCCTTGGCCCAGCCCCCCTCCTGGCAGCTGCCCAATCAGCCCCGAGAAGACCCCACTTCATGGACCAGAGAACTGAGGCCACAGAGGAGCAGCCGGGGCTCATGCCCAGGCCAGCTGGACACCAAGTTCAGGGTCTCCAGCCTGGCCCGGGGGATGGGGCTGGAGGCCTGGCTTTGGGAGTATCGAGGGGCCAGAACTCCCCAAATTCCCACCTCAAGGCACAGAAATCCAATCCAACTCCCAACATCCGGCCACATGTTGCCCAACCCCAACTCCCTGCAGCCTGGTGTGACAGCCCGGGGACAGCAGGGGGCGCCCAAGCACAAGTTACCACCCCTTTCAGGCTCCACCACTGAAAACTAGGGACAGGGCACAGCTCACTTTGCTGGGCTGGCCTAGAAGGAAGGGACACACCCCACTTTCTTTCCTGGACCCGCGGGAGAGGGAGTAGCCAGAGTCAAGAAACCCACTCGGAGCCCAGATAGGTCTGGGTTCAAGGTTCAAGCTCAGCTTAGCTTGTGTGACCTCCCTGGACCTCAGTTTACCCATCTGCACAATGGGGATCATATCCGGACCATGCAAGACTGAAGGAGCTTGGGAGCTGGTCCCCATGGGCTCCTGATAAACGTCAGCTGAGGCTGTGCAGGGATCGAGGGAACCCCACCCCATCCTGGGTCCTGGGGTTCAGGGGCTATACTCAGTCCGTCCAGACCCACTCAGTGAAAGCCAGTGGAAAACCCAAGAACCAGAGGGAGGGCAGGGCTGGGTGCTTACAGCCTTCGGCGGGGGGCCCTCTGTACCCTTGTCCTTCCGCTGGACAGTGGTGTTTGTGCTGACCGGAGACAGCGGCTGCCCCCGGGCTGGGTGGGACAAGGGCCCGGCCAGCTGGGGTGAGGCCTTCTTTCCAGATGGTTCTTCTTCAGAGTCTGACGGGGGCCTCTTGATGCTGGCCATGCCCCCAACTGTCATGAGACACAGGGTCAGGGGGACTGGCCCAGTCCCCACCCTGGCTCTCAAAGTGTCTAGGCCACCCCTGCCTGAGTCCCTGGAGGTGGGGGTGCCCAACCAGGGGCCTGGAATATGGGAAGGGGAGGTAGGGCAGCTCCTGCTGGCAGGGGGGCCCATGGGGAGGGGCAGCCCCAGCAAGCAGCCAATGCCAACCCCAGCTGGAGCCTGGCCTCACCGACACCCTCCGCTCCCTCCCCCTGATCTGGGGTCAGGAATGAGGGACTTTTCTGTTTCTCCACAAAGTGGGAATGAAAAGGCGGGCCTGGCCCCTCGCCCAGAGTGATTCTGGGGATTTCTAAAGCCTGGGCAAGGAATGTGGGGGGAAGGCATGAAGCACAAAGCGGCTGGAAAAGAGTGGCCTCGGCTTGCCTCTCCCTGCCCGCCAGGCCTGGAGCTCCCCTCTCACTCTCCCACCCCCAGCCACCAGGGCTGAATGTCAGCACCAAATGGGGGGACACTGGGCGCTGTGCCTGGAAGCCCTCGGGGGCCTGCCAAGCACCTGAGGCAGGACAGATAGGCACAGACCCCAGGGGCACAGACAGGGAAACCGAGGCCCAGGAGGGGGCGGAGGGGAGCTGGTTTGTCTGTTCAGTGGACAAGAGAAAGTGGGGCCTGCTGAGCCTGCTCTGAGCCAGGGCCCCCGGGGAGGAAGCCGTGGCACCGGGAGCTGCCTGCGGCCACAGGGCAGGGCTGGGTGCTGGCGGGTGGGGGGCAGGGGCACCGCTCACTGGGCGAGCGTCCGTGGAAGTAGTTGTAGTACTGCGACACGTAGGTCAGGATGCTCAGCCGGTCTGGCACCTTCAGGGCCACCATGTCCTCGGCGTCCAGCAGGGCTGGGATGCCCAGCTGCTCCTCTGCCACGCGGAAGGCCTTTGGGAGGGGTGGTCAGCAGGGAGCGGGCTGGAGACCCCTCGTCCTCCTCAACCAGGCCACCGGCTCACCCAGAAGGTGCCAGAGGCAAGAAACCCACTAGGAGCCCAGAAAAGTCTGGGTTCAAGGTTCCAGCTCGGCTCAGCCTGGATGACCTCCCTGGGGCTCAGTTTACTCATCTGTACAGTGGGGATCACATCCTGACCATGCCAGACTGAAGGAGCTCGGGAGCTGGCGCCCGTGGGCTCCTAATAAGCATCAGCCGAGGCCCTGTCCCCACCCAGCGAGAGCACAGGGCCCACGGACAACGAGGGGTGGACTCTGCCCTCTGTCACCAGCCCTCTGTCATGAAGCCTACTCTGCAGCAATGAGACAGGCTGGCTGGCCCAGGGAAGGCTCATAGCTGGACACAGGGCAGCCCACAGCATGGCTGGAGGCAGGGTGTGCAGGACCCTGGTGGCCAGGGCGGTGGTTCCCCAGGGGAGGAGCAGCCAAGGGCCCACCCAGGACCCATCCAAGGGCCCTGCTCTCCCAGAGCCACCTTTGGGCTGGCTCTGCCTTGGATGGGAAGGAGGGTCCAGACACCGCCCCACCCTCTGCTCAGAAGAAGGGGACCAGTGGGCTTGCTACAGGTCAGAGGCTATTTCCGGGCAGCTGGTGTCACGGGGCCCGGGACAGCTGCAGAGCTCCAGTGACCCGGCCTCCCTCCACAGCTCCCCTCCACTGGCGGGGTCGGGTCAGGGACAGGGACTCACCAGCTTGTTGTTCTCATAAATGTTCTCCTTCCTGAGAGAGTCGTAGTTTCTAGGAGATAAACATACAAGGGTGGAAGCAGCTCAGACCCCAAGAAGGAGGGCCTCAGAGGTCATTCCGCCCAAATGGAGAAACCGAGACGTGTGCGGTGTTCCTGGGAAGGGGTGAGGTCGCTGCGGCCTCGGGAGGGCAGGGCCGGCCAGCACACGGGCTCCAGCCCTGAACACAGAGGGCACAGCTCGGGGCTGCCTCCAAACCCCTCTGAGCTCTGGGCTGGTATGTCCCGGGGGTGAGAACATGGGTGGACGCGGGAGGCTCGCAGGGCAGGGACAGTGGTGTACAGAGAGGAATGAAGCTCTGCCACCCCCCACCATTCTTTGGTCCCCCAGCACCTCCCATGACACCCGCTCAGTCAGTGCTCACGCCCCCACATGCTAGCAATGCCCGCCGCTCATGGGTGAGGAAACTGAGGCACAAGGGCTCTGTGACTTGCCCAAGGTCACACAGCAGGGAAGACCAAAGCCAGGCTGCGGCTCCAGGGTCCAGGCTTTCGAGGTTGGACCACTTGGGATGTGGCATTAAGTGCCCACCAGGCGTCCAGCCTCCTCCCGAGGGGACAGACCCTCCTTCTCATGGCTGAGAATATTAGAGCCCCCGTCCCACGTACACACTTGACCACAGGGTGCAGGACGTCCCAGTCACGGGGTCCCACAGCCAGGCCGCCAGCGCCCTGAGCCCATGCCCAGCATGGGCACCACAGCCCCTCGAGCGCCCAGGAGGACACTCTGAGCAGAAAACACTGCCAGACCCCAGCAGATTAAACATAGATCTGTCTGCCTATCTGTCCGTGTTGCTTCCGTGGGGCCTGAACCGAATTCCTGAAACTTCAGCATGACCTGGATTGTTTCAGAAGCCTCAGAGCAGGGGAGAGAGCTGGGGAGAGGGTGCGACTGACTCCCCCAGGCTGCGCTGCTGACCCCGCGCGAGCCCTCTCTTCTCCTGGGGCCTCAGTGTCCCGTGGGACGGGACAGCTGAAGTTTCTGTGAGTGAATCTGGGGACCCTGTTGAAGGCCAGGTGGGTCTCACACGGAGGGGCAGCCGAAGCCCTGTGGCCAGCTGACCAGAGACCCCATCACAACGCCGGACAGCCTGTTACTGACTGAGGCCAGGCCACGGGGTGGGGAGTGGGAGAGGCCGGGGCTGCGTCTACCCGCCTCCCCCGGAGGCCCCACCATTCATTAACCTGCCCGGCTCTCCCGGAAACCTCCCCGCTTCCACTCGGACCACCTCCCAGGTAACGCGTTCCAGATGCCGAGACCACCCGCGAGCACAGACGGCGCTTTGTGGGCAGGACAGGATGGTGGACACATTTGTTTCTGGGCGGACAGATGACCAGAGGAGCGGGAAGGGTGGGTAAGGCATTTGTCAGCACAGCCCGAGCACCCACTGTCCACCCCAGCTTTACCCCAACCATGTCCACGGGCATGTGGAGTGTGGGTCTCCATCCACCACCCCAGGGGGCCCTCAGCCACGGCCCTCAGTGTCTGGGGCTCCAAACCCCTCCCTGCCCCCACCCCATCCATTGAAAGCTCAGTCTCCCCTGCAGACCCGCCCTGGGTCACTGACCGCTCCTCAGCGAAATGCCGCTCCTCAGCGAAATGCCCCGTGGAGGGAGGGCAGGGAAACAAGTTCTGCTTTGTCTCCAAACAAATGGGAGGAGGCCCCTTGCCCCCTGAATCGGCCTCAAACTCCCAGGGGCTGCAGCCTGTGGGTTCGGGGTTGCCAGTTGCCCTGTGGGGCTCTTTCCTCCCCAGGCCCAGAGTGAGTTCCCCAGAGCTCCAGGTAGATCGGGGCACCCAGGAGACATGCCAGCCCCCGCTGAGCAGGGTCAGAGGTGAGCAGGTCCGAGGCTGCAGAACTGCCCTTCACTGGAGTCCCAGGGCCCAAGTCCCTCAGGACCAAGTCCCTCAGGACCAAGTCCAAGCTGCTCCTGGGCACTCGAGGCCTCTGTGCTGGGCCTGAGCACCCAGCCAGTCCCTCTAGGGCCGGGCTCCCCCAGCCTCCCCCAGTGGACACTGCTCAGCCTGTGGCTGCTCAGGCCGGTGCCCAAGCGCACGTCCCTCCCAGCATGGGCTCAGGGCTGCGGAAATCACCAGGCTAAGGGCTGCCTTGCCAACCCCTTCAAAGAGCGCCAAGGGGGGACCCCGCCCGGCCTCAGGAAGCCCAGCCAGACCAGCCTTCTGCCAGCGGGGGGGCCCTGGTGGGCCAGGCTGGGTTGTGCCCCCTAAACGATCTGCTGGAGTCCTCAACCCCAGGACCTCAGAATGTGACCTGATTTGGAAACGGTCTTTACAGAGAGAATCCACCTGAAATGAGGTCACTAGGGTGGCCCTGATCCAAAAAGACGGTGTCCTCATCAAAAGGGACACTAGGACACGGATATGCGCACAGAGGGAAGATGGCCATCCACACGCCAGGACAGGAGCCCCAGGAGGATCCGGCCACCGACACCCAACCCTGACCAGGGGCCACCCACTGCTGCAGTTGAAGCGCCCAGTCAGCAGCCCGGTAGATGGACACTCTGGCCTTGGGTGGCCCTCGAGGAGGCACCGGCTTATGTTTAAGGCCTCATTGGACCACAGGTTTGAAACTCCGAGGTACCCGCCAGGGCCAGGCACACAGCCGGCGCTCCATAAATGCTGCGGTGTGAGCGTCCCGTCGGCATTCACTTCTTCCATCACCAGCCCAGTGAATGGCCCCACTGGGTCCACATGTCCTGAACTTCTGTCTGCCTAATGCCACCATGCGCCCAGCCCGGCCCCCCTGCCTGCCTCCCGTGGCCACAACTGACCAGGACTGTTGACCCCAGGCTGCCTGGAGGTCCCAGGGCATGTGTGTCCCTCCAAATTCCTGGAGAGCTGACCTCATGCTGTTTATTTCCTGGAATAAAATGCAGCCTTGGGGGGTGGGGGTAGAGGGGGGTGAGGGGGCGCGCTGGGGCCGACAGAAGGGAAAGCCATTCTCGGAGCTTTCTCCAGGCACCTCCGGCACATCTGGAGTTAATCCTGCAGTGAAGGGGAAACAGAGGGACAGACAGAGAGCTGGAGGCGGAGACAGAGACAGCAGAGAGAGATGGAGGGGGACAGAGACAAGACAGGAGAGGCCACCCAGCAGAGGTGGGGAGACAGGGTTCAGGGGAAAGAGACTCCAACAGACACACGCTGGGACAGACCTTGGGAGAGGGGGGCCCTGACCAGGCGCCTGAGGCCCTAGGCAGGGCTGGTTCCAAGGCCCCCACCTTGTACCTGGTGGGCAAATGAGGCACCTCCGCCGGCTACCCACTCAGGCCTCCACAGGCATTTCACTGAGGAGCGGTCAGTGACCCAGGGCGGGTCTGCAGGGGAGACTGAGCTTTCAAGGGATGGGGTGGGGGCAGGGAGGGGTTTGGACCCCAGACACTGAGGACCGTGGCTGAGGGCCCCCTGGGGTGGTGGATGGAGACCCACACTCCACGTACCTGTGGACCCTGACCTCCACCCCAGCCCAGAGCTGGGCCCAGCCAGAGGGATCAGCCCTGGGGCTTCTTCAGTGGCCTAGGGTGGGGGTTTACGGGGGTGCTGGGCCCTGGGCTGTCCTGGAGGAGTGAGGCCTGCAGCCCCTCCTGCGTCCATCCTGGAGATTCTGGCCGGAAGGCTGGGCAGCAGGCCCTCAGGCGGGGAACAGAAGGCCTCTGTCCCCAGTCAGCTTCCTGCTGACCTCATGTAGGAGGGGAGGTGGGCCTGGCCCAGGAAGGGAAACTGCTACCTCTGAGCTTCTGGGTGGGGGCCTCTGGGAGAGGCTCTGCTGACCCCCAACAGCGGGTGTGTCTAGAATAGTGGTCAAGGAGCGGCCCTGCTTCTGGCCCTGGGCCCCAACACCCTTGTGAGCAGGGAAAGATCCGGTCACCCTCACCACCGGCTGGGGATGAGGCCCGGTGAGCTTGCAGCTGGCTCCCTGACACCCCACTCGGGCCAGCCGTCCACAACTGCTACAAATGGCCCGGCAACGATGCCCCCCTTCCTCGGGCAGCCCTGGGACACTCTGCCTGCTGCTGGGAAGGGCTCCTGCCTGGGCATCTGCCTTGAACCTGCCCCTCCTCCCACCCCCCTCCTGGAAACCTCAGTCCCTCCTGGTCAGGCCCTGAAGCAAAGGAGCCCAACAGGTTTACCGCCCTGGGCGGCCGGTGCTGGGTGGGTGCTGGGCTCAGCGGGCTGCTCACCTGACCTCGCAGGGGAAGCACTTACGGCTGCGGTGGGCACCAGCCCATCTTCAACCACAGATTCACCCACACCTCCCAGGGTCCCTGAGGAGCCACCAAAGCCGGCCCCACTGCCTCCTGGAGCAGAGCCACCGTGAACTCCTGGAACCGGGCGAGCAGGCAGCCGTCCCCACCTGGTTGGCTCAGCGCCCAGCGGCTCCTCACGGCCGCTCTCCCTCCGCCGAGGGCCAAGAGGAAACGGTTCCCGTGAAGCAGGAAGGACTGAGATGAGACAAAGGGGACATGGAGACAGGATGTCCACCCTCCTGCTGCCAGAGGGTCTTCACCAGACGGGGAGTGTGGGGTGGTCTCGCCCTGCACCGTCCTTCCCTGCCCCCTCCTCTCCCTGGGCCTCTGGGGGCTGGCGGGCAGCTCAGGGCTCCACTGGGAGATGGCCCCTCCCAGCCACCGTGGCCTAGCCCGGAGGCACTGCAGGGGTCAGCGTGGACGTGGGCATTTAAGGCACAGGCACGGGCCCTGGACAGTTTGGCTCAGTGGCTGGAGTGTCGGACCTCAGACTGAAGGGTCCCGGCTCTGATTCCGGCCAAGGGCACGTGCCTCGGTTACAGGCTAGGTCCCCGGCCCCGGTCGGGGTGAGTGCAAGAGGCAACCAATCAATGTGTCTTACACCGAGGTTTCTCTCTTTCTCTCTCCCTTCCACTCAGGTGAGGATTCAAAAAATAAAATAATAAAATAAGGCACAGCATGGGGACAACAAAGGGCCCACCTCCCGTGCACACAGTCCCCCAGTCACACCCGCCTGCCCCTCATCAGTCAGCATCTACGGAGCCCCAGCTGCACCCCATCGGGTACGGGAACCTGCACTGTTCCCTGGTCCCGCTGTAACAAATGACCACACACCGGGCAGCTTAAAAAAGCACATTTATCCCCCACAGTTCTGGAGGCCAGACACCCGGCGGGGCAGGATCTGTTCCTTGTGGGCTGTCCTTAGCTTGTGGCCCAATATTCCAATACCTGCCTCCGTGGTCACATGACCTCCTGCTCCTCCCTTCTGCATTCCCACCTGCACAGCCCCAGCTTTACAACTACCGAACTCCTACCGTATCTACTGAGCCCCAAGTGCAAGCCCGTATCCTCGGACCTCCAACCATGTGCTGATATCTGCTGAGCACCTGTCATGGGCCAGACACTGTTCCAGGCACTGAGGACATAGCCATGAACAGAACAAACAGACACTCCACCCTTGTGGAGCTGAAAGTCCAGTGGACAGGTGGACAACAGCCAAGCCAGCAGTAAATAAGATAACTCCGTGCCACGTGCGGCTGGGGCTGGGTGGGCAGCCTCTTCTTCCTCTCAGCCGGGCCCTCACGCTCTCTGAAGTTGCCCGGAGCTTCCATTCACTCATTTGCAGTCTGTGTCCTTCGCTGTCTGTGTGTCCGTGACTGAAATGTCACTCCCTAAGGCAGGGGCCCCAGTCATCTTGCAGAGAATGCAGAGCTCAGCACACAGCAGGCGCTCAATAACAGTTAGGTTAGCGGCTGTGTGACACCTGCCTGTGCCAGGTCTCGTACATGCCTGTGTGTACGCGCCTCTGCTCACCGCTGGCAGTGCATGCTGGGACAGGCGAGTGTGCACACACATGCGCGCACACACACACACACACACACACACACACACACACACACACACAGACACTGGGCCTCTTGCACCAGCACAGCTGGGAGCAGATGGAAGCTCCCAGGGCTCAAAAAGGCCCCAAATCTCCAGTTCCATCTATGTGGTCGTCCTGAGGCTGCTGAGCCTACAGACAATGGCACCACCTTCCCCTCCAAGTGCTGACTTCTCATGTGGCCTCGTCTGGGCTGTTTGGGCTCAGTCCCCAGCCAGCCTTCTCCAGGACCCTGCATGCACCCTGGTGGTGCTCAGCCTGCCAACCTCCGCTCCAGGTTCCTCTCCCAGTCTCCACACCCCCAGTCTCCCTCCCTCCGCCCTGCTTCCGGTGTTCAATTCTGCCCCCACATCTTCTGCCTCCAGAGTGACCAGGCACCTCCCTCGGCGAGGAGCAGAGGCTGCTGCCCAAGTGCCACATGGGGCTCCCTGGAGCTCCACAAATGCATCTCAGAGCCTCGGGAGGGAAGAGGAATTGCGTGGGGACCTCTTTGTCAAAACGAGCGTCCCCGCAGAGAGAGGTGCTCAGAGGCAGTCCTTGGGGGGACAGGGGACATCTGGGTGCAGGGGAGGAGCCCCAACTGACAGCCCTGACTGTGCCTGACCTGCTCTGTGACCTGAACAGGGCGTCTCCTCTGTGGGCCTCAGTTTCCCTGTTTGAGGGCAGCAGCACCTACCTCCCTGCAAACCTACTCCACCTGCCCCTGGCTCCAGCCCCGACATCTCAGGAGAACGCTTTAACCACCAAGGGCTGCAGGCGGCCTTCCCAGAAGGCGAGCCCTCCTGAGCCCCCTCCGCCCAGCCCAGGAGCCCCTCCCGCAAAGCTTTGCCCTCTGGAGTTCAGAGCTGGGTCTCGGCAAGCCCGTCCCCGCCTAAGAGCTTTGCTGAGAAGCTGATGGAGCAGGTCCAGGAGTGGGGACAGGACCTGGCAACAGGCAGGGCCAGCCCCCCAGCCTCCCAGCCTCCCGGCTCCTAGCCTCCCAGCCTCCCGGCTCCTAGCCTCCCAGCCTCCCAGCTCCCAGCCTCCCAGCTTCCAGCCTCCCAGCTTCCAGCCTCCCAGCCTCCCAGCTTCCAGCCTCCCAGGTCCCAGCCTCCCAGCTCCCAGCCTCCAGCTTCCAGCTCCCAGCCTCTCAGCCTCCCAGCTTCCAGCCTCCCGGCTCCCAGCCTCTCAGCCTCCTGGCTTCCAGCCTCCAGCTTCCAGCTCCCAGCCTCCAGCCTCCCAGCTTCCAGCCTCCTAGCCTCCCAGCCTCCTGGCTCCCAGCTTCCAGCTTCCAGCTCCCAGCCTCCAGCCTCCCAGCTTCCAGCCTCCTAGCCTCCCAGCCTCCTGGCTCCCAGCTTCCAGCCTCCCAGCTCCCAGCCTCGCCTCCGGGGCTGTCCTGGGGGGAGGCCTGGCCCCTCCCCTGCCCACCGCCCTCGCTCCCAGGGGTCGGCGCTGCCTCCACTCATCCCCTGTCACCCTAAGGTGCAGGGGCCCTGGCAGGACGCGGTGCGGGGGCTCGGGCTTCCTGCTCTGCGCTGCCCCTCCCCCTCAGTGCCCCCGGGCTGCACCCTAAAGGTCCCTGGGAAGCTGGGGGAGGGGCAGCAGCCCACAGGAAGCCCCGAGTGACCCCCCCAGAGAGACCGCAGGGAGGGCGGCTGCGCCCCGACAGCGGAACGCGGGCCTGAGTCACCGCCTGACTAAGCCGGCGGGGCGCCGGCGTCCTGGCCGCGGCCCAGGGCCTCGGGGGACGTGCTCGCGGGGCCCCCGGCGCGCCTCGGGGGGCCGGGCACTCACATGAGGTCGGGCCGGTGGCGGTGCAGGATGGCGCAGAAGGCCAGGCCGTCGCGGAACGACGTGGTCATGTTGGTGATGCTCACGTCCCGGTAGCCCTGGCACTGCTGCCCGCACCACTGCTGCAGCGCCTTGATGGCGGCCATGTGGGCAGCCGCCGCCCGCGCGGCAGGCGCCAGGCACGTCGCCGCGAGAAAGCGGGGCCCGCGCCCCGCGCCCCGCGCCCAGAGCCCCGGGACGCGCAGCCGGCCGTGCAGCCGGCGGGACCGCAGCGGCCCGGAGAGTCCGCCCGCCGGCCCCGCCCACCTGGGGCCCGCCCCCTGGGCGCCCCGCCCACCAGGGCCCGCACTGGCTGCGGCCCCACAGGCCCGCCCCTCCCATCAGGGCCCCGCCCCTGGCGCCCCGCCCACCAGGACCCCACTGGCTGCGGCCCCACAGGCCCCGCCCCTCCATCAGGGCCCCGCCCCCCTGGCGCCCCGCCCACCAGGACCCCACTGGCTGCGGCCCCACAGGCCCCGCCCCTTCCCCAGGCCCCGCCCCCTGTCAGGGCCCCGTCGCCCCGGGCCCGCCCCCCAGGGTCCGCACGGGCTGCGGCCTCGGCCAGGCCCCGCCCACCCGCCAGGCCCCGCCCCCGTCCGGCCCCGCCCCGCCGCCTCCCCCCGCGGCAGCCGCCCGCCGGGACCAGGGCATCGCCCGCCTGGGCTGCGGCCTCGGCGGCTCCCGGGGTTCTTCGGGGCCGCCCCCTTTCCAGTGCCCCTCCACACCCCACCACCGCCCTCATCGGGGGGAGACGGGGAAACAGGCCGGCCAGGGTCGCACGAAGGACACGGATCCCAGCCGGCCCGTGGTCTCCCGGGAGCGCCCCCCAACGCCCGGCGCAGGGTGACCCCGGGAAGGGACTTCCGTGGGGGCTCTGCCCCGGCCGGTGGCTCCCTGGCTGGAGCGTCCTGTGCTCTCCCCTCCTCCTTCTAAAGTCAATAAAAACATATCCTCAGGCGAGGGTTAAAAAAATAAAAAAATAAAAAGTCAGGTGCCCACTGGGGTTCTCCCGCCCGCTGGGGGGCCAGGCAAGGCGGGCTCCCTCCTCCCAACTCAGAAGAGGCTCCCACCCCGCTCCCTCCTGCACCCGCCCTGGCCGCTCCTGGTGCCCAGAGCCCCCCATTCCCAGTTCCCACTGAGAGGTCTGTGCCACAGGTCACCAAGGAAAGCACCCCGGGGGGCCCTGTTGTCCAGTTGTGGGGGGCTCCCTATGCATTCTTCCCAGGGAACCCGACAGGCAGCCGGAAGCCCAGCCGCCAGAACCCACCCCCCTGGCCGCCCAGCCCCAGGGCTTGTCCAGACAAGGCCCACAAGCAGGAAGGAAGGAAGGTGTTTTCCCCGGAGTGGCCCCTGGCACGGGACGGGGTGCCTCCCCGTGCCCACTCAAAGGAGCAGAAGCCCAGGTCCTCCGCCCAGGCCCAGCTCTTCCCTGCAGGTGGGCCCTGGGGTGTGGACACCCGGCTGCCCGACAGGGTGAGCGGGACCTGGGTACAGACAGCGAGCTCCGGTCTCAGGGGCGTGCAGGCAGGGGCTGGGCAGAGGGCCCCCGAGACCTGGGATGCTCGCCGGCCACGGCCCCTGCCCACACCTCCGGGGGTTCCCAGCATGAGGACAAAGGGCCATGTGTTCAGACTGCAAGTGGCCCGCCCTGGAACAGGAGCCAACAGGTTTTCTTGACCTCAAGGCAGCAGTGAGGAGAACTGGAAAAGTGGGTGAGATGTCCCCCTCGGTCGCCACGTGGGCTGCTCTGGGCACAGCGGCTGGGAGGCAGCATTTGTGGTGGTGACCCTACCAGCACTCACACACGGCAGTTCCTCCTGTGCACCCTGCTCCTCACAGGCCCCAGCCAGGTGCCCCCGCCCACCCACTCCTCCCCTCCCGTCCAGCCACCGTCATCTCGTGGACCACTGTGCCAGTCTCCCTGTCGGGAGGGGACCTGGCCCCGAGCGGGTCTGCCTCAGGCCCGCTGGCAGTGTGTGGGTTCTTGACTTCGTGCAGGAGAGGCTCCGCAACGCGAGTCCGGGTGATTTGAGGGTACGTTTATTAAAGCCGGGGACGCTCACACAAGGAAGGGCTTAGGGTAGAAGAAGCAACGGGAGAGCCTAGGTGGGCCTGCTTTGGCTCATTGGAAAGTCAGAGAAAAGGGGGCCTCGGAGACAGGTTCAGGGGGTAAGCCTGCCCATCGTTCCCCTGGCTGCAAGTCTCCTAGGGACCCTTAGCGTTTAGGGGGTGCACACCTGTGGGGGGAGGGGAAGGCGCGGTGTGCTCCTGGGAGGGAGGGTGTGGGCTGGGACCTGGTTGTTTTTCCATCACCGTTTATCCCACCGCCCCCCCCCCAGGATCTTGGTTTTGAGGGGGTTTATTTTATTTTTTTAAAATATATCTTTATTGATTTCAGAGAGAGGAAAGGAGAGGGAAAGAGAGAGAGACAGAAACATCAATGATGAAAGAGTCATTGATCGAGCCGGCAACCCAGGCATGTGCCCTGACTGGGAATTGAACCCCGATCACCTGGATCCCAGGTCAACACTCAACCGCTGAGCCACGCCCGGCCGGGCGGTTTTGAGGGGTTTTAAAGGCTGGGAGTCTAGGGAAGGTCTTGGGGATGATCAGTAGAACAAACATTCACTGGCTTTATGCTGATGTGCCCGACGGAGGTTTACCCTTAACTTCACCTGTCTGGATGTGGTTGGCAAGTGGCACTCGCTGGATTCCCGCGGTCCGTCCCCCTGAGGGGTGAGTTAAGCTGTTTACCTTCTGGTTGGGGAGGAGACATACAAACCATTTACTCTGCGTGTCCCTGGTTCAGGGGAGACAGGGTTTACCAGATGGCTGCACTCTGCTTGTTTACCTGTCTCAGTTTCCCTATTCTACTTGCCCAGGAACTCCCCGGCCTCGGACTCCTGCCTCACCTAGGCTCCCTCCGGCCCTCTGGAGCTGAGGGACGAGCCCCACCCAGCCAGGCCTCCACAGCACGAAGTCCAGGACCTTATCACGCCTTCCAGGCCTTCCAGCCTTATCTCCCCTGCCACTCCCTGACCTCACCCTCCCCACACCCGCCCAGCTCTCCTGGCCTCAGTTTGGCCCATGGTCTCTGCACTCAGCCACCCCTGGCCCTCCGAGACCCCAAACCCACCGGCCCACCGCCAGCCCACATGGTCACTGCCAGGTGCTCAGGACAAAAGTTTGGTGTGCTCCTTGCCTCCTCTCCTCACTGCTGGTCCCGCAGGAAACTGTGCCCTGCCCCCTCCGGGCCACCTTCCCACCCTCTCCTGGTGTGAGCCTGGATCTGTACAGGAGCCTTCTGTGCTCTGCTTCTGCTTTACCACCTGCAGTCTATTGTCAACACAAAATCTTTAACAAGGGGAAAGGGAGGGTACCACCCTGCTCACACCCCTCCCATGGCACCACCTCGAAAGCACACACAGTGAAAGCAGTCCTTATAACGGGCCCTCCAAACCCTTCCCTCAATCCTGGCCTCTCCCACCTCCTCTCCTATGCCTGTGGACACCCTCATGTCCCTGCCTCAGGACTTTTGCACTGGCTCTTTTCTCTGCCTAGAACCAATTTTCCAGCCTCCCTTGCAAGTAGGTGGGGCCGTGTGGCTGAGTCCCTGCCAATGGGGGTGACGTGTGCACCTCGAGACTCTCCACTTCCACGGTCCACTGGTTGGGTGCAAAGGACCTACCAGATGATGGGGCCCCAGATGGAGGACACTGGAGGGTCAGGTGGAGGCCGTCGCTGCCCAGGAACAGCTGTATGGGCCTCTGGGCGATTGAGAAAGAAGTGTGGGCTGAATTCAGTTGCTGGGAGCCGGGTCTGTTACAGCAGCTAGCTTGCATCCTTCCCTGACTGATACACGCACACAAACCAGCACTGAGATGTACCCGTGACAGCTCTCCAAGGGGACATGGTGCCACTCGATGACAGAGGGGCCTCTGTCTTGGTCCTGAAGCTGGAGTGGGAATTAACTTGCCACAGGAAAGGTAAGAATTTCCAGGCAGGGAAGTATTGAGAGGCAGGTTTGGTGGCTACGAAGGAGGCCCGTGCAGTCATGGCAGAGAGCGTGGGGAGGGGGAGACAGGGCCCAGCTAGGTCCCCTCCAGCCTCTCCTGTCAGCTCTCGGGCCCACTTTCTCATTGAAACCTCCAGCCACCCTCTACAAGTGGGTGCAGCCTACCTCTTCAGCAGCTCAAGAAACAGGTCCTGAGCAGGGAGGGGGCCACCTGATCCGCTGGGCAGAGCCAGGACCAGGGGCCGGCGTCCTGCTGAGTGGCCGCCGTGGTCCTGGCAGGACTCCTGGCCAGACAGTCTCGGGTCCCTCACCTCCTGCTGCCAGCGTGTCCTGACCCTCAGTGATGACGGAAGAGGGCTCAGCCATGGGGCTGGCAGGAACAGTGCTGAGGACCCGGGAAGGACAGGCCAGAGGCATCACGAATTTCCATCCAAAAGCCAGCTCCAGTTTGTGCCTCAGCTTAGCTTCTGGAGGGCCTCTGGGCCCCTAGGAGGGGTTGAGTGGTGGGGACCAGCACCACGCCTTGGAGTGTAGGCCCTGCAGCCTGTGGATTCAACCCCCAGTAACTGACCTGACCAGGACCAGTGGACGGAGTTGGAACAGAACTGGGCTGCCGGCCCACACACTCCAGACCCGGCAGTGCCTTCAGCATCAGGGCAGAGGAGGGGAAGCCAGGAGGGAGAAAATGGGGGACCGAGAACAAGGCAGTGCCCGGCCCTCTGGGTGTTTCCCACAGGACTTCTCAGAGCCTCACCCCAAGGGGGCAGCCGCACTGCACAGCGGTTCCCAAACCAACCTGCCTGAGGAACCCCTGCTGCAGGAGCCTGTCACCAAGGCGGGTTCCACAGAACAGAAGCGGGCTTCGCACAAGTGACACGCTGAGTCAGACACTGGCTGGTCCACGGCCCTGCAGGGGGCCCCTCACTCTCGAGCCTCCCCATGTTCACAGTCAGAGGACCCCCATCCCTGGGCATGTAGGGCAGAGGCACCAGGGCGGCCTGTCGAGGGAGCCTGGCTCCCCGCCTGGCCCACGCGATGGATTGTGACTGTAGGAGGCAGAGGCAGCAGAAAGCTAGGCCAAGGATGTCCCACCTCCCGGTTCCCAAGGCCACGGCTGCAGAGACCAACGCCCTGCCTGTGGCCTCAGGCAGGAGGGAGCTGCCAGCTGTGACACCTCACTTTATGGGGCCCCCATTAATTAATTAGGGCCCGTGAATAATGCCTGCCACCTCCAGTGTATTAATAGCATATTTATGTGGTGTGCTATGGATAGCATAGGTCCTCACAAATAATTCACAACCCCGCTCCTCTCGGGCTCCGGGAGAACCCGGGCAGGGCTTCGCTGGGGCTCGCAGGCAGCTTCCACAGCCAAGCTTTACATTTCATTATAAATGGCGTTGCTGGGCATGTCGGCAACGTTTACATTTCCATCCGCTTTATTATTAATGGCTTTCCTGGACTGTGGCAGCCCAACTGCGCACACAACGTGTTATAAATATTTGATCCGGCATCTATAGTCTGCCATTTATCATTTATAACGGGTTACAAAAACATTATAAAACATTTACCGCCCTTTTATAGATCATTTTTGGCTACCAGGATGATGTGTTATAAATACGTTATTAATCCTCACGCTGTTATAGGAACCCTTTGTAATGGGGCCCGCCCTCCAGCGCCCGGTGAACAGAGCATGCAGGCTGGCAGGGGTGGCCAGGGGGGCAGGACCAGTGTGGATGAGGCCTGGCCCTGCCTCTGATGGCTGTCCTTGGCCAGACACAGCACCTCACTGTTGACTACAAGTGACAGCCACCCTTCACTGAGCACGTCCTTCCTTCCCACAAGCCTTGTAGTCCCCTCCATGTGACTTTATACCAGGGGGGCACAGGTGAGAAGCCAGGGCTGTGGGCCCACCACCCACATGTGATGACTAATGACAGCTGTGTTCTCAACTGTAGGTTGATGAGTCCTCACCTAGAAAACTCCTATTCATCCTTCAAAACCCACTGGACATTCCACCTTCTTTGAACAGCCCTTCCTGACTCCCCCAGGCATGGCCTGTGGGATCCAACCTCAGGTCCCTTAGAGGCCAGTCTGGACCAGGCACTGGCATCAGGGTCCAGAGAAGGAGTGCTCTTGGGAGGGAGAACTGGACTTCTAGCTCTGACTGCTAGGGGCATGTGGTTGGTGGTCAGGGGCCAACTCTGGCTGCAGCACCCTAGCACTCAGCTCAGCTCTGCCTGGGACCAGCTGGTCCACTTCCTTGGGCCCGTTTCCTCTTGTGAAAGGGGACAGTGGGGGTCTCAGGGGCACCTCTCCTGTGCTGGCTTGAGCCACACCAGCGGACCTGCAAACACAGCCCTGCACACCTGCTCCCGCCTGACGCTTGCACCTAATGCAGCTTGTGCCACGGCCAGGTGAGCTGCTCCAGCCACCAATTTAATGCCATGGTGCTTGGCCCAGCAAGTGTGGGGTTCTGCAGGTGCTGCCAGACCCCCTGCTCCGGGCCTTCCACCCAGTCACCGTCCACTCGCCTGCCAAGGACTCGCCTGCCCTTTGCCCTTCCCTGCCAAGTGAAGAGCCCACTGTGTTCTGCCATGAGGGAGCCAGGCCGTGGTGGACACGGGGCTCTGACACTGGTGGGACTGTGCAGGAAGGGGATCCAGGGGCCCCTCACACCCTGGTCCCAGGTCTTTAAGCTCCAGGAGCCTATGCTCTCAGCCCAACACAGAAATGCACCACCCCCCTGCCAGTAGCTCTGGGGCCCTGGGTGAGGTGGTGGCACTCACATGGATGTCCCAATGGCTGTTACCCAAGCTTGGGTGGGTGGTACAGGGGGATTGTGTAAGTGACATGATGCAAAGGGGGCTTTCTGGATGTGGCATTTCCTGGCAGCCACGCTTGGGCAGAGTGGGAGGTGCCACGCACACGGCACCCAGGCAGGGCAGCAGGAGGGCATCTCAGCTCCACACCTGTGCTGTGTGGCCTCCAGCCTGCCCTTCCCTGGGCTGGGACTGAGCCTCTACCCCAAGGCCAAGAAACAACCCACCCTGGATGAAGAGGCCCATGACAAACAGGAAGGACTTGGACACTGAGGGGCCGTTGTATGGGTGGCAGCTTGCAGGCCAACATGCCAGGAGCAGGAATGGGAGCAGGGTGCCCTTGAGAGGGAGGGGCTAAGCCAGGTCTGCTCCAGCTTGGGAGAGGTGCCAGGGGCCTCTGGGGCCAGGGTGAAGGAGACCATTTTTGCTGCTCCCAGGGCCAGTCTCCAGAGGCCCACGTATGGCCAGGACCAGTCCAGCCTCACCTCACCTGGTGGAGGGCTTCCAGGAAGGGCCTGGGTCCATTTCCAGCCACAGTGCCCCCTGGTGGCCCTAGCTAAGCAGGAGCCTGGAGGGTGCCCAGGAACCTGGGAGCCAGCACCTGGACCCTGGAAGGCCCTGGCTGTGGGGACACAGGGGTGAACTGAGTGCTGGGCTACTGGAGAGCCAGTGGGAGGCAGAACAGTTACATCTGTGCTGGAAAGACCCTCTGGCTGCTGTGAGTGTGAACAGGTGGGACACCTTACCCACAATGAAAGTCAAGGGCAGGCAGACCTGGAGATGCTAGTGTAGCAGCTGACCCGGCACTGCCCTCCCCACACTTGCTCCAGGCCAAGTTCTGGCCAGAGACCTCCACACCAGCCCCCGCCCTGCAGTGGAAGGGAATTGTTCCGCCTTGTCTCTCAGTGACATTTGGAGGTGGGCTTGCTGGCACTGGCCTCCTGATTGGGGTCCCTAATAGAGGAGACTGGTCTGCCTGAGCTGGAAGGCGGCTCTACAGCTGGCCCCCCTGCAGGCCCACTCGCTGTGCCCAATGTGGTCCGTGGCTTATACTCAATAGGGGTCAAGCCAGTAGGCAGAGGACTCAGGGGCTGAGGGCCCAGGGACTGTCACCTCTGTCCTGACACTGCCTGAGTGGAGGAGCTGAGACTGTGTCACAACAGGCAGGGCTTTCTTGCCTCCCAATGGCACCGACATCACCCCCCACATACCCACCAGAAAGAAGCTGGCCTGGCCTGGCAGACGGGCTCCCAACTCCAGACTCAGAGACAAGCACACAGCAGCCAACACTGAGTTTAGAAAGTTTCATTCAAAACCTGCCCCCTGCCATGGAACAATCTCCTCCCAGCTGGGCTGGGGCCCTATCATTGCAAGCAGGGCAGTGTCAGGTAGACCGCACCCCCAACCTCAGCTGCTGGCTGGAGCCCTGACCATGGGCTGAGTGCTGCCTCCACCCAGCCTCGGGCAGCTTGGCACCCTCCCCCTCCCCACAGGAGACCAGTGAACTGGAGGCCTCCCGGGCTGGGCCAAGGACCCTAGCAAATGCGCCAGGGGACAGGACTGGCGTGCAGTCGACTGTGCAGGCTCACATCACTGCCTCCATGTGCAGGATCCTCAAGGCTTCAGAGATCTGGGCGCTGGTGTCCACCTGGCCGTACATGCCCACCAGAAAGGCCCGGTGCAGCAGCACGGCCGCGTGCTCTGTGGGAGACAGGACCCTCAGGAGGCGCCACGGGGACCAAGGGCTCCAGAGTACAGGCACCAGGGCAGGTGGGCCGCACTCACCTTGGCAGAGGAGGGTGTACTCGGGCAGGTTCCTGAGGGCTGTCTGCACCACCTCAAAGTCCCGGCTACCCAGACAGTACATGAATGTGGGCAAGAAGTCGGCTGCGATGCTGGAAAAAGCAGGCGCTGAGTGGGCACCTCCTCTCCATACCCAATATGGCCCAGGGCTCAAGACCCCACCTGAGCCCCATGGCCAGGCCCTGCTGCACACGTGCTCACCTGGGGTTGTTCTGGATGGAGCGCAGGGCCAGGCTGAAGGCCAGGCTACGGCACGACTCCTCCTCGGAGCTCATGAGCCGCTGCAGGTTGGTCTGTAGGGTAGGGTGGCGTGTGACTGGGCAGCCTTGCTGTCCAGGGTGCAAGCCCTCAGCCCTTAGGATCTCCACATCCTGACAGCTAGTACAACGACAAAGACAACAGCAGGGAACCCTATTCCCCAAGCTCCCTCCCCGGTCCCTAGACAGCTCTGGGACCTCAGGCCCACGGGCAGGGAGCACTCCATCAGCAAGTTCCAGCCCAGAGCAGAGCAGCAGCCCTGCCTTGGTCCATGATCAACTGTGAGCATGTGGAGGGGCCAGGTTCAGACACGTGCTACCCCCACCCCTGAAGGCTTCTCCATCCCGGCCTCTGGAATGTGGGCACAGGGCACGGGCTTCATGTACCCCAGTAAGAGGCGGCTGACATGCGGGCAGCAGAGTCCGCCCTCTGAGCCCCCAGCTCACTCACAGAGAAGAATCCCAGGATCTCAGGTCTCCGCCGGGACATCTCGTCTATGTCGCTCAGGACCTCCAGCAAATCTGAGACAGGCAGAGGAGTGACTGAGGGCTGGAGCTGCTGTAGTAGGACCTCGGCCTGGCTGTGCCTTGTCCCACCCGCCAGGCAGGGACAGGTCGAGAGCAGCACAGGAAGCCCTGGGTGGTCCCTGGTCCAGCTTCTGTGGGCTCTTGGGTACAGCGTGGCCCATCAGAACACTGGCTCCCACACCTCCTGGGACCTTTTGCAGTGTCCTTAGTGCTTGAAGTGGCCCAGGACCCCCCAGCAGCACCTCAGGGTGGAAAGCATCGAGTTCCACTAGCTTCGTAATTCTGCTTGGCCAGCGACCCCCAAGCATGGTGCTGGTGGACTGGGAAGCGTTCAGAGGTGCACACCCCTCCCCAAGACCCTTCTCCAGATATGAGACAGAATCTGCACCTGTACCAGGCTCCTCAGGTGCCCCTAGCCTGCTTTTCCAGATGCCCTGCTGGGAGAGCCTGCGGGACCCTGGTTCCCAGACTCACCCTCGACAGTCTGGCCCCTGGAAAGTCTCTTCATGTAGGGGGCCATTTCAGCTGCGGTCAGAGGGGTGAAGAGGGAGACGCTGACCAGGGGCAGGGAGCCAGCTGAGCTTTCATCTGGAAGACAGGAAACCAGTGCTATTGGCTGCAGACCACGAAGGTCTGCCAGGGGGAGCAACAGGAAACACTCAACATCAAGGCTACAGGATACGTGGGTGCAAACCTGGGTCATCCCTGCCCCAGCAGGGATCACACAGGACTCAGAAGGTGTGGCCACCACCCCGGCTGAGCAGGTTACCTGGTGCCCATGGGCGCTCAGTAAGTTTGATGAAACAAGCAGCACGGGGAGTGCCTGTCACCTGCTCTTTCCCTCCCTGTGCTCACCTGGCACATAGCAGGCGTTCAACAAAGGCGCCTGAGTGCTGGACTCTGTGCTAAGTGCTCCACGGATTTCGGAGAGCCACTCACGCCCACCGGGCTTCACGCCACTTGGCCCTGCGGGCTTCTGCCACTCACTCACTAACCCCTCCAGTTGTTGGCTGGACGTGGGAGTACCAATGGCCCTGCCTGCAGGTGCAGATCACTATTGGGCATAAGGATCACAGGATGGAAAAAACAACAGAACAGTGGGGACTCAGCCAGGTCCCATGGAGGAACAGGGTGCTGCCTGCATGTGCCACTGGCCAGGGACAACAATGCCCAGGGGTACCTGGGACAGTCCCGAGGACTGTGGTGCTGCTGGGGAAAGCCAAACCTGCAGCCCCTTCCCAGCAGAACCTGGGGCCCACTCACCCTCTCCCTCCTCATCCAGGCCTTGGTCAGTTCTGCCGTCCCTGCTAGGCAGGCTCAGTCCTGCAAGGAGGGACTTGAGCATCACCAGGTCACTGCTGTCGAAGGACAGGTCGCTGGGGAGAGCACAGGGTACCGTGAGGACTATGCTCCAGGTGGGGGGGAACAGGGTGGGGAGGTACTAGGAGGGGATGTGGGCGGGGCCCGGACACTCAGGAGGCAGCCGGGCTGAGTAGCCCTCCCTGTGCAGCCGCACGGATGCGCGCACACTCACTGAAGTGCATCCGAGTGCTTCTGCAGGAAGGCGATGGCGGCTGGGGCGTTGCAGGTGATGTACTTGTGGGTGAACTGCACGAACTTGTTGAGGAAGGGGGCCAGGTGGCGGGAGGACTTCCTGTAGTTCTGCAAACAGCAGCAGTGCAATGAGGAGCTCAGAGCCCGAACGCCCCATCTGGCCACGCCGCCTCCGGGAGCCTCACAAAGGACCCTGGGCACTACCAATGCCACCACCACCTGCTGGCCACTGGGCACTACGTTAAGGGTCCCAAGGGTCAAAAGGGCCCTGTCCTTCATGACCTCCCAGTGCAGATAGGGAACCACCAAATAGAGCCATGACCACAGGGTCGTAGGGTCAGCAGAGGCACAGTGGGTGCAGAGGACCCGCCTGTCCTGGTGAGATGGGCCTGGCCAGGGCCATGGGAGCAGCTGGGCTGCGCTGAATGGGGAGCGGTTTCAGAGCTGTGAGGGCAGCTGGCTGAGGGCATGGGGGAGGGGCAAGGACAAGGGCACAGGCCCCTGCCTGGGTCACGACCCCACCGCCCAGGCTGGGGGCGAGGGCAGAGGATGAGGGTGAGGGTGAGGGTGAGGGTGAGGGTGAGGGTGAGGGGCGGCACCCACCAGAAGCAAGCGGATGAAGGAGAGCAGGCAGTCCCACAGCGCCCCCTGGTGCTCGCTCTGGAAGACCTGTGGCTGCAGCAGCTCCAGCACCCCCAGCACGTGCAGGAAGAAGGTCAGGTGGTTCTGCTGCCGGAACTCCTGGAAGTTGAGGTGGGTGCGGCCGTGCAGGAGAGCGGCAATCATGGGCAGGTGCCTGGAGATGGGCAGAGTGCTTGGTGGTCCTGACCACCCAACACGTGGACATGCACACCATGCCGAAAGTGCTGAAACACCCACCCCGATTGGTGGGTCAGGGCCCACACCGCCTGGTCCCAGGTGGGTGAGGAGGCGATATGGCAACAGTCCTCTCCTGGGTGCCCTGGCCCCTCCCGAGGCCCAGCTGCTGGGCTGTCAGAGCCTGGCCAGGCTGTGCACTTGCCCATATCAGCTGTCAGCCCAGACCCGTCTTGCACAGCCATCTGGAGTGGAGGCCGGGCTGAGCACTCCCAGAGCAACCCCTCGGGGTAGGGCAGGAGGGCCTCTGCCTGGAGCTGTGCCCAGAAGCCCCAAGCGGTGGGTGGTACCTGAGCAGCAGAATAGGGTGAGCCACAGCCAACTTCCGACAGGCCATGTTGGCATCGGCCACGCGGTTCTCGGATGCTCGGGAGTCGCTGGTGTCGGCGAGAAGGGTGATGAAGCGGTGCGTGAGCACGTCCAGCTGGGAGGAGGGGGGGTGGTCAGAGGCTGGGGCTGCTGCAGCCTTCACATGTCACCTGTCCCCCAGAGCCTGCTGCCACCCTGAAGGGGCTGTGACAGGGCACACTGGGGCTGTGAGCGGGTCTCTGGGGCCAAGGTCCCCTCCTCCAGGCCCAGGCAGGCCATGCACTGACCCAGAGAAACTTTCCCTCCACTCTCCCTGGCACTTCTGCAAGTGAACAGGGTGTAGCCAGGTTTCCAGACAAACACACACACACTATTTGGAGTCAACCCCTCTACACAAAACAAAACCTCCCACTTTTGCCAAAATGATCTAATGAGTGGGGAAAAGCCAGTATTGTACGTAAAGTACAATCAACCTTGTGAAACATCAGGGAAACAGAAATGGAAAGAAACCGATCAGGAAAAAGCAACTCCCTCACTGCACAAGAACATGGGTGCAGAGGGCCCCACCCAGCAAGAGAAGTGGAGGCAGGTGCCTCCGCAGGGCCCACTAGAGATGGATGACAAGCAGGTGGGCCTGGCCCACAGCAGAAGCCATGCAGCCACGGAAAGAAACACACCAGCCATGCACGCTGCGGCATGTGTGGGTCTCAAAGTAACCACGCTGAGCGACAGATGCCCACCCATGGGACACCTGCATGAGTCTGTTGACAAGACTCCAGAAAGTGCAAGCTAAGGTGCAGAGAGAGTGGTGGTGACAGGGACGACTGGGGGCAGGGAGCACCTTGGGGTGACGGACATGCTCACTGGCTGTGGGTGGTTTCAGGGCACACGTCAAACCTTCCACGTGCACCACACTCCTGTGCCAGTGGTCCCTTATCAAGGAAACCAGGGGACGCAGGAAGACACTTGCTCTTCTCTGCTCCACACCCAGAGGACTTTTTAAGGAGCAAAGCCTTTTCCAAGACCATCCCCTCCCCAAGGTCCCACAAGCACAGGCCACCCAAACATGACACCGCCTCACACCAGGTTCCTTTCGTTTTTAAATCTGAGAAAGTGTGTTTCTCTGTCTCCTAGTTTGGGTTTCACCTCAGAAGCAACAGATGGAAGCCATGAGCTCGGTGTTGGCCTCACCTTGCAGATGCTGCTGGCGGTGGCAGCCACGCTGTGCAGCAGGACCTCGGGTGCATGCACACGGAGCTCTGGACGCTGCAGGTAGAGCTGCACAAGCAGGTCCTGGCAGCGCTGGCCGGGCACGCTGGGAGAGACAGGGCGGTAATGGGGTAAAGCGGCTATAAAACAATGGGTGAGGGCCGGGCACCCTCCTGCCAACAGGAGCCGAGTCCTAGGCTCACATCAGCTCGGGTCCCATCAACAAGGGGTTGGGTGGAGCTCCTGATCCCGTGTCACACCCTCACCTGTCACCCCACTGCTGGATGCAGCCTGTCAGGTGAGCTGTAACCTTCCTGATGCTGTCGTCATCTCCACGGCAGCAGCTGAGCAGCAGGGGCAGCCGGGCCTGGAGGAGGCTGCAGGCAGCAGTGTCCCCATCCTGGCTCCTGGTCTCGGCCTCCGCCAGGATCAGCTCCACCAGGCCAAGGAGCTCGGGGGCCTGGACGCGCAACACCAGCTCCTCCCGCCGCTTCTGCAACAGGCACCTCCAGTCAGTTGCCCTGGACAGACCGACAGCTCGTGCACAGGTCACCCCACGCTGCAGGCGGGGTGCACCCGAAGACCTGCCTGAGGGGTGCGCTGGTCCCTTCCCTGCCAGATCCGAGGCACGTGGATGCAGGCCCAGAGGAAGTCCAGAGAAGCTGAAGGGTCAAACCTGGGGGGAAGCAAGGAGCCCCAGTTGAGTGTGAGGCTACCTGTTTCTGGGCACAGGGTAAAAAGTGGAGGTGTGGGGCAGAAAGGCGGCAGTGAGAGGCTCCCTGTGAGGACACGTTTAGGTCACAGAGAGCTTAAGAGTGCAGGTCAGTGGCTATAGGACATGGTGGCCCTGTCCTGCCTGATCGCTCCCTACCACACGCTGGCCCTGCCCACCCCCTAGCCTTGCCAGCCACACAGAGGGCCTCTTGGTGCCCCTGGGCCCAGTGTGGATTGACAGCTGTTGACATGATCCTAGGACGGTGGACATGCCCTTGCTGTCTGCCCTGGTGGTCACCCAGAAAAGGAACACTGGGCCAGGCGTGCTCTGTACCCTATTGAGGCAATGCCCCGTACCCTATTGAGGCAATGCCCACTGAAGGGCCCCCCATCCTGGGGCAAAGGGGCAACAAGGGCTGGGCAAGAAGAGCCCCAGTGGGTGGCCCAGTGAGCCCCAGGGGCCCAAGGAAGTAGGAGGAGTAAGGATGCTGGGTCAGATACCTGAGGGCCTTCAGTGCCACCATCACTGCTGGGCTGCCTGAGCAACTTTGGGGCAGGTAGGGAGGCCAGGGGCTCACCTGTGCTCCCGGTTCTTGCCCAGCAGGACACGGATACACTGGTGCAGTGTGGACCAGTTGGACTGGTGCGTGAGGAGGGCCAGGAGGTAGGGTCGGAAAGAGGGCACCTGGGGGCCCGGCTGACCTTTGCCCTGGAGAGAAAGGAATGGTCCCTTTGCCTGGATGGTCCCTGCCGGAGCCACAGGGAGCACAGGAACAGGGCCTTTCAAGGAAGGACAGTGGCTGCCTGAGCACCAGGCCCGGCAGCCACTCTGCAGAAGACACGTGTGCTGAGCTGAACCGACTCCTCAGAAACAGGGAACACACATGAGCAAAGGTGACAGAACCAACCAGTCAACATCCTGCTCTTGGCCTGCTGGTTTTCTCTAGGACAGCGTGGCCCTGGGGCCGTTCAGATTTACCAGAGTAGGAACAGCCATGGCGCTACCAAGGGCACAGGCCTGAGAGTGAGCACGTGGCTCCCAGATCCTCCCAGGTCACGTTCATGCTTTCCAGCGCTCTGGACAGACGGCACCACAGAGGCCACACCCCCACCTCAGGGCCCAACACCAGAGCTCGGAGGACCAGTCCCTCCTCATCAGCAGCACCAGGCTCCACTCCCCATCTGTTAGTGTGGCCCCGCTGGTCCCTGTTGTGAGCACCTAGGCCCACAAAGCACCTATCCTATGCCTAGCTGGGTGCCCCAGCAACCAGATCCAGCTGGTATAACTGGCTTACAGGGGACATGGGACCCATCTGGGAAGATGAGGATTGGGCCCAGGATTCTATGGGCAGACACAGGGCCCCAGAGTGGCCAGGACTACTGGTGGCCATAGTCTTCGGTACACAGCCCACCTTGCTCCAGGAGAAAAGGAGCCTCTGCTGCAGGTCAGGGCAGCTGCTGATCACCTCGGGGTCCAGCATCTCCAGCCAGTCCACCAAGAGACCCGAGCAAGGTCCCAGCCGCATGGCCTCCAGGCTGAAAAGGAGGGGAGGGGAGTGCTCAGAGATGCCAGCCAGAGCTGCCCACCAGGCGGGTTGCGGCCCCACCAGCTCACCTGCTGCCGTCAGCGTCCTGCCTGCCTGTGGCCGGGGGCTCTTCCTCCTTCTGCAGCAGCAGGGAGCTCACCACCATGATGGGCCTGGAGGCCGGGAAGGCGGAGGCGGCAGAGAAGAACACTGTTAGCAGCTCCTCCAGGTGAGGCGACCTCACCTCAATCAGACCCCGCAGGACTGTGGGGGGGACAGAAGGCCATGTGTCACTCCAGCTCAGGAGGAAGCCGGGTGGCACTCAGATCACCTGACTCTGGGAGAGATGGTCCCCCATCCCCTGCCAACAGTGCCAGGTGTGCTCAGGCCCAGGCTGGCCAGCAGTGGGTGGCAGCTTGGGGACCTGCCTTGGGATAAAGAGAGACTGTGGGACGAGCTGGTCAGCAGCAGGTGTGGATTCATCCTGTGCACAAACCCCTCAGCAGAGCCCAGGCAAGGGCTGGGGTAGCCACAGGGCATGGCTCACTGGGCTGAGGGCCCCTGTGTGGGGAGGCAGGGTGGGAGTCCTCATAGGCCCAGGCCCCGGGTACCTTTGCTGACGAGCTCGGGTTCCACTCCACACTTCTCCCCAGACCTGAGGGTAGCAACGAGGGCCCGGACAGTGGAGCTGACCACCTCCATGTCCCCACGGAATGCCAGGGCGTCCGCCAGGTGCAGGAACCCACTGCGCACTGCAGGGACATGTCTGTATGACCGGCTGGCCTGGGCTGGCCCTCTACCCCTCACTTCGGTCAGTCTGTCCTGTCCGGAGAGTCCCCAAACTGCCAACGCCCCTAGGGTCCCACGTGTACTTCCCTCCCTGGGAACCTCTCCCAAATCCCATGCCACTTGGCCATGTCCACACAGATGCCAATCCAGGGCCCACAGATCCGAGCACACAGCCCCATCTGTGCTAACAAGGGTGCCACACCCCCAACGGATCACAGACAACTCCGACCTGCCGGGAGGGTCTGGCTGCCGTCCATCCTGCCCACCTCCCCGGCCCTGCCCGCCCTTCGCCATCCATCCTGCCCCTCACCGTCACTGATCCTGCGCCGGGCAGAGTGCTGAGTAGCAAGCAGCTTGAGCTGGGCCTGCAGGGGCCCGGCCTCCCCGCCTGGGCTGTCCAGCCACTGCAACATCTGCATGAGTACTTTGAGGAGTAGCGATGAGAAGCCAGTGTCTTGGGGCGCACAGCGCTGTGGGGACAATGTAGTAATGGCCACAGTGGTTGGAGGGCCCACCCAGGGCTGTGGCCCAGGACATGGTCACATCCTCTCAAGCTCCCCCCATGGTTCCATGACCTCAGATGACATCTGAACTGTGGGGGAGGCGCCAGCTGTTTGCAACTTACCTCCATGTGGTCCAAGAAAAAGATTAATTGCAACATGCAGAGATACAAATGACAAAACACACTCTCACGTAAAACTAAGTAAGTCAGGCAACTGGTAAATCAGTGCAGCTAAGTGGCAGACACACGCGGAAACCACCCCTCACCTGGCTGGCTGGATACTTCCCAGCAAGGGCAGAACTCATCCCAGCCCCACGAGGAGCAGCTCCCTCCCTCCCTCCGCATGTGACAGGCCTACCTGGTACTGGCCTAGCAGACGCAGCAGAGGGCAGGCCAGGAAGTGGCTCCGCTGCATGGACACCACCAGGGCTCCGCCGTGCGGGGAACTCAGCAGGGAGGCCATGGCCTGCAGCAGGCGCACAGCAACACCTGTGACCTCGGGGCTCCCCTGGCGCACTCGTGCCAGCTCCTGGCCCAGGGCCTGCTGCAGTGCTAGGGCAATAGGGCGGGCACTGGAGATCTGCCACCGTGGGCCGGGGCTCAGTGGGAAGACCTGGGCAGAGGAAGGGCAGTTGTCAGCACAAATGTGGCAGAAAGGCGACCCTCAACCCTCTCACTCTGAGCCCATCACCACCACTACCCCCTCGTTGGCCAGAGGCCTGTGCTGGGGACTGTCTGGTCCCCGTAAGGCTCTCCACTCAGGGAGGACTGGGGCCTGCGTGGGGACCCCACCTTGGGAGAGAGAGAGCACAGTGAGCCCAAACCCTGCCACCTCAGCCCCTCCTTGAACAACAGGGCCTGGCCTCAGGAAGTGGAGATGCAGGGGCGTGCAGGGGGCAGGGTCTTCCTAGAGATGCATGTGAGCAGGCCTGTGCAAGCCCTGAGGTGGGCACTACTCTGAGCCTGATTTTACGGAGTAGAAAACTGAGACAAAGAGTGGTTAAATTGCTCTTTGTCAGAGTAGGAACTAACTCTGAAAACAAATGCCAGGGTTCTGACCAGTGGCCGGCCCCAGAAGCCTCTCTCAACCTCGAAGTGGAGTCTCAGAGTAAAGCCCCTCCCCTGGGCAGGAGGAGACCCAGGACAGCTGGGGAGGACCCAGCTTCTGTAGGGCTATCCCAGGCGGCCATGGCAGTACCTGCAGGAGCATGCTGGCCAAGTCGTCCTCGGGGCCAAGGACTCGCACCTGAGTCATGGCCCGGATCCTACCCTGGCCCAGAGATGGCTCTGGGCTGCTTTTGGGTTTTGGTGCCTCTGTACTGTCTGTAGGGAAAGAGAACAGGTGTCAACTGAAAAATCCCCAGCTAGTCTCAACCGGGACTAGGCAAACAGGCCGGCCTCACCCAGAAGCCTCCTGCCCGGAGAGGAGCACAGGCTTGCAGGCCATGCAGGCCTTGGGGCAGGAGCCCAGACACTGGCAGGCAGCAACTACTTCCCCTGCATCTAGGATGGGCCAGGCTGGTACCTCGCCGAGGGGGCAGGGAGGCCGTGAGCAGGGAGTGGAAGGTCTGGCCTCCGGACGCTCCTCGCTCGTGCTGAACCTCGACCAGGTGAGCCATGTAGTCTGTGAACAGAAGCTGGGGGTGAACATCGGCCAACAGGAGCAGGGCTTCCCCGAGACTCCAGGAACCACCTGCTCGGCCTTTCAGCAGGAGCAGGCAGTGCTGGGCCCCCCCGAAGGTGTGCGGATGCCTAGGCTGGCTTGGATGGGCAGTGATGGCCTTGCCTCTCCCAACTACCTCAGCTTCCACCCCCTGCTCGGAGCTCCAGGCCCCCTCCCCCTTGTCCCCTCAGATACCAAACCCTGGGCTGCACTCGCCAGGTCCTGGTGCTGACCAACCAGTGCAGACCCATGGCCCTTACTCTTGTCCATAATGTTCTGTTCCAGGGTCTGGGGGTCATGGGCCACAGCCTGGTCCAAGTACTGGAGAAGCTTGCTCATGCTGGACACAGGGATGCCGAAGGACTGCACGAACAGCAGCAGCTGCTGGGGCTCCAGGTCCTGCAGGGCTGAGGCCGTGCTTACTCAGTGAGCACCCTTGGCTGACCCAGGCCCCCCTGCCCTGGGAGGCAGCTTCAGGTGCAGCGGCTCACTCCACAGCTGTGTGTAAGCCGTGGCTTCTTTCCTATTGGCTCTGAGCTCCCTAGAACCATCAGTGGTTCCTGCCTCCTCAGGAGTCCAGACTCCTCCAAGCGTATCCCCGTTTGACATCCTTCCAGAACCAAGCGAGGCCCAGCCCTTCCCTTCCCTAAGCTCCCAGGCAACTCTGTCGTCCGCACTCACTGTTCATGTCGGGCCCTCAGCCTCACACCTGAGGTAAGGTGCATGGGCCTGGTCCACCCCCCCCCCCCCAGACCAGCCCATACCTGCATCTACCAGGCGAGGGACCTCAGAGCGGATCATGCGCAGCTTCAGCCAGTCGGGCAGGAGCAGCGCCTCCTCGGACGTGTCCACCAGGAAGGCCGTGGGCAGGGGCTTCTTCTCTGGGAACCAGATGTCCAGCAGAGCTTGGAATTCCTCGTCACCAGCTTCTGGAGAGACAACAGAGTCAGCAGCAGTGACAGCGCCACAAGGTCTTTCCCAAGCCCTCCGTTGAGGAGCCCTGGCCCTGAGATCGACGGCCAGGAGGAAGGAGTGCTGCTTCATCTCGCCCGCGAAAACCAGGGCTTTGGGGGAATGTGGACTGTCAACCATGAGGAACCAAGAGATTTCCCGGTGGGTTGAGAGCAAGGAGGTGGAGGCACAGGAGGGTGTTGGGGCACTGCCCATGGGAACCTCATGATGACAGGACAGCAGGTAGTGGACAGGGAGGAGCCACAGCCTGTCCATCCGAGGTCCCATTGCGTGGAGGACGCTGGGTGCTCCCCCAGAACTCTCCGGACAGGCAGGGAGGACTCCCAATCTACCTCCAGGGGAACCCAGGAGGGCTGGGCAAGGCCCCTCTCACTCTGCTTGCTCAAAGTGGGCTCAGCTCTTCCTACGTAAAGCAGCAAGCCTGCCTGGGACAGACCCGGAGCCGCCCTCCCACGGCCTGCAGGCTGCTCACCGCGGGGTGGCCCCAGTGTCAGCAGGATGACCATGGCGTGCACCACCAGGATGTGCATGGTGGCCGTCTCCCCGCTGGTCCAGCGCAAGAAGACCTGGTCCTGAGACTCTGACTGTGGGGAGAGGACAACATGAGGGGCTGGGGTGCTGTGGGTGGGACGGGGCTCCGTGAGCAGGACAGGGCAGTGCCTTACCCAGCTGTACACCTCCTCCCCCTCCTTGCTCTTGCGCATGCGCCTGACGTAGCGAGAGAAGATGGAGAGCAACGCGGCCAGCACAGCATCTGACTCTGCGCTGCAGGAGCGCTTGGAGAAGAGGTGGGACATGATGGTGGAGCGCTCCACGATGAGCCGGGCCACGTCCTGGGGACAAGCACGTCAGGGGCCTCCTCTCACACCAGCCAACAGCCCATGAGCCAGCGCACCCAAGAGGCTGCCCTGGGCACTGCACCGTGCTCAGCACGCCACATGCCCAACCGAGAGCACAACCATGAGCAGCATGGAGCCCACGGCGGTGGAGGGGCGTCTGCACCTCAGACACACAAGGACATGAAATGCCAACCAGGCTGGGAGGGTCAAGGCAAGGGGAACGACAGACTCCCTGGAGAGGGCACAGCCTGGCAGCTCACGTGGCCATTACCACCTGCTTGGCACGGAGAGGATCTGCTCACACCACCCAGAGAGCGACAGGACCCCAAGGGGAAGGCTGCACACCTACATACTGGACCCCGTGGCAAAAGCTCCAGCCCCACAGGGGTGGGGTCCCAGGCAGGAGGAGCCCACCCGAAGGCCCCGCTCTCTGTGCAGGCCCATTTAACCCCTCCCCTCGCAGGGATCCATGTGGTCACTGGGCCATAGCAAGCCCACGGGAAAGCAAGGTGGAAGAAAGCCGGCCAGAAAGGAGCAGACACGGAGAAAGTGGGCTCCCTCCCCAGCAGGAACACAACGCAGAACACCTGGACGTGGCTCAGAGCCCAGAGCCACAAGGGCAGCCAGGCCTTGGGGACAGAGACTAGTCTGGCACCAAGTGGCACCTGATCCTCCTGCCCTCGATGCCTGGCCTGGACAGAAGGTCACCAAGAAGGAAGCTGGGAGCTCAGAGCCTCCCACCCAAGGGACAGCGCTGCTGGCCCGGCACTCCTCACCAGCGCCAGATCACTGTGCTGGCCCTGCTCCTCCACGGGCGTGTGCTGGGACAGGTAGACCAGATAGGCGCTGATGGTCTGTGGGTCGGTCTCCATGTGAATGGCCTGCTGCAGCGCCAGGGCTGTGGAGGCGCTGACGCTGTGGAACAGGGGCAGCCTGGGCAAGTCGCGCAGCAGCCACTGGTAGCCCTGCAGCGTCTCTGCGTCCGCAGAGTCCTCCTCCGCCGGGGGCTCCTTCTCTTCCCCATCCCGCAGGCTGCCCTCTGACAGTACCAGGGACAGGCCCTGCAAGCAGACAGGCGGGCTGAGCTGGGCCTCCACACCATGACTCCCCAGTGCACCCCGATGGGTGGAGGCCAGTGGAACAGGTTCCTGAAGCCCAGGGAGCACGCAGGCTGCCAGGTGACAGACGCTGCATCCTGTACTGTCAGAGCTGCTCCCGCTGACACATGCACTGCAGGTTTCTAAGCTACCCCGGCAGGACACCACAAGAGGGCAGAGGCCGGTTCTGACAAATGTCATCAGCACTGTCCCTCTGGTGTGTGAAAACCAGTCAGGAAAGAGCTGGGTGGGGAAACGGTCACCTGCCTACAAGGAGAGCGGTGCCAGGAGCAGAGTGCGCAGGGACTACAGACTGGCTGCCCAACTCACCTTCATGGCCAGCACCCTGGAGGCCACCTGTGAGGAGCCAAGGCGCCGCAGGAAGTAGTCCAGCACCTCGCACGTGGTCTGCTCATCGGCCTTGGGGCCCAGCAGCAGGTCCTGCAGGCGGCCCAGTAGCTGCTGCTGCTTCTGCTGCCTCTGCAGACAAGGGGACCTCAAGGTAGGCTAGGGCAGGGGTGGGGGCAGCAGCGGGCAGGAGGGGGCAGGGGCGGAACCAGGGCACCCACCTGCCGCTTCCTGGCCTTCTGCTCCTTGCTCCCACCCTCCTCCTCCTCCTCCCCGGAGGTGGCGTCGTCGGCGGCATCATGCAGCAGGAACTCGCACAGGCACTGTACCGGAAGCACATCCAGGGAGCCCTCGCTGGCCTGCACCAGGTCAGCCAGCCAGGGCATGGACTGCGACGAGGCCTGGCAGGGGACAGCGACCTCAGCAACTCCTGCCTTAGACCCTTCTCGGCCCTGCCCCCGGCCCATCAGCCCACACCCTTGGGTACAGCACAGTTCTGTCCATTGGGCTGACAGGAAGGCACAGCCCCGTGCGGCCCTCTTCCGGCTATGGTCTCATTTAGTGCCGGCCCGGCACCTCTGGCAGGTGCCCGCCCGCCCCAGCCTCGAGCCCGCGGCACTCGCCTGCCTCTGGATGATGTTGAGCAGGAAATCTGGGTTTCTACTCCGACACAGCAGGTGCCCAAGGCGGAGGGACTGGTTGAGGCTTTTCACTTGGTCCAGGATGTGGGGGGGTGGCCTCCGGGGGGGCCCTCTGAAAGTCCCAGAGGACATGCCAGTTAGAAGATGCACACCCAGAGCTAAGGACAGCAGAGGTGAGGGAGGGATGGGAACTGCCTGCTGCCCACCTGAGAGGCTCCCCCTCTTCCTCCCAGTGGCCCAGGGACCCCTTCCTACCCCAGCTGCTATCTGCCCTCAGCCTCACCTGAGGCCAGCTCCATGAGGACCTGGGACAGCGGCCTGTCTCAGGGGCTGCTCCTCCGGCCACCCCACCCCACCCCACCCTCATCCCAGGCTGGGGCCTCGGGCGTGGCTCATACTGGGGGTCCAGGCTGGTGAGCTGAGACAGGAGGAGGCTGCTGCTCTCGGTGATGGTCTGCTTGGTGGACGCAGCCGCCAGGTGCCCCTCGAATGCCAGGATCTCCTGCTTCTCCCGCTGGGAGATTTGCAGCTCCCGGTTCAGCATCTCTGTGCGGGTCTCCTCGTCCGTTAGGGTGCACGGGGGGTAGGAGTAGTTACTGAGGGCCAGAGGGAGGAGCTGGTCACCATGCAAATGGGGGCACTGGTGTCCAGCTTCAGCCATCAGGCTGCTTTGGGAAGCCCCGGTGGGCCATCAAAGCCAGAGGTCTGTGAGGGAGCCCCAGGTTCTTCAGAGCTCTCCCTTGGCTATAGGTACTCCCTGCACACAACAGCGTGCTGCCCTCCCGAAGATCAGGCCCCAGTGCCAAAATCCTGGACCGAGCTGTGGCCTAAGACACTCTAGGCTGTAACCTTTCCCACAGGCAGGCGGCCCTAATTCACAGGGCCCAAGGCAGACTCGCAGCTCCCAGAAGCACAAGCTATCTCCTCTCACGCATCCTACAATCTAGCCTACCCTCCTGTGATGCCCACTGGTCTCAGTCCTGTCCTCAGGCTGCAGTCTGCTGTCAGGCACAGGGCAGCCCTTCAAGGAGTGCATAGAGCCATGTCTCCCTCCTGGGCCACTTGCACCAGAGCCTCACACGTGCACACACTGGCCCCATCAGGGCACCAGCGCTTTCCGGGCTCACTGAGGAACATGTGAGGCACAGTCACACCAGCCACGCCCGGCACTCAGGCTGAGCCGAGCCTGCCGGACGTAGAAGTGGGTCACCTGTCGGGCTCCCAGGTGGCTCTCTCTCCACCTGCCTCATCCAGTCCAGTTCCTGATTCCTCCCGTCTCTCATCACACAACCCGCCAGTCTGACACAAGTGCCCCCAGGATGACTCTTATAGCCTTGGGGCCTGCCCCACCCCCTGCGACAAGGGGAGACTCAAATTTAGAAACATGAGGCCCCAAGTCACAGGAGCCCAGGAAGCAGCTCGCTGACACTCCCAAGCATCCATGAGCCCGGCCTGGGCTCTGCTTCCTGACGTGGACGGGCCAGCTGCCCTCGGGAGGCCTGTCTCCTCAGCAGGCAAGCCAACGTACTTGGTCATCACCATTTCCATGAGCATCTTTAGCGTCGGGTACTCCTCCCAGGCGGCCAGGCCTAGAGGGCAAGGAGACAGCAGGTGGCAGCCAGGACATAGCACCCCAGCTTGGCCACCCACTGGCACCTAGGGCCCCTCTTCCCAGCTCATTGTCCAGCCCCCCACCAGGCTCTACTCCAGGTCCTGATAAGCAGGATGCCCAAAGGAAGAGATACCAACACCCAGCCCAGATGACCATGCTGGCCAGAGGGGCTCACCAATGTTCTCTGGGTTGAATGCGGCAACAACCAGCAGGAGGGGCCATGCCTTCCAGTAGAGGGTGGAGATGGCGAGGTTGGGAGGCTGATACCTGAAATGCAATGATGTTGACAGCTTGGCCTCAGCCGCACTGGGGTCAGTGACAAGAACCGATCCAGGCCAGGGTGGCACTAGCACAACTCAGGTACTGGCTAACCAGCAACTGCTTTAAAGTTTGTAATGCTGGGTGTGTGCCTCAGTGTCTGTTGGGGGCAGTGTTCTAAAATCCAGGGGTGGTGATGGAGGCTCAACTCTGGGAACATGCTGAAAAAACTGAGCCACAAACTTTGCTCTGGCTGGTTTATCTCAGTGGTTAGAGCGTCAGCCCACGGACTAAAGGGTCCCAGGTTCAACCCTGGCCAAGGGCACGTACCTCAGTTGCAGGCTTGATCCCTGGCCTGTTTGGGTCAGGGTACATGTGGGAGGCAACAAATAAATGTGTTTCTCTCATATCAATGTCTCCCTCTCTTTCTCTTTCTCTCTCCCTTACCCCCTCTGAAAAGCAATGGAAATATATCCTTAGGTGAGAATTTAAAAAATAATAAAAACACTAAGCCATGAACTTTAAACAAGTGAAGCATCTGTGAGTTCTCTCAATAAAGGGGTTAAGAAAACAGAGCTCAAGCTCACCGTTGTTCAAAAACAGTGTGTGTGTATTGAACACGGGAAAGGAGAACACGAGACACCAAAGAAAAGACAAGAGCCACTGAAACCGAGGACGGCAGGAGAGCGGCCCTGTCACCCCCGCAGGCTGGCCTCACAGGTGTCTGCGGACAAGCTGAGCCATCCTGTGGGGCAGGCAGCACTTTAGCCCCGTGGGCAAGTGGAGGGAGCGGTAGCTATGGACGGGATCCTCAGAGCAGGAGAGAGAGGAAGTCCTGGGAGGCAGGCACGGGCGATGGTCTCACCCCGGGGGCAGCTGGATGTTCTCCGGGTGGTGGTAGGTGCACAGGTTCAGCACAGCATCGAGCAGCTGCACCCTCTCCACCTTCAGCACATCCACGTCTGAAATGCAAGGTCCAGGGCCCGTCAGTGGACACCAAGGCACAGGGTTCAGGCCACAGATCCCAGAGCGAGAAGACCGGCCTTCCTCTCCAAAGCCAGGAGGGAGGGGAAGACTAAGACTGCAACAGGCAGGAGATGAAATGCCACCAGCACCCCCAGCGAGGAGGTGGGAGCAGCTGTTGAGCTGGCCTGGGGAAACTGAGGCAAGCTTTCACTTGGTGACATCTGAGCTGGTCCAGAGAGGAAGCAGCACTGCTGGAGACAGCCCAGCGAGCACAGGAGGAACTGACCATGAGAGAACCCATGGCGAGGTGGCAGGTGACCGTCACCTGCTGGGCCAGGGAAAAGCCCTGAGGGACCCTTACCGTCTGCCTGCACGGCTGCAGCTCGCTTCACCAGGTGGTCAGCAAGCTCCATGGCGTCCGCGGGGCCAAGTGGGAGCTCACGGGACAGCCCGATGACCAGGATGCGCATCAGCGTGTCCTCCAAAATGGGCACCTCAGAGCACAGGCGTAGGAAGAAGCTGTGGGCAGACCAGGGAGAGACTGGGCTCAGGGGACCAGCCAGGCCACAGGTGATCCCTTAGCCAAGTGCCACAGGCCAGAGGGGCTGCCACCCACCCTCGTCCAGGTCACTTGTTCCCAATGCCTCTCTGGACAAGGCTAACCATCCTAGGGAGGGACGTGAGAAGGTGTCCAGCCCTTGGGGGACTCAAGAGCCAGGAGGCAGGCAGGCCAGTCACAACCCCCAGCCCACCACACTAACAGGAGAAGAGGGTGAGATGAGCAAGCTGGTCTGCAGAGCAGAAACCGGAAAGTGGGATGCTTGGGGCAGGGTGACCCTGGGCTGGGGGAGGTGGAGCCATGACACTGGCCAAGGTGGGAGGACATGTGTGTGCAGCCTTTTGGAAGGAGAGAACAGTAGTTTGGGGAGTGACCAGAGGTGGGGAGCTGGAAAGTCCCACCGAGCTGGTGTTCAATCTCTGGGAGTGAAGGTGACACATAGGATCCAGTGGCAGGGGGACAGGGACAGTGTGGACTCTTCCTGGAACAGACTCCCACCCACACGAGCACATAGGAGCTCACTTGCGGTCACTCTCGGGCGGCCAGTTGTCCCACTTGTAGTAAGTCTCTGGCTGCTCTGTAAAGAGTACCTTGTGGAGGCTGCAGGAAGCAGACAGGGCCGTCAGGGGCAGTGCCCAGGGGACCCTCTCCTCCCAGACCATCTCCCACAGGCTCAGAGGATGGCCATTTCCTAGGGCCTATGACTCTCCCGGCACCTTCTCGAGAGCCTCGAGCAAATCCCCAACAAGGCCTGCAGGGGTGGCAGGTGGCAGGATGGTCTTTATACGCCCCAACCCCAGGCATACAGGACCCCACCTCCACCCGTCTGGGGTAGGTCTGCCTGAGGTTGTGACAGCACAGGGTGACCCAGTGTCAGCAGCATAAGGGACTGCTGCTGCCACTGGCTCCTCTGGTTCCTAGAAGACTGGTGTCAGGCAGTGGCCACATCCATGGAACAGACTCCTGCGTGGGGAGACTGGGAAGTGGTGGCCTGTCCCTCCCAGCGCCATCTGGCAGCACGACCCGGGCCGCACCAGTGCACGTAGTCCTTGGGGGCCAGTTTGCTGATGGAGGGGACAACGGTGTGGAGCCACCAGACCGCATCCCGCTGGATCGCAGCGATCTGGTTCTGGAAAGAGCGCAGCACCTCAAGGTCTGAAAGGGACAAGCGGGGTTATCTGCACGCCTGCACGGCAGCTCGCGGCAACAAGTGCTTCCTGGGGTCCAGGTCAAGACCGGCATAGGGAGGGAGGCCTGGGCCCTGGGGAGGGCCGGCAGCCACAGGTTACCACTGCAGCCCGACCAGGGCCCTGCTGTCTCCGACCCGGACCCGAGCAGCCTGGCCTGGCCAATGCTTACTCTTCTTCTCTCCTTTGTCCCAGGCAATGCCGGCCTCCTTCACCTGGGCCGTGATACCCAGCATCATGGACACGGCCAGCACGTCTGTGATGTGCACCACAAACCGCTCCTGTAAGCACAGCCCGGTACACCATTTGCACCCAAGGCCTCGCCCAGGCCCTCCACCACACGAGCAGCTAAACAGGATGCTGGGTCCAAACGGTGCCAGGGAACCCTGTGCCAGGAGAGAGCCAGGCAGGAGGTTGTCCTGGGACTAAGAGCCTATGGGCAGCAAGGCCAGGTCAGGCCACAGGAAGGAGGTTCAGCTAACAGAGCTGGACAGAGCCCCAGCCCCAGAGAAGCATGCCACCACATGGGGCCGTACGCCAACCTGCCTGCATGGCATTTGACACCATCCACAGCCTGCCCCAATCCCTGCTCTTCAGCACCACCTCCCTCCACCCATCCCCCTAAAACCTACCCAGAGCAGATAGCCCAGCCCATGCCGTCGGCATCACCTGGGCTCCCTGCTCACTGTCCCCTGGGCTTCCCTGGCTCCACCAGTTACCATTCTGTCCCCACTTCCACATCCAACCCAGAGGATGCTGGCTCCCCTGGGGACACCTGGCCAGCCTTCCCTGGTCCTCTCTCAGGATGGAGCCCACTGCCCTCTGGGACTGGCTGCTGCACATGTGGGCACCAACCACTCGGCCCAGCACACTACACACGGAACGAGAGGCAGCAAGCAGGAGTAGAGTGGGGAGCCCGCATGTCCCCTGCGTGCTGAGGGGGAGTGCACACCTTGAATTCCATGTCCAGGTACTGGGGCTCCTTGCGTTCCTGCATGAGCCCGAGGCAGAAGGCCTGGAAGTTGATCTCGTGCTTGGTCTGTTTGATGATCTCGCGCAGCAGGGCCCGCGAGGCCCGCAGGTAGTCGTCCTTATTGGTCAGCAGGTCCTGGAACACCATCGCCAGGAACTGGGCAGAGAGACCATGCAGACAGCTCACCACCAGCTCCTGTCCCACCACAGGCCTGCCGTCGGGGCCTTGCTCGGTCCTGCAAGGAGCCGTCCCAGAGCCCTTCCAGGACAAGCTGCCCCGCCTTTCCCAAAGCACAACCGGGTATGTGAGTGCATGCCCAGCACAGATCTGACCAAGCCATTCCCAGACAGCAGGCGCGAGCCTGCCCGTTCCCTGTCCCAGGGTCTGAGAGCAGCGCTGCTTCTTACTCAGCCCTCCTGGCAGCTGGCCTGTGGGGGGCTAGTCCTTGGTAAATGAGGGGACAGATTAACCAACAGACACTGGCTGGGGACTACCCAGCCCTAGGGATGAGCATACTGGCTCAGCCCCGCCACACCCACCTCCAAGCAGAAAGCAGGTCCACCCCTCCTAACACGCTGGTCTATAGGATGGCACAGGGCAGCTGTGAGGACTGGCACACAGGTCGACCTTCACATTTTATATACAACCAAGTTGAAAAACCTAGCTTTTGTTAATAACAGGAATGCCGTTCTCAGACCTCTTCAGAAGGGACGCTGAATACACGAGACTCATTGCCAGGCCCCAAGGTCAGTGCCAGGAGGGCAGCAGAGACACCTGCGAGACCCTCTGGAGCTGAATGCAAGTCAAATTCCAGTGTCCCCAGCGCACTGGCACAGCCACCACCCCTTCCAGTGCATCTCCCACGCAGTTTGGGACCACCCCGGCCTCTCTAAACACCAGTATCATAGATGACGCCATGCACTACTCTCCAACCCAGTCCAGTGGGGGAGTCCCAGGCCTGTGGTACAGCTGCACCCAGCGCCCCTGGTGAGCGCCAGCCACATGACCGCAAAGCTACCAGGCATCCAACTCTACCTTAGGAGCCAGCTCCGAGCTGTGCTGCAGCACCGTGTAGAGGATCTGCATGTTGTTTGGGTTCCGCGCATTGGAAAGTTCATTGAAAATCACAAACTTGATGGTGGTGCCCAAGTTGTCCTTGTGTGCATTCAGCAGCTCCCTAGAATGACCCAAGCAAATGGGTCACTGGCCAGGCCACCCCTGGAGACCCTCCCGCCTCCCGCCTCCGAAGTCCGCCTCTGCAGCACTGCCAGCCGCACCTGATACAAAGCATGTAGTGGTTGAGGAGAACTTTGGGCTTGAGGCGGATCTTGATCAGGTGGGAGATGACATCCATGTCCTCAGCGCCGTGCGTGCTACAGTTCATGCACACAGACATCAGCAGGTCCTGGGCCGGCCGGGTCAGCTGCAGCAAGGCCAATCACCCCATCAGCCCAACAGCCTCAGCAACAGGCTGGGCCCAGGAGGGTGGCCTGTGTGCTGTCCTCACCTTGGGGTTCTGCAGCCACATCTCCAGCTTCTGCACTGTCATCAGCCGCACTTCCTTGTAGCCACAGGTGGAGGTGAGGAGCCGTAGGAGGTTCCGCGAGACATTGTCAATGGGCTGGCGCCGATTGAGCTGGTCCCGTAGCATGTCCAGAACATACTCCTCCACACTCTCCGTGAGGTCTTCATACCTAGACCAGAGGGGGGAGGAAGAAAGAAGGAGGGAGGCTCTCCTGACTGAGCCCACCGACTGCCTCCCTGCCACACACACGGCCTCACTAGCTGGGCCTGGGCTGCATGCCTACCTGGGCATGAGCTGGCCCTCCTGCTCGGGGCTCAGCTTCTCCTCAGCAATCAGGAGCTCTGTCTGGCTGTCTTCTTCCTCAGTGAGGGAGGGGTGAGGGCTGCTCCCTGCAGATAAGGGCTTCGTGGACACACGCACCCACCCATCCCACAAGCATCTGCTCCCCTAATGTTGTGCTCCCTGGAAGGAGGGACCCCCACCACCCCTTCCACTGAAAACACCCCTTCCCTCCACTGCCTGAGAGCCCAGCTTCTCTCACCAGCACTAAGGTCCCCTCCACTGCGTCCTGCCTCCCCCTGTAGGAGCATGCTCCTGGGGGGCATCCTGGTGTTAAATGCCGTCTGGATATTGTCCACGAATGCCTTGCAGTGTGGGCTGTCCACCCAGATCCGCTCCCCCAGGGAGTCTTCGATGTACACCTGCCAGGGACAGTGGCTGAAGTCCAGGCCCCTGTGGGCAGCTCACTTCTGCCTACCCTTGGTTGCACGAGGGCTAGGCCATGGGAAGAAGACAAGTGCTTCCCCGAATGCTGCCAGCTGTCCGAAGCAGGGCTCCCAGGAAGTCCTCCCCAGTGCCCCGTGCAGGAGACAAGCTGTCTGCGGCCATTGGACAGCCACCCTCTGAGAGAACGCTGTTTGCTTCTCCCCCGCCCCGGGTCCAGGAGTCACTCTCACCCAGGGCATTCTGCCCTGAGACTCTGGGCGGGACCCACCTTGACAAAGATCTCCGGCCAGTTCTCGTCTTCCTCGTAGGCAGCCATGAGGAGGCTGCAGGCCAGCACTGACACCAAGCTGTTCCCCTTGGCCTTGAAGTTGATGGAGGCATCCCGCCGCAGAAGGCTGCAAAGCGCCTGCAAGAGACGACCCATGTTGCCAAGGTAGCCTTGCCCGGCAGGGAGAAGCAGCACCGGCCCGTGCTCCACCCAGCCCTCACCTCAATGACACCCTCTGTGGCGAAGATGTTGGGCTTGATCTTGGCCAGGTACATGAGGCTCAGATAGAGGGTGCTGTCGGGCTTGGCCCGCGTGACCTTCAGCTGCTTCACAGCCCCACACAGCACGCCCTCGATCCTGTCATCGTTGCCTTCCAGCTCAGCAGCCTCGATCTCATCCAGCAGCGCTGGGGGCGGGACTACAAGGCAGGAGGGCCATCAGAGCAGGTGGCCACAGAGAGGCTGCCCATCAGGTCCTCAAAGCCACGCGACAGAGCACCCATCAGAAACTCGGCAAGCATGGGTCTCAAGCTATACCTCAGCTGGCCATCAGGGAGCTCCAAGAACAGCCAAGCCAGCCAAGGTGTGAGCAGGGCAAGTGCTCCAAGATACATGGGAACGAACTAGACAGTGATGGCCACGCACAGGCACAGTGCCTCATGGCCTTAAGTGCTGCACCAGCCACCTCCTGACCTCTCTCACTGCCTCCCACACGGCTAACCCAGAGGGGTCTGGCAACACACTTATTTTTCTACAAATTGGTCAATTTGTTCTAAGTTTTCAAATTAATTGGCACAATGCCATTCAGAGCCTTACTCTTTTCAGTGGCGGCCGCTCCTTTGGTGGTCTGTCCCTCACGCTGTTTTCTCACCTGCCTCCTCCTCACACAGGTTTAACTGTTCCAGTGGTCTCTGCAGGGAGCCCGTTGGTCCTGACCTCCCTGTGACGCCTCCCCTTGCTCTTCAGCCTTTCCTTCTCTCCACTTCCTTTGGTCTTATCCATTTGTTCTCTTACCTTCCTCAGCTGCAAATTTAGCTCATGACGGTCCCTAACACTGGTACTGCTTCTCTAAAGCCACTCTCAGAAGTGCTTCAGCTCCACCACGTGTTCTTTGTGCTGCATTTATGGTTCAGTTCTGGGTATTTTCTCATTTCTGTTATGTCTTCTTTGGCCAAGACTTTTTTAAGATTGTACTTTTCAGTATACAAACATATGGAGAGAGGTGTTTTTACTAATTTATAAGTTAACTGCACCAGTAGTTACTGACTACTTTCTAGTGCCAGGGACGAAAGCCAAAGGACAAGAAGGATGGACTGGATTACAGAAGGTCCTGCCTTAAAGGCATTCTAAACGCCAGACACTGTCAACAACCAAATGCAGCCTTTTCCATTTTGCTAAGAATGTTTGTAAAGTACGCTATCATTCAGTGTTTTCAATAACCACCTTTCACAGGTGATGCTAAGAAAAGAAAATCAATGAAGCTCAGGCAGTAGCTGAGGTCGTGGATGCTCTGGCTTCCCCCACTTGAGTGGCCCAGGTAAGGACCCTGACCCAAAGGTCAAGGTCAGGGGCAGTTGCTGCCTAACTCGTTTCTAAAGCACAGTACCAGTTGTGTCCTCCACCCTGCAGGCACCCAGGGTCCCTAGTCAAGCACAGGCCTCTCCCCTAGTTGCCAGCCTCGGTTCTGACCACTGTGTGCCACCCAGGCCTCCCCTGTTCCGAGAGTAGTTCCAGCTACAGGACACAGGTCTCCGCTTAGCAGTTTCCTCTCCAGCACCTTGAGTGCCTGTGAAATCTCACCCCTCCATCAAGGCGCAACGTCACATTACAGCTTCCTAGCGAGTCTCCCCTCTCCCTAAGCTATCGGTGTGTCCCTAGATGCCCAGCGTCTGGGAGCGTTTTGATATTTAACAGATCTGACCTAGGGACATCATGGAGCCACCAGGAATGATCAATGGGGACATGAGGCAGGAAAGCAGGGCAGGTTGAGTGCAGAATTGAAGGCTTCTTCAGTAAATGACAGGATTAGGGAGGAGTCTTGCAGTTTCCTTTAATGTTGAATTAAAAGTAAAAAGAGCCTGGCAGGTGTGGCTTAGCAGTGGAGCCTCGGCCTAGGATCCAGGAGATTTAGGTTCGATTCTGGGTCAGGGCACAGGCCTGGGTTTCAGGTTCGATCCCCAGCAGGGGGCACGCAGGAGGCAGCTGATCAAAGAGGTTTCTATCTTTCCCTCTCCCTTCCTCTTTCTGAAGTCAATAAAGATATATCTTAAAATTTAAAAAGGAAAAAGAAAGAAAAAGGAGGGAGGGAACCAGCTCACTGTCAGTGACTGGGGAGGAAAGGGGGCCAACCGCCTCATCCCAGGCAGGGACAGGGACTCACCAGGACCACAGCCCTGAGGGCAGGGCCTGGTCCTCAATCACCGTTTATCCTCAGTGCCCACAACAGAGCCTGTCACAGACAAGTGGATGGAGGAATGAACCGCTCCTGGCCTCCAGGACGGCACTGACTCCCACCAGCCCCTCTAGAGGAAAGACCGTGGACAGCAAAGCGATGGGATTGTACGGCCCCTTCCAGTGACCCAGCCACAGGCTGGCTCTGCCTGACTTAGGAGCCAGCCTCACAGAGACGCCACCGAGGCTCTAGGAATATCATGCCCAGTGTCCACGCGTGCTTCCGCTACGTGGCCGCAGCAGCTTAGTGCCCAGGCCCCAGGCCCTGCCGGGCTGTGCCCCTGCCCTGGTTGCATTCCTCACGCTGCCCCCAAATTCGGAAGCACAAATGAAGTAAGGGACGCTGCCCCCCGTTCTCCAAGAACCTGCACCTGTGGGGAGGAAGTCCAGGGACCAACTTTACCTTCAATGGGAACCACAGATGGCTCTTTAATCGAGGGAGAGATAGCGCGCTTTTCTGCCACCGCAGCCTCAGCCAGGCGCCCCAGGGCACTCAGAGGGGGTGTGGAGGGCAGTTTGGGGCGTTTGGTGAGACCGGGCAGGGCCGAGGCTCCAGCCAGGGCGGCGGCGGCAGCATCCCTCTTGCGCTCGGAAGGCAGGCCGGACGGCGCAGGCTTCAGCAGGGCGGACGCCGTTTTCGAGTCGCTGGCCTGACCCTTTGAGCCCAGAGCGATGAAGTCCCCCGGAGGAGGGTGCCCTGCAGCGGGAGGGAGGCGGGGAAACGTGCGCCTTCACACGGGGGCTGTGGAGGAGCGAGACCGTAGCGACGGCCTCCAACCTCCCGAGACCCCAGAGGGGACCCAACAAAGCTCAGGGAGACACCAGCCACCCAGAGGTCCCCGGCGGACGCGGACAGCCACGGTGCCAACTGCCAACCGGGCCGCCCTCACGCGCGCGCGCCGGCGATGGGCACCGACGCGGCCCGGGCACAGGCTAGGACCACCGGGCACAAAGAGGCTGGGCAACGCGCCCCCGGCCGCACAGCTGGCGTGCGGCGGGCCCCGGGAGGGTCGAGGCCCAGCCGGCTGCGGTCGGCCTCCTGCGGCCCGGGACCGGCGGAAGCGGGCGAGCAGCCTCCCGGGGCCCGGCCTCGACCCTCCCGGGGCCCGCGGCGCCGCCCGCGCCGGAGCGCACCTGACGTCTTGGCCGCGGCGCTGGGCCTGCGCACGGCGGGGGCCTTGGCGCGGTTCATCGCGCCGCCGCGCCGTCCCCGGGAGGCAGCAGCGCCGGGCGCCCGCTCGCCGCTCCCTCATTCATTCGCTCCCGGCCGCCCGGGGCCTCGCGCTGGCGGCCGCCGGGCCCCGCCGGGAGGAGCGAGTCCGAAGGGGCCGCGCGGGCGCCGCTCAGAACCGCCGGGAGGGTCGGGGTCGCCGGCAGCCGCGATCCCCGCGCGAGCGCTCCCGGGTCCTCAGCGCTCCGCGGCCGCCACAGCCGCCGCTCCGGAATCGGAAGTCGGTCTCCGCCAGCCCACTTCCGGGGGAACCGGAAGCAAAATAGGCTGCGGGGGCAGGCGGGCGGGCGGAGAGGCGAGAGGGGCCGCGGCGCCTGCTCGGCGCCTGCAGCGGCCTCTGGCGGCGGGAGGCCGCAGACGTCCGGCGGCCGCTGGTGTCCGTCCAGCGGGGCGCCGTGGCTCAGGGTCAACACCCGAGGGAGCCGGGCTGGGAAGGGGGCGTGCAGGTCTGGTCTCCGCGGCCCCGCCCGCTTGTGGGTCAAAGCACAGCTCTGGGGTCCCCACAGCGGGAGGTAAGAGGGAGCCCAGGGGACACAGCGCCGGGAGCAGGGGGACCTGCCACCTCCAGCCTGTCCCTGGGGGTGGCCAGCCCCTGACCACAGCCTCGGGGTCCAGCCTGCGCGGGTCCCTGTCACAGCTGCTGACCCCCCGTGCAGAGGAAGGGGGCCCCATGCACAGACCCTCAGGCCGCTTGTTGGGGTATCACGCCCCAGGGCCTCTGGCTGCAGCCCACGTGCCCACCAGGAACCAGGGCCACAGCCTGGCCCTTGCCCAGGCCCTTGCCGGGTGGCCTCCCCTGGGGGAGCCATGGGGGTCCGCGGCGGGAGAAGGGTTCGGGAAGGACCTGGCCCGTCCCCGAGAGCCCAGGTGCCGGGGCGGGCGGAGGGCTCGGGCACGGGTGAAGCCCGCGGGGCAGGCTGTGGGGCGGCTGAGCTGGGGAAAGCTGAGCCTTAGAGGTGTGGGGGGGCCCAGGAGAGAGGGCACCACAGTGGTCAGCGTGGATGCAGCCCCCGCCAGCAGGGTCACTGTTGGGTGTCCAGCACCTGGACGGGGCAGCGCAGCCACCGGGCGTCCAGAAGCTGCTTCAAGGGGCCAAACCAACCCTTCTGGCGGCTCAGGGAGGAAGCCGTTTAGGGACCAGCTTGTAGGAAGTGGCCACGTCGATCTAAAAGTGGACAGAGTCTGGAAAAACAGGCACCCAGGCGGTTCCCGTGGTCATGGGGGAGAGAAAGCCGGGCAAGCCCCGGGCTCTGTGTCTCAGTTTTGCAGGGAAACCGTTTCCAGTAGAGAAGAGTGCCCTCGCCCAGGCCCACTGTCACAGGCCCCTCGCTGCCAGGCCCAGGCCCGCACGGCCCCTCCCTGGCAGGGGCCTCCATTCTCTTTCTCACTCCACAACCTCCTCTTCACCCTTCAAAGCCCAGCCTCCCAGCTCCCTCCCTTCCTCCTTGAAGCCCTTCGGCAGGTGGTGGCTGCTCTCCTGCTGCTCGCCTACCTCATGGCTGTTCTCACGCCCAAGGGCGGTGTCTCCCCAGGACCATCTCACAGACCAAGGCCAGGAGAAGCCCGAGATGCTGGGGTCAGGGTACAGAGGTCAGAGGCTGTGGGGTCAAGTAGACAGATCTTTCCCTCATAGGATTCTGGGGCAGCAGCAGCCCCAGAGCTCAGATCACACAAGCAGCTTTGGAGGAATGTCCCCCTGAGACTGCCCATCACCCGGGACTCAGCCTCTGGCCCAGGAAGGAGGAAAGGTAGCAAGGGGCCCCCTCAATTGCAGCTCCTGGGGGACCCAGGGCCCCCTGTGGACACCAACGCAGGTGTCTCCGTACCTGTAACACCCCACAGACCAGGCAGCTTAAACAACAGACGTTTATTCTTTCACCGTCCCACAGGTCTGAGATCGAGGTAACACCTCCCTTTAGAAAACCGTCACCCGTGGTCGTGGTACCCCCCCATCTGTCTCTCTCTGTACGGCCTGCCTCCCTGCCCAACATGAGCCACCAGGGAGCCACCAGCAGCACCCAGTCTGCCTGGCTCCTGCTGGATCCAAGGGCTGAATGCCGTGGCTTAAATGGGGGCCGATGAGTGAAGGATCCGAGCAGAAGCCACAACTGTTACAAGCTGCGTTCAGCCTGGAGGGATGTGTGAGCCTAGGCCCCTGACCCCCACAGTCCCTGGTCATCTCTGCTGTGACCCTGCAGCCAGGTGAGAACCCTTACCCTCCCCCGAGCCCTGACCTAGTGACTGGGTGGTGGGCACGCCCCTCCACTGGGCCCCGCTGTGGCACCACTGAGGGAAGGAGAGGGTCCTTGCAGGGTAGAGCAGACTGGGGCAGCCAGCAGGGTGGGGGCAGAGTGAGCAGGAACCTGCTGCAGCCCCCCGAGCGGAGAGGGGTGAGGCGGCAGGTCTGCACCTGCTGTGGTCTAACCGCCTCTGGGCCAGGAAGCAGCTGCTCCCACTGCGTGGCCCGGGCCCAGAGCTGGGCTCGGACCTGGGCAGGGTCTCCCTGGGTGCAGGTCTCCCTGCCCCGTCAGGTGTCTCCAGCCCAGCCTGGCGCCCCCTAGCACTCAGGGTGGGGGTGGATGTGAGATGAGGTACTCGGGGAGCTACCACAGGGTGCCCTGGGGGGCTGGTCATCTCCCAACACCTTGTCCTCTAAATTTAGAAACTGCTTCACCCAAGCTGGATGCCCCACCAGCCGAGTGACAGTTTCAAAGCCGTGAGTCAGCGGTTATTAGGACTCGGATGCCCCTTCCTGGGCGGGGGCCTTGGAGACCCATTGTGCTCAAGTGGAGGTTTCTGTGCTGGTGAGCGGTCCTGGCCCGAGCGACCGCTGGACCTGCCCCGGGAATGCCGCTGTGCACAGGGGAAGGTGACCAGTGACTTCTTCTCGTGGACCCTTGCCAGGAAGACTGGCTCCCTGGCAGCCCCACCGGAGGCCCGAGGCTGTCTTTTGAGGGCTGATATCTGAGCCTGTGCTGTGCAGACCCAGGCAGAGGAGCGGAAGCTCCTGCGAGGCAGCTCTGGCCGGAGGCGGGAAGCGCTTTCCAACAATTGTCTGAAAATAGACGGGGCTGGCTCACGAGGAAATGAGTCCCCTGTCACGGGAAGGGGGGTGTCTAAGATCTCTGACCCTAAAGGCCTGGAGCCCTCCATTTTCTCACCCACTGGAATCCCAAACCTCTGAGGAGAGGGAGCTGAACAGGCCGGGCTGGGGGCCTCCGCACCTGTCTCCCAGGTGCCTCCCAGGTGCACTGCCAGTGGGAACAGCTGGTGCTCACTGGCTCAGACAGGGGCCTTCTTCCCAGGCCTGGGTGTGCCTGGGGTGGGAGACTTCCAGGTCCCATGACCCCTTGGCTGGGTCACCTCCCCTCACTGGGCCTCAGTTTCCCTTTCTGTTTAGCTAGGGTCAGGCCAGCAGCTCTGGAAGGCCTGTCACACTCTGAGGTCACAGAGTTCAGTGGCCCCCATGCCCCAAGGCTCAACTTGGGTTTGGAAGAAGCTGCCCTGTCCCTCCTGCCCCCAGCAGCAGGGCTCCAGGCCCTTGCCCCAGCCCTGCCACTGCAGGATGTGGTCCCGAGTGGGGGTTCTGATAGATGGGGAACGGAACTGCAGTGTCATTTTAACATGCATTTCTCTTATTGCGACCGTCTTCCCCTACACTGGTCATTTAGGGCTCCCTCTCTGTGAGTCGTCTGTGCGTAGCCTTTGCTCCTTTATGTGTCTTCCCCTTTTCTATTTCTAGGCGCCCTTGGCATGTGAGGGAGACAGTCCTCCGGGGTGTGGGCTGCAGATATTTTTCCTAGAATATACTTTGTGTTCTGACTTGGCTTCTGGTGATTTTTACCGTGTCTTTTTTTTTAAATGATGTCCGGAATTTTAATCATGATTAGAAAAACCTTCTTCCACTCAAAGTTTTATTTATTTATTTACTTATTTATATCTTTATTGATTTCAGAGAGAAAGGGAGAGGGAGAGAGAGAGATAGAAACATCAGTGATGAGAGAGTCATTGATCAGCTGCAACCCCCAACCTGGGCATGTGCCCTGACCGGGAATCGAACCCCAATCTCCTGGATCCTAGGTCGACACTCAAGCGCTGAGCCCCCCCTAGCCGGCTCCCACTCAAAGTTTTAAAGGAAATCATTCATGTTTTCTTCAAATAGTTTAATTTTTTTTTTTAATTTATTTTTGTGGCAAAATATACATAACATGAAATTGGCCGTTTTAACCATTTTTAAGTGTGTGGTTCGGTGGCACAAGTACATTCCTATTTCTGTGTGACCCTCTCTGCTCTCCGTTTCCATAACTTTTTGTCATTTAATGGTTTCTTTTTAAGAATGTTAAGTCTTTTTCTCAGCTGCTGTGGCTCAGTGGTTGAGCGTCTACCTGGGAACCAGGAGGTTGCAGGTTTGATTCCCGGTCAGGGCACATGCCCGGGTTTTGGGTTCGGTCCCCAGTAGGGGGCGAGCAGGAGGCAGCCGATCGATGTTTCTCTCTCATCAATGTTTCTATCTCCCTTTCCCTCTCCCTTCCTCTCTCTCTAAAGTCAATAAAAACATATTAAAAGTAAACATTAGATCTTTGATCTAGCTGAAATGTATGACACTGGTAGACGGAGTGGATGAACTATGGACCCAACGTCATCGTTTTCTAGTTATCTCGTTGCCCCAACACGTTTATTAAAAACTCCACCTTCATTCTGTCTTATTAAAGCCCATTTTAAAGTTGAGCAAACTGAGACCCAGGGAGGCGCAATGAAGAGACCCCCACACCAAGGTCACGCCGTAAGCGCGACCACCGTCCCCGCCTCTGCCGGAGTCCAGCTGCTGCACGCCCTGCTGCCGGGGACTGAGTGCGATTCGTTGGGCGGCGCTCTGCATGGCCAGACTCTGACGGGAAACGACTGCAGCCCCGTTGGGAAAATGAAGACACTGGTGAGAACCTGAATTATACCCACCACGGTGAAGTCCGCAGGAAGGGGCCTCGGAGCTGGCGGCTCGGGCCCAGAGGGGTGGCAGGAGAAAGGGGACCCACCCTTCCAGCCCCAGGGGGCGACGACTCTGAAGACAGCCTGGAGAGGTTGGACGGAGTGGCTGCTGCCGCCGCTTCGTCTGTTGGCAGCACACGCACCCGCCCAGCCACCCACACGTGCCCGGTGAGCCCCGGGCAAGGCTCTCGGGAGGGAGCCTGGGCTCTGTCCACAGCAAGAAGCCACGGCTGCTCCCTACACGCCTCACGGAGCAGCTCCCTGTTTCTGAGAGGGGTCCCGGCACCGCCGAGAGGCCGGGCCTCCCATCCAGGTGCCGCTGGGGCCGGATCACCTTGCCAGCTCCGTTGTCCATCTGCGACAGGAGGCCGGTCCCCTCCCCAGGCCTGCCTTTGCCGGCCTGACTCCCGAGGCCGCCAGCATCTGCCCCGGGCTGGGGCTTAGGTGGGGCTGTTCCCCAGACCCTGGTGCCTTGGAGCCCTGGACGGCGGCGCGCGTGTCAAAGCCACTTGTCACCACCTGACGCCGGTGGCTCTCCTACAGTAAAGAGGTAGTTCTCTTTACCATTTGTTGGTCAAAAATGGGAGATCAAGAGACAGATGGGGGTGTCGGCCAGGAGGGGCCGCCAAGCGCCCTTTCCTTGTCTGTGGGGTGGCCTGGTGGCGGCAGAGAGGCCTGTGTCCCCCTGCCCAGGCCCAGCCATCGCCTCTTGTGAGAAACCCCGGGATGATGCCCGCAGCAGCGTCCTGGGCCAGCCCCGGGACGGCGGGGTGGCCGAGGCTCGGGTGACCCGGGGCCCCAGGTGGCCCGCCCAGTAGTGTGCACGTGGGGGCCATTGCCGAGCCGGGGAGGGGAAAGGGGGTGCTGCCGGCTCCGCACCACCCTCGCGCGGGGCTGCGGGCACGCGGGGCACCAGGGCACCTGCGCCCCAGGGGCGTCCTGCCCGCCCTGCGCTGGTGGCACGGACCGGGCGGGCTCCACGCGGGTCCGCGGACGGGCGGGGGACCTGGCGTGGGGCGCGGCGGGAGGGGCGTGGCCTGGAGGGCGTGGCCGGGGCGGGGCGTGGCCGGGGCGGGGCGGCGGCGTCACGGCGGACGCGGGTCCCGGAAGCGGAGTCAGAGGCCGGGAGCCGGGCGCGGGCGCGGGCGGCGGGGACGAGCTGTCGCGGTCGGAGCGGAGCGCGCGGCGGGAGCGAGCGGAGCGGGAGGAGCGCGTGCCCGCGAGGAGCCCCGCGCCCCGGGCCGCGCGGCGCCAGGTGAGGGCGGGGCGGGCGCGCGGGGGGCGCGGGGGGCGCCCGGGGTCGGGGCCGAGCCGGGCGGGCCCCCCCGCCGAGCACCTGCGCCAGGTGCGCTGCCCGCGGGGCGCCGCCCTTCTTCTCGGGGCGCCGGGCGCCGGGCGGGCGCCGCGAGGGCCCCGGACCCGCCTCCGGGGCGCGCTCAGCCCGCGGGGACCGGCCGGGGCGGGAGGCGCCGGCGAAAACAGTGCGCCACGTGCCCGGAGCGCGTGGCCGCGCGCCCCTCGGCCTCGGGTGCCCGCGGCGGGTCCGCTCGGGTCGCGGTCGGGCCGGGGCGGGAGGGGCCGGGGCTCGCCGGCCGAGGGGAGCGGGGACCGGCCCGGGGTCCGAGGGGGCACCGCCCAGCCCGAGCCCGCGTCTCGCTTCTCTCGTCCCTGCACGAGCGTCGCTGCTCCTGGAAGCGCCCCCGGTGAGTGTGGGGCGCGGGGACAGCGTCCGTCCGTCCGTCCGTCCCGCCCGCTTCCCCGGCCCTGGGGGGGGGCAGGGGCGGCTCGACCCCGGGGAGCACCCGCCTCCCGTGGGCCCGCCCCGCGCGTGCGGGGATGGCGGGGTTGCGGGCAGTGCGCGCTCCCCGCGGGGCCGGCGAGGACGCCCCTTTACCTCCCGCGGCTCCTCTGGACGCGCAGAAACGGGGTCCCCCCCCAGCCGCCCATCCAGCTGACCCACGGGCGGCCCCCTCTCTGGCCAGGCGCCCGGCCCACACGGCGATAGAATCCGGGGGTGCCCCCCCCCTTTATGGGCCTGATGAGGTCTCGCCGTCAGGGCGGCGGAGCAGGTGTTTGGATAAAGTGCATGAAAAAGCTCTGCCCCCCTGACGCCGCCTCTGGAGCCCCCGCTTCAAGCCAGACGCGGCTCCAGGGGGGCAGAGCTTCTGAAAAAGTGAGTCTCGCGGTGGGAGGGTCTGGGCAGTGGCCGGCGGGGGACACACCTGCCACCTGTTGCCTGGAGGGCAGCTCTCCAGCTGTCCGAGCACTTCCCGCCCAGGAGACACGGCGGGGAGGCTTGAGGTCCAGGGGACGCCCGGTGGAGGGGACCTGCTTTTGTAACTTCAAGCTGGACTCTCCTTTCAAACTTTTATTAACCGAAAACGCAAAGCGAGGCTTCTCCCAGAGGCGCTTGCGTTGGTGCTTGACCACAGCTGGACTTCCAGGGACCGCTTCCAAGTTCAGCGTCGCCCACCTTCAAGGTGGTTGCTGAAATGAGAGGGGAGTCAAGGCCCCTTGGGCAGCCTCTCTCCCCGAGTGTGGGAGCCGGTGCCCTGGCCCTGGGTACCGTTCCTCGTCTGCAGCTGTGCCCGCGCACTGGCTCCCTGGAGCTCTGATTTGGAGAATTTGTTTACAGTCTCTCCTGGGGCATGCGGCCTGGGAGAAGGCCCGCCTGGGGCCTGGCTGTACCCGGGTCTAAAGGTTTCTGGAGTGGACTTTCTGGATTTCGGTCCGGTCCACAGGGGAAGTGCCGCCCCAGCCAGCTGGGAGCCTTCTGTGGGGCTGCTCCTCGGTGCAGTAAACAGTGACTCACCCGCCTCCCCGCTCCCCGCTCTTGGAAGGTACGTGGCTCCCTCCGGTATTTACTTTTGCTTTTCATAATCACACACTCGTCACACTTCCTCTTTCTTACGGTTTCAGGAAGTTGAAAGTGTCATCTTAAAACCGTAGCGCTTTAGGGCAGGTAGGGGTGAATCTCAGATCACACAGCACACACACAGTCACACTCACACACAAACACACTCACACCGCGTCTTAGGGGAAGGAGCTCAACCTGGGGTGGCCTGGCCTGTGACTGTGGAGTCTGGGGTCGGTTACTGCACCGCCTGCTTTTCTGTGCTGCCTGTCTGGGTGCCCAGCAGGGATCGGAGAGGTGTTGGGTGGAAGCTGCCCTCCAGGCCCCCTTCCACCAATGCAGTGCTAACACACCTGCTTACGCTACAAACCTCTCACCTTCCAGGAGTGGGGAGCAGGTATAGGTGTGAGGGTCCCCTGCTGTCCACCCAGGCAGGGGGAGGCCTGGGTGTGTGCTCAGGAGAGGGCACCCACCTACCACAGGGAGGGGAGGAGGGACTTTTTGGTGATGTAGAGGTTGGGGGGGGGAGGGCAGAGGGGGATGAGGGAGACAGGTGGGAGCCAGCACAGATTGGGGGGGGCGCTAAGAGGCCAGAGGTGGAGGCCTGGCCAGAGGTCGACAGGTGGCCAGGGCAGCAGAGGGCTGTGGAAGGATGCGAAGCAGGGGTGGGTAGCCCTCTGCCTAGCTGTGGAGCTGCATTTGGGGGACCTAGGTCAGAGTCCAGACAGGAAAGCCGGGAGCCTGAGCTGTGATGGAGTTGCAGGGCTGGAAGAGGGAGACTGGGGCTGAGGACAGCAGGCCAGGGTCAGTGAGTGGACGTGTAAGGAGAGGAGAGGCCTTGGGGGCGATTTCTGGGTGAATAGCATTGTGGGGTCATCATCTGAACTAGAGACACAGGAGGGGCCTGTTGGACGTGTGGGCCATCAGGTTTCCCAGGGGACCCCCCTGGCTGCATGTGCAGGTTGGGCTGGTTGAAGCCCTGGCAGTGTGAGGTGGGCTGGGGAGAGCCCGGATGACCATCCAGAGCTGTGAGGGGAGAAGCCCGGCTGAAGCCGGGAGGTGGGAGTGAGAGTCCGGGGCACAGCAGCTGGGTGTGTGGCATTCAGCCTGCCATCAGCGGGCACCGCCTGAGTCACCCCTGGACACAGCCAGGATGACACAGCTTCTCCGAACTGCAAAGGCAAGGTGACCAGATGTCCTCCCAAGGCCGCAGACAGTCATGTCTTGCTGGAGAGCAGCCAGCCAGGGCCAGCCTGCAAGCTGGGTGTGGTCTGGGATGATGGGACGTCCATCAAGGCTCTGGGATGCACCCCCACATTGAGGGGGGCTGACTCGGGACATCAATGCCCATGCCCGGAGTGGGCGGGTGGTGGGGAGCCCTCCTAGCTCTGGAAGCCGTCTGTGGTTGGGTGACCGGTACCTGCTGTGTCTGCCCTGCCATGCTTGTGGGGCATATGGTTCTGCCAGCATGTGGGGGGGGCACTTGGTGTTGGCCACTTGTGAAAAGGCCCCCGGTCCCCCTAGAGCAGAGATGGCCCGTCCACATCACAGCGGTTGGGGCGAGTCAGCTGCTGCTTTTCTGCCTGGAGTCTGGGCTGCTCCCCTAGGAAGGAACCCCTTACCCCCCTTCCTGGTCTCCCTGCTGCCCCACCCCTTCCAGGACCTGACATCCTGAGACCTGGGAGCACGGAGTGGGAGGGGCGAGTCTTTACCCAGCTGGCTGGGACAGGTGGTACTGTGCAGTCAGAGGCATCCCCCTTCCGAACAGGAGCAGTTTTTGAGAGCCCACCCATGCTGAATGCCAGATTCGGCTTCCTGCCCGCCAGAGGCTCACGCTCTAGGCTGGGCGGCTGGTTGTTTAATCTAGAGAATTCGTAAGTCTAAAACCTCCTGTTCTGCTAGTCTATCTAGACCCAGGGCTGTTTGGGTGCGGCCTCTGCTCCCTGCTGGCTTCACTGATGGGCCCAGAACCCTGGTCCAGCCCAGTGCCCACCAGTGCACGTGGGGAGGGCCTGGGCTGCGAGCTGCCCCAAGAGCCCAGTCAGAGCAGTGGGTGTTTGCTGGGAGTCGGAGAGTGAAAAGTGACCTGGGAGGGTGAAGGCCCCGGCCTCCAGCTCACCTGCCTCCTCGGAGGGGAGTGCTTGGCTGTGGAACCCGGGCCCCTGCCCTGCCCGCCAGGGTGCCCGGGACGGAATTCCGGGCCATTCTTGGGCGAAGCAGCCCTGCCCTGTTCTTATGGGGCTGGAAGGGGAGGGACGCCCGGCCCCTCGCTTATTCCTAACCCGTTGCGGGTGCGGACCCCTCCAGGCCGCCAGTGCGTTTCCTCTCGGTTTAGAGGAAGTGAGCTTTCCTGTTAACCGTGCTCGGATGTTCATCAGGATGAAGCTTCTGGCTTTGGGTTGAAAACCACCCTCTTTAGTTAGAAAAGTAGTCGCCTAAACAGTGTTCTGAGGGACAGGTGCTGACCGCACACTCTCTGGACCGGCAGCCTCGCCAAGGCTGTGGGAGGTGAGTGGTCCACACGGGGCAGGGCAGACCCACCCGGTGCCGGGACTCTGTGGGTTTTGAGTTTTGTTTCTCGATGGGTGTGGGACGTGCCTGGCAGGAAGCTGCCAGAGGGGCGTGCTTTGGTGCGAACCAGTGCCGATGCGGTAACGCTGGTGTCAGGCCGCAGTGGCAGGGGCCGAGGGTTTCACAGGTGCCAGGCCACCCGAGGCCGCAGTCTAACCCAGCTGGGTGCCCGAGTCTTGGAACAGTTCCTTCTCCACGCTGGGTGGAGAGTCAGTGGGTCCCAGACCCCTCGTGAAGGACTGTTGTTTAGAAGCAGTTGTATTAAAGGCTCTTCTCCAAACCTCTTTCCGAATGTTTTTCTCACGTTTGCAGTGACTTCAGGCCAGCTCTGTGTATTTGCTGTCGTTTGGGTAGGTGCAGCCCTGACTCTGGGGCAGCCCACTGGGTGCCGGGGGATGGGGGGAGCGGCCGAGACCTCCAGCAGCCGGTGGAGACCCAGTAGAGTGGGTCCCTGAAAGTGGGCAGAGCCGAGGTCCCATGCGCCTGAGGCAGTGGGCGGGTGTCTGCTCCTGCCTGGGACTCCCTGTCCCCCCTTGGCCTCTGGTTTCTCGGGGGGTCCAGCTGCAGGCCTTGAAGCCCCAGGGGCAGAGAGCAGAGCCTCAAGTCAGGATCTCTCCCAGTGTCACCCACTTGGCCCAGCTGAGGCCTTTGAAAGCGGGACAGGACCCTGGGGCCCCTCGTTTTTTCAGAAGAGATGGAGACCCCCAGAGGGAAGAGGGTCTTACATAGTTGTCCCTCAGCTCGAGCTGGAGGCGGCAAGGTCGCCCCCACGCTTACACGCACTCGCTCTTTCGGTCCACGATACTCTCCTTGAACAGAAGGTCTGCGAACTAAAGACAGGTGCTGAGGCCGGACCCAGGTGGGAGGGAACCCTGGGCTCCCCTCCTCTCTCTGCTGAGGCTCCCGCCTGGGGTCCAGGCCCCCAGAAGCCAGGGAGGTGGGCAAGGTGGGCCAAGAGCTGAGAGACGTTGGTTTTGTGGAGACTGAGCCCCAGGAGGTGGCCCATCCTGTGTGCATCCTGGTTACATCTCTCTGAGCCGCAGCACGGATCCCACGTCGGGCAGGTGCCCGAGGAGGTGCCCCTGCCCTGATCTGCCCTGTTCCCTCGCCCGGCAGAGCTGGCTCTAAACGGGGCTGCGACTGTCTGGCCGGGGTCTGCGTGGGGTCTGCTCCAGGCCAGTCCTTGGCCGGCCTTCCCTTTCCCTCCAGGCGGGCGGGGCTGGGTCTGTGGGAATGTGAGCTCTTGCTCTGTAAACAGCCGGTGACTCACCGCACAGCTATGCCTGGCGGCTCCAGGCCCTCGTGCGCTGACGTGCTCCGGCCGGGATGTGAGCACAGTGACACCACCACCCCTCCTCTATCGGCATGGAAAAGTTTCTCACAGCCCCGCTGCTCCCCCGGTGCCGCTCTGGACCCAGCACCAGAGGGAGGGGCGGCCCTGTGGGGCACCAGTTGGGTCACCGCAGATGCCAGGGGTCAAGCCACTGTCAGAAGCGGCTCTCAGCTCCCTTCTAGGATCTCCCCAGACTGGGGCTGGTCTCGGGCACATGTGTGTAACCACATGACGGGTGCAGAGGAGCCAGGAGCCCCCTGACTGTCCCCAGCCCAGCCCTGCTCTCCATGACCCATCGTCAGCGCCCACGAGAATGGCCCTGATGAGGGTGACGATCCTGCCTTGATTCTGCAGCCTGGGGTGGTGAGGGGTGGGCAGAGGGTCGGGGCTGGGCCTCCACCCCACCCACTCGGCTCCGATTCGGCTCCTCTCTGGGGCCCAGGACGCTCCGTGGTGGGTTCTCTGCTGTTCTGTCTGTCTGTCTGGTGTCAGGACATCGGGTGGACCTGGCACTACGAACATAACAGCCAGCCAGCGAGCCTGGTGCCCGTGCCCCCCCATCGCCACTGGGGCACAAGGATTTGTTTGCTGTCCCACAACCTGTGGTGTCTGCACCGTTGGCCCCAAGCCATTGTTGCTGTGGGCTTCTCTGTTTCCATGACGACCATGGGGGCTGGCTACTTACCAAGGTCGCCATGGCAACTATCAGAGGGGAATCATGCTTGGGATGCTTGGCTGGCTTTTTCATGAATGATTAGAATGTGTGACACAATGCAGACGCGAAAACCAGAAGGGCGGGCGGGCGGGCGCGGGGGCTGGCGGCGGGGACAGCGCCCGCCAGACAGGCAATGCGCTCACCAGGCAGTGGCTCCCCAGCTCACCGTCTGTCCTGGGCTGGCCCCCGCCCACCCTCTGAGCCCCAGGTCAGGGCTGTGGGGCAGCCCAGTGGAGGCGGTGATGTCACAGCCGCAGCGCCCTCGGCAGAGGTAGGCCGGCCGGGAGGGCGGGGCCGGGCTCCAACACCCCTGGCTGGGGTGAGCTTGGCAAGGCCGGGGGCTCCCCTACGGGGCCCTCCCTCTCAGGGGTAGCGGGGGGCTCTTGCCGGGGCAGGTGCTGGCGGTCCCGAGGCTGGCGGTCCCTCAGGTGCCAGGGGAGCCCATTCTCGGGAGAGCCCCTACTGTGCGCACTTTGGCCCTTAAGTGTGGCGTTCTGTGCCTCACAGGTGCACACGCCTGAGCTTAGGGGGAGACAGAGGGATGCACACGCCTGAGCTTAGGGGGAGACAGGGAGAGACAGAGCTGGAAGCAACAGCTGCTCAGCCTGGCATCACCCCTGGGTGCTGGCACTCTCGTCATGGGTGGGGGGGAGGGGCACTCGGATGAGATGGGTCTGGCCACTCCTCAGGCTGTTGTGGGAATGGGGGGCACTGCCGGACATCCACCTGGGTCCCTGGGGGAGCCCCTCAGTTTGGGCAGGGCTCACCGAGCTTTTGGGGCACCAAGACTGGCCTGGAGTGAGGACCAGCTGGGCCTCCTCGGAGTCTCTCCGCAGTTGGGGTGGCCCTGCTTCGGTCCCCAACCCAGCGGGACCTGACCTCGTTCGCTTCTGTGTTCTGTGCTTTTCCAGTTACGATTTCCAAGCAGTTCTGTCCGGGTGACTGTGCCCAGGTTATGACGACTAATCCCAAACCGAACAAGGCATTAAAGGTAAGGGGGTGAGAGTGGGCGGACCCCGGGCCGCCTGCCCCACCCTTTCCTGAGAGCCCGTCCCTCCCAGGTCCGCCCGCACGCTGAGGAAGGCCCTGTCACCTGGCACAGGGAGGGGGCTGTGGGCTGGAGGAAGTGGCACTGAAAGGGGGGGTGACCGAGTCGGGTTGTGGCCTCAGGAGATGCTGGCCCTGAGGTCCAGGAGGATGCCTCCTGCCTGGAGGGTGGTGGTGGACCCCAGGCGTGGGCGCTGTGGCCCTGGCCCCGGGGCCTGGCCCTGACTGCCCCTCCCAGCTTGAGGCTGTCTGCGCCCTTGGGCCCCTGTCTCTGGTCTCGGGAGCTGAGCAGGGTCTCCATGCATTTGTGGGCTGTGCACCCTCAAGCTTCCTGTTCCCCGCCTGCCCGTGTCCTGCTCCGGGCACGAGGGGGTCACAGGGCAGCACCCACAGGGGCCGAGGCCTCGCAGGTTCCGGTGGCCAGTGCAGCCGGCCAGCCTGCATTACAGCCCCGTCTGCACATGTCCAGTGACCCCTGGTGGGTGGGGGCCGGCCCGAGGTGCGGAGGGGCCGCCAGGACCCCGACCCTTAGCCGTGCGTGGCCCGGTGCTGACCGGTGCCCGGGCCCGCAGGTCAAGAAGGAGGCGGGTGAGAACGCCCCGGTGCTCAGCGACGATGAGCTGGTGTCCATGTCGGTGCGCGAGCTGAACCAGCACCTGCGCGGCCTGTCCAAGGAGGAGGTGGTGCGGCTCAAGCAGCGGCGCCGCACGCTCAAGAACCGGGGCTACGCGGCCAGCTGCCGCATCAAGCGGGTGACGCAGAAGGAGGAGCTGGAGCGGCAGCGCGTGGAGCTGCAGCGGGAGGTGGAGAAGCTGGCCTCGGAGAACGCCAGCATGCGGCTGGAGCTGGACGCGCTGCGCGCCAAGTACGAGGCGCTGCAGACCTTCGCGCGCACCGTGGCCCGCGGGCCCGTCGCGCCCTCCAAGGTGGCCACCACCAGCGTCATCACCATCGTCAAGTCCCCGTCCGTGCCCTTCTCGGCCGCCTCCTAGTGCCCGTGGCAGGGCGCCGGTGGGCGGGCGGCGGGCACGCCCCTCGTGCTGTCAGCGGGTCCGTGGAAGCAGACCCCCCGCACCCGAGTTCACGCGGGGACTCCGGCGGGGCTCGGGGCGGATGGAGAGCAGGGTCCCTGAGCCTGTGCGCCGCACGCCCCCCCACACGCCCGCACGCCCGCTCGCCTCGGCTGCCCTCGCCAGACTCGCTTTCGGGATCTGCTCTCGCCCGGGCACTGGGTGTGTGGGGAGGCCTCAGGAGGCTCCTGCCCATGTGGCTGGAGGGCCGGGGCTCCGTCTTCCACCCCTGGAGCAGCGGTCAGCATCTGCCCCCCTGCTGTGACCCAGCGGCCTGCACAGGAGTCCCACGGCCCTGACTGCTCTGGGGTCCCCGGAGGAACTGTTTGTCCCCGGGGCCAGCCTGGCAGAACCCTGTGCCCCGGGCAGCGCGTGGAGGGAGGCTGCTGGAAAGGGCATGCGCGGGGGGCTTGCAGGCGTGGGGGGCATGCCCCGTGCTACCAGGGCACCAGCAGCTCTAGGGGCTGGAGGAGCAGCTTGTTACAGGCAGTCACTGGCGGGGGGGGGTGTCCATGTGGAGAGTTGCATATGTGTTGAGAATTGTCCCCCTGCGTTGTGGTGACAGGTCCCCAGCTCCGGGAAGGAGCCAGGGACAGGAGGGGGGGCCTGGGCCAGGAGGGGAAGGGGAGCAGTTCTGGGTGGAACAGGTATGAGGCTGGCAGTGGAGCTGGGCTGCGCCTGGTTCCTGCTGCTGGAGGGGGAGAGCAGGGCATCTCCCCTCCTGCAGCAGCAAGTGGGGAGTGGAGGAGGGGGAGGGGGTGACATCCGGGAGGCAGCCGGCACTGGGCCCCAAAGCGGCCTGGGCAGACCAGCCTCCTGGGGTTACCTGGGGGGCCTGTCAGTACAGAGGGGACAGGGGACTCTGCGACCTTGGTGCTTAATCGTCGCCTGCAACCTTCGCCTGCTCTGTTGGAGCCGCAGAGCCACGGGTGACCTTGGTGACTTCTGCGGGGCTTCCTCCCCTGAGAGCTGCGCGGGCGGGCTGCCCCTCCCTGCCTGTCCTGGGAGGATGCTGGGCGAGCCGAAAGCCCGAGCCCCCCCATCGGCCCCTCCACCCAGAAAGACCCCAGCAAGCTGTGACGCCCCCCACCCGGGCAGGGTGCCCGCTGCGCCAGGAAGAGGGGCAGGAGGTGCTGTGTCCTTGCTGAGTCTGCGGCACAGGACAGAAGCTGGCCGGCCGGCTGGCCTCGGTGGTGTCCTGCCCCGGGGCCAGCGGGCTGGGCAGGCCGCACCTGAGAGCAGGGCCCGTGTGAGAGGAAGCTGTCGGCACCATGGCTGTGGTTGGTAATCCACATTGGATGTCAGTAAGGACCGTGGGGAATATTTAAAAGAGAGAATATATATATATATATAAAGTTATATATACATTTTATCGTCAGATTTTGTACCTGTTCCTGTTTGATACTGTAAACTTAGGGCAGAGCTGCAGGCTGCGCGGGTCCAGGCTGGCGGCTGGAGCTCTGCCCGTCTTCCCGCCTGCCCTCTGCGGCTCCGCTGACGCGCTGGGCCTGGGGTCTGGCCAGGTGTCCTGCCCGGTGGCTGCCCCAGTTCCCAAGTGCCCGGTCCTAGGGGATGCAGGTGCCTCCCTCCCCGGGGAAGGGGTCGTGGAAGACCGGCAGCCTCCCTCGTGCTTTCCTGTTCACGTTATTGAAACTTCACTGTCACGATTTAATATATGGATTTTTTATTTAAGAGAGAAGGCGAAGGCCGTGGTCGTGTGGGTCTGTTTTCTGTCTCCTGGGCTTCAGAGTGGGAACCCTTCCCAGAGGGTGGCCCCCACCCTCCCCAGGCGACAGGGCCTCTGCCTGCAGCTCACACCCAGGCCCTCGCCGCTGGCCACTCAGCAATTTCATTTCAATATTTATTTTTGTGCTGCTTTTACCCTGATATAAATTATTGAGGAGACCCGATGCCGTGGCCCCTGTCTGTGTGGTGTGCCCCGTGTCCCCGTCCCCCAGCCACCACCTAATTTATTGCTGTACATCTCTGCTCTGATGCTTTTGTACCTTTGCAATAAAGAATTTTCTGGTTTCAGGTTTGTCTCAGTGTTGTTGGTGCTCTGGCCATTGCGTGTGCTGTGCCCCCCACATCCCAGCCCCCGGTCACCGTACCCCTCACCCGGAGAGGGGCGTCCCCATCGGGGGCTGCTCTGAGTGGGTCTCCCAGGCTGTGAGGTCCTGAGTTGGGACAGCCCCGGGTGGGATGCCTCGGCCAGGACCCCAGTCCATGGACGTGGCCCCTCGGCATAGTGGCCGCTGTCACCTTGAGCTTGTCAACGGCAACCATAGATGTTTTCCCAGCTAAGCTGACCGGCCAACCCTGGGAGGACCCCTGCCCCAGCCTGCTCCTCCTCGGGGAGCCCCAGATCAGCAGTACCATGGCGCAAGCTGGTGACAGGCTTGTGTGTGCGAGCTGGGGAGGCACAGACCCTGGTCCCCTGCTGGGCTCCTGGGAAGTTAAAGGACACCTTGTCCCACAGGCCACCCGCCTGCTCTCTGGGTGCATTGCTGGGACCAAGACAAGCCTCTCCTGCTTGTGTGGCTGCTCCAGGCCCTGCACTGTGTCTCTGGAGGGCACGGCCAGCAAGGCCCGGGCAGCGACCCTAATCTGCCCAGGGCTCTGCTCCGCCTGCAGGGGCAGGAGCCCTGGACACCTGTTCCGTCCTCACAGCTGAACTTGTTCTGTCCACAGGCAGAGATGTCGCAGGGGCCAGGATGGAGAGAGAACTGGTCTTTGTGCAGCTGGGCCACCTCCTGTCCACTCTGTGAGCTTGGGCAAGTGGCTCAGCCTCTCTGGGCCTTCCCCGGGCTGTCGTGAGGATGGAGTGTGCATGACAGTCCTGGCCAAGCCCTTGGCATGCTGGCGCCTGGCAAATGCCGACCTCCTCCCCCTCCCAAATCACCAAGCCCAACAAGGCCGTCTATCCCCATGCACAGGGCCTGGCCCATGGGTGCCCCTGCAGCCTGGGACCCACGCATGTCTCTCGGGCCCCCTTACCCTCTGTGCACACGGCTGTGGGCACCTCAGGCCCACGGCTTTGATCCCTCCCTGTGCAAGGGCATGCGGGGCAGCATCCTCGCTCACAGGGCAGCCTGGCAGCTTGCCTCTGCCCCGCAGCCTCCAGACCCTGCTCCAGACTGCTGACTGTGATGGGGGTGGTGTGGCCACGGGAGCTGTGCGGGGGCCGACGGGGGCCTGCCAGCTGCAGAGGGTGCGATAAGTCGGGTGGGGGACTTTCCAGCGGGCACAGGGGGAGGCTCAGCCTATCTTATCAGGAAGCCAGGCTAGGCCTTGGGAGAAGCCGCTGGCCTTGAGTCTCCTGTCTCCAGGCCCAGGGAGCAAGGGGGCAGGGAAAACCCCACTCATGGTGGACACCACTGGCCAGGTCCCGCCCTGATGAGTCTCTGAGACTCTTGGCACCTCTGCCTCTTTCCCTGGTGACATGGGAGTGGGCAGCCAGGAGGAGTGGGAGGGTGGGCGCTGGGTGGTGGCCACTGGGCCTTCCCGCCTGTGGGCTCCTAGGTGCCTGTGCCACTGCCCAGCCCCTTGCACCTTTCTCGGGGCTCCCACCCCACCCTGCTGGACACCGAGACACAGGAGGGACCAAGACTTGCAACTGCTGCTGACTTGGCGCCTGGCCCCTCCTGCAACGCCCCTTCCCTGTGGTGACCCAACATCCAGGGCTGCTCCAGCTCCCTCCCCCATTTATCAGCTCCGGAGGGCGGGGCAGTGTCCAGGCTCAGCTCCCAGCTCTCCGTGCATCAACGTGTTACACCGGGGCCGGGGGTGGGGAGGACGGGGGCAGGCTCCAGGTCCCAGCCTGCCTCTGGGTTTGGCATGAGTGGCCTCACGGCCCACTGTGGTCAGGGCTGCACAGAGGAGACTGCCCCAGCCTCAGGGGGCAGGGCACTCAGTGTCAGGGTGAGCTCCTTGTCCTGTCCTGCTAGGAGCTGGGACGCTGCCCCCAACACCCAGACTTGGCATAGTGGGCCCCCTCTGACCCCCCACAGTGCCTTCATTAGGGCACCAGCCCTGTAGGAACAGAGGCTGCGAGAGTCACTAGAAAACCCAGCTGTTTATGTATAAATAAGAGTTGTTGGAAGCCTGCTGGCTCGGCTGGTGGCCCCCGGCACCCCCAGGCCCACGTGGGGTGCACCTCCCCAGGGTGAGGGCTGGCCAGGGCTCCCATGGCTGGAGGGATGTGGAGCAGTGCCCAAGAGGACCACAGCGAGGCCCAGGGGAGTCACCGCCCTCAGCCTGCGCAGACCCCATGGCCCACAGCTGCCCAGCCTGGGACCTGTCCATCAGAGAGGCCACTCTGGCACCCTGCCCCATGGTGACCACCTGAGGGGATGGTAGCTGCACCCAGCAGGTCCCTGGGCTCCACCCTCTCCCACGGGCCTGGCAGGAGGGCTCTCGGAGATGCTTGACCTTTGGCAAGAGGGTCGAGATGGGCGAGGGACCCTGTCCTTTCCTAGAGGCCAGGCTGCCCGGCCCTACAGCTCCTCCGAGGGGATCAGCATTCTCTTCTCCACGTTGCGGCTCTTCCGGTCCCCACCTGCCACGCCGGGGTGGGAGCCGGGGGCCGGGGCCTCCTGCGTGGCCTGCTGCGTGTAGTGCTGGTAGGTGGGCGAGAAGTTGTGGATGGCGTCGTGCACAATGTCCTGAGGGCTCATGGTCTCCTTGAGGCCACTGGAGATGCTCTGCATGGGTGCCGTGGGGGCTGCGGGTACAGCAGGCACGTGGTGGGGCTGGGGTCTCCCTGGGCCCGTCTCTCCCCCTCGTATCCCCAGCCCCGGGGCACAGCCTGCTCCTGCCCTCCTCGTGCTGCCCAGGGCAGGGCTTGGCCAGAGGGGCCCCCAAATGCCAGTCAGTCCAGCTCCTCCACAGTGCTGTCCCAGCCGGACCCCGGCCAGGTCGCAGGTGGGGAGAGGCCCTGGATGGCCAGAGCAGCCACAGGCCATTGCTGCCCAAACGGGTCATTCACTGGGGGCGCCGGCACCAACCAACCTTTGTCTCCCAACCCTCTCAGGCTGGTCCAGGCACCTGGGTGTGGTGGGCAGGGGCCCTGGGGCCCAATGTCCGGTCCAGCCATCTCTGAGCTCAGGCCACCTGCCCCCGGCCACGGCTGCATCCTGCCTGGTCTCTCCCCTAGACCAGGTGCAGACAAGGCACCCGTCCCGGGCATGGTCCTCCCTGCCCACGGAGCTGACATTTCCCATGTGCTGGACCCAGGTGGGGAGGTGGCGCGGAAGGCACCCGGGGAGGGCGGGGCTGGCCACGTCCCATGCCATGCCCGTGGCTGTGCCATTCCAGGAGCTCCACCCTTCTCACCGGCTGGCTGGCAGGGCCCACCTACCTGGCGAGTTGTCCTTCTCCGAGTACACCTGGCAGGTGAAGGCGTAGCGCAGGGCAATGGAGGCAAAGAGCATCTCGATGCAGATGATGAAGTTCTGGTAGCCGGCGGCCAGCGTGCCGGCCCCCACCCTGCTCCCGTCCAAGATCTGGACCTCAGGGATGACCCCACACTTCTCCAGGATGGCCAGCAGCATCCCTGGGGGGTGGGGACAGCCACTTAGGCACCCACCTGGACAAGAGGCTGGGCTGGAGCTGAGCCAGCCAAGAATCCCACTGCCGCCTGCCTTGGGGGCTCGGTGGGGGTCTGCAGGGAGGACAAGGCTCAGGCCCCCACAGAGGCCCCCACCCTAGCCCTGGATGTCTCACCCATGCAGTCCCGTTCCTTGCAGGGGGGAGACGGAGGTTCAGAGGGGCTCCAAAGCTGGGGTCTTGGCAGAGCAGATACCCAAGAATTCCCCACGACCCCAGACCTGGGCCCACCCCTCACTGTCCTCCTGTGCCAAGTGGGGTTGCGGGTGCCCACAGCCTGGCCCGGGGCCAGTGGGACAGGGCCCCTCTGCTGCTCTGTGCCCACTCCTCCCACCACGGGCCAACCCTGCACCCAAGCTGTGCGGCTTCAGCTGAGAGGCCTGTGCTACAGCCGGGGAAACAGACTGGGCCCGAGGGCCTGGGCGTGGAGGTGAGATTGGGACCAGGCTGTCTGGGCTCCGCGGCCCCACCTACCCTGCCAGAAAGAGAGAAAGATGACGGCCTTGATGGTGAGGAACTTGAGAACGGGCTCGAAGGGCTGCAGGAGCTCCCTGGTGGCGAAGTAGAAAAGGAACAGGGCGTACATGGCCAGGCTGACGGAGGCGTTGTAGATGAGGGTGACATACAGGTAGCCACTGTGGACGCTGAGGGCAGAGCGGGGGCTGGGGGTCAGGGCGGGCCCCACAGTTGTGCCAGCAGTGACCCAGAGGGCCAGGTGGCACCCGAACGGAGGAGCTGGGGGGCGCTTGCCGGAGGGGGGGGCCGTGCAGGGCGTCCCGCCCCAGTGGTAGGGTCGTGGCCCTTCTCCTGCCCCCGCCCCCTCCACCTGGGCACAGCCTAAAGGGACGGGCCCTCTGCACTGTGGACACAGGCGTACACGTGCCCGTGGGGGAATGTGTCCACGTGAGCATGTGTGTGCTGTCATGCGTGAGCGTGTGTGTGCATGTGTGTGTGCTGTGTGCATGTGGACCTTGGCCCGAGTGCCCTTGAGTCCAGCCCTTGTTCCCCTTTGGGTGGGCCCATTGCTGCCTGAGCCTCGAAGCCCTGGGCTCCTCAGGCACACAGGTGACAAGGGCAGGTCTCTGGGCCACAGACTCGCCCTGGCACTTTTGGGAGAGGAGGAGAGGCCTGTCCTCAGGTGCTGAGCTCTCCCCTGAGCCCTGCCGCCCTTGCGCGTGTCCCCCCCTTCCAGCTGGGCCCCCTCTCCCCCCGGCCTTACTTGAAGTCCCCGTCGTGGTATTTGCCGACCGCCTGCAGGATGATGGTGACCAAGGCCATGACGGGCTTCACCACGCAGAACTGCAGCGTGGCCTGGGGGCAGGGGAGCGAGGGGTGCGCATGTGGGAGGGGCAGCACCCGGGGCAGCATGGGATGGGGCGGGGCGGGGGCAGGGGGCAGGAAGCCCTCCCCCCCTCACCTGCTTGCAGAAGCGCAGAAACCCGATGGAGTAGGCCATGCCCCGCAGGCAGCAGGTGCTGTACAGGCAGCTGGACCTGGGTGTGCGAGTCCCTGAGGCCTGTCCCTGAGGACAGGGTCCCAGCCTCCCGCTGCCTGGGGTGTGGAGGGGCCGGGTGGGCTCGGGGGAGGCGCTTACCGGACGGGCTTTCCCCGAATCTCAGCCATGATGGCGCTCTCGCCCCCCAGGTACTGGAAGCAGAGGCTCAGGAAGCTATAAATGACGAAGGCTGCGGAGCCCAGGGCCCAGCGGGCACAGTGAGCCTGGGCGTCCACGTGGGCACCCCACCTGCAGGAAGTCTCCCCAGCCCACACGTTGGACCCATTTCACAGAGGACAAGCTGAGGCTCGGGTCACACACCAGGACCCTCCTATCATGGGGCTTCCGGCTTCGGCTCTGGGACGGAGCTCCACCCCTGGGGTCACACAGCAGCCGCTGGGGCTCTGACACCCACCACCCCATCTGGGGCCCTGGACACCCCAGCTGCAGCCCCTCCAGGCCCCCCAGGCACTGCTGATCCCGACTGTCGGGGCAGCAGCCCCACCGCAGGCCTTGCTCAGCCAGACTCGGCCTCCAGGACCCCCAACTGCGCGAGCCCGGGCCAGGGGCACCCACCTTCGTAGCAGTCCCGCAGGGAGTCCAGGTAGACGTAGTGCTGGTGGCTCCCGAGGAGGAGGAGGCTGAGCCAGGAGTCGAAGGAGTAGACGGGCACGATGAGCAGCAGGCGGATGATGTACCGCTGCTCGCTGGGCACCGTGTAGGAGCGCAGGTGCAGGTAGATCTGGGCGGGAGGGGCGGGCTTGGGGACGTGGCCACTGCCACCCCCTGCAGGGGACACACTCACTCCTGGTGCATGTGTCCGTTCACTCACTTGCCCATCTGAGAACCTCCTGAGGGGCAGTCAGGGTCCCCGTGGGCACAGACACTCGGGAGACAGCCTGGCATTTTGACAGGGACACGAGAAAGGCTGGTACCCTTTGACCCCTGTGGAGATTTACTCAGAAGTGAAGAAGGGAGTTCGTCATGGTCACGCACTGAGGGCCACGCACGGTGAGGGCCACGCAGTGAAGGCCACGCACGGTGAGGCCACACAGTGAGGGCCACGCAGCGAGGGCCACACATAATGAGGGCCACGCAGCGAGGGACACACACAGTGGTGGCCATGCAGTGAGGGCCACACATGGTGAGGGCCACACAGTGAGGACCACGCATGATGGTGGCTGGCTGATTGGACTGTGGTGCAGCCATGCACAAGGATGTCAGAGTGCGACATGGACATGTCAGGGAGACGAGCCAAGAAGCACCCCAAGTGTGTTGAAAACGCAGTCTAAACGGAGAAAAAATAGCACTGTCACCCCTGGACAACAGGAAATATGGGTGACCACAGCACATCTGTAAACCTTTCTACATTTTTCTACGAGGACATAAAGAAGCGACAGGGGCTTTAAGAGGAAGAGCCAGGTGCGTAGGTGGCTGGCTGGGTGGCCTGAGAGCACCTCTGGAAGGCTTCCTCGAGGAGGTGCTGTGAGCAGAGGGGGAGAGAGGGTGGGGAAGGCCAGGCGGAGCAGAGGAAGTGGCGTGCAAAGGCCTGTGTGCCCAGCTTCCTAGGGCACAGCTCGAGAACAGGTGGGGGCAGGCTGGCAGCAGGAACAGGCTCCTTATCAGCCGTTCACTCCCTCGCTGGCGCGGGAGGCAGGGCACAGCGTGACCAGCCATTAGGAGGCCTGAACTCTGCTCCTGGAGCCGGCACCGCCTGGCTGTGTGGCCTTGGCAAGCCGCTGCTCTCTCCAGCCTCGGTTTCCTGTCTTTAACGCAAGGTCCTGTATTCCTGTCTGTCCCGTTGGGCTCTGGGTGGGCAGAGGCCTGGCAGTGAGAGCGGGAAGGGGTGGAGGGACGAGGGAAGGGCCCAAGAGCTGCAGCCCGAGTCTCCGTCAGTCCTGTCCAGGTGGTGGGGCCCCAGGAAGCGCACGCGCGCGCACACACACACACACACACACACACACACACACACCCCCAGCTGGTCCCCAAGTTATAGAAGATCAGGGTTAGACAGAGGGAAACCAAGGCCCAGACTATGGCTGGAAGATCAGGGTTAGACAGAGGGAAACCAAGGCCCAGACTATGGCTGGGACTGAGACAGCCTGACCCTGGGCACTGAGTAACTGCCCCCCTTGCCGCTTCTTGTCCTACAAATTACAGCCTACACCAGACCTATAACCATTCTGCCACCAGGCAGCAAGGTGTGGCTTCATGCAAATGCCAGTGTGCCACCCACCTGTCCAGTCTACCTGTCCAGAGGCAGCTCTGTAAGATTCAGTGCAAATATTGCCTCCTACAGTCAGTCCTCCCTGATGGCCCCACAAGAAGGGACCACCTCCTCCCACCCCTCTCAGCTGTACCAGTGTCTCCCTGGCCCACCCTTACGTATTCATTGTGTCTACTTTATATCTGGTTATTTGAAGCCACGCAGCAAGCCACTCACGGAGAGGGCCACCCACTTCCCTGCCTGCCAGTCTCCTGACTGCCTGCCCCCCGCCCCGGGCTCACTTGCCAACCCATTCCCTATGCCACTGCCAGTTGAACCATCCTGAAGGGCAGCTATGCTCCCAGCTCCCCCTCAGCAGCCTTCCATGGCTCCCCAGCACCCCCACGCTGAAGGCCATTCCCCCACAGTGATGCCCAAGGCCCCTCCAGCACAGGCGGCCCTCTCCCTGGCCCGCCACGAGCTCCTGCCTCCCAACTTGGCTTCAGCGCCTCTCAGGGGTAGCCATGTCCTTCCTGTGCCTTTCTGTGCATCTGAGAATTCTCAGGACCCCCCACCGCCCGGCCCCTGGGCTCAGTGGCCACCTCCTGCTGCCCTCTCCCCGGCTCCTCCTTGCTGCTGGCCTGGCGCTTCACCTGGGGGCTGCCCTGTCGCCCCAGCTGTGACTGCTCTGGGCTGTGCACATTGCTTCTGTCCCCTGCTTCCCTCATGAGGACTCTGAGGGGCAGCCCCTCCTGGTGCCCTGTGCCCTCAGTCACGCTCTGACCCTGCTCCTGGCTCTCAGCTCCCCACAGAGCAAGTCCAAGCCCTCGACAGCACTCCCGGGGAGGCTGTGCCTCTGGAGGAGGAAGAAACTTTCCCCTCCCGGCTACGGGAGCCTGCAAAAGACCCCTGACTTATCTTAGCCTCACTCTTCTCATCTGTGAAATGGGACGATACTGCTGACCTCAGTGAACAGGCTGAGGGGCCGAGGAAATACTCTGAGTGAAGGGCCCTCTGCCCTCTGCCTGGCAGACCTCCATCTTCAGGCCCAGCTCCCCCGGCCTCCCCGCCACACCTGTGCCCTGGCCTGATGCTGCCTCTGAGAGGCCCTGGGAGCCGCCTGGCCTCTGGTGTCAACAGTGAGGCCATCACTTGAGGTCCCACCATCCCAGCAGGGCCAGTCAGGGCCTCACGAAGGGCGGGGTCCCGAGGGAGGTGCAGAGGGGAGGGCTTACCTGGTGGCAGGTGAGCACCAGGGCGGTCCACACGAAAACACCCGAGATGCCACGGGCCAGCGAGGTGGTGAGGAACAGCTGGGAAGCACCCTGGGAGCTGTTGCCCGCAGGGTCCCTCTGCAGCCCGGGGGGCTCGGTGGGCATGGCCGGTGGGGGGCCGGGTGGCAGCCAGGTTGCTGACACCAGGGGGGCACCAGCTGCTCCCAGGAGTCCTGAAGCATTACTCATCTGCAAAGGCAGGGAAGTCACGGGGAGGAGAGAGCAAAGGTGTCCGAGCCTGAGAGCAGCCCAGGGCCAGGAGGGAGGGAGGCAGGGAGGAGGGAGGGCCCCTCCTCCAGGCAGCCCAAGCGCCCTGGCATTGGTCACTGTCCCTTGTGGGGGAGCCCAGTGCTGACCATCCTGCACACTTTCCCTGACACTGGCAGCCCTGGGCGCCCTCTGCGCACAGGGACCCAGCTCCAAGGCTCGAGCTTGGGGCGCCGCCTCCTTCCCCGGGCTCAGCCACTTGGGTAGACGTCAGCCACCTGACTGTGACCTGAGGCAGTCCCCACGTCTGGTGCCTGAGCTTGTGGGGAGCCTGCTTTTTAGGGCCTCAAATACATCTGGGAAAGTGGGGGATCCCCAGTGGCCCAGCGTGCCAGGGCCGGAGTCTGGGGAGCAGGTGGCTGGGGGGCTGCAACCCAGCCCCCACTGGCTCCCTGGGACAGTCTGGGTGCCCATCTTTGCCACTCGCTAGCCCCCGCACGCCTGTTCCCAGCCGCTTGCCAACCTGCAGGGGCGCTGGGCATCTCCCTCCTCCCACACTCGCTCAAGGCCCTGTCCGGGCCGCCCCTCCTTCCTGCCCCGTCACAGGGCCCAGCACCTACCTCTCAGGCAGGAAGCTCCCGGCCCAGCCCGGGGAGGCCCGGCCTCCAGGGAAGCCTGGCTGGTCATTCATGTGGCCACGTGGCCCCTATTTGTGGCCCCATTGGGGGTGGGGCAAGGCTGCTATCTGGAGGCTGTACCAGCCCTGGGGAGGGGCGGGGACTGCTGCACCTCGGGGTGGCTACCTGAGCGCCACCTGAGCCCCCGCTGCAGGGCGGGGCTGAGGACAGGGAGGAGCGAGGGCCGTCCCCTCCCGCTGTGGACACTCTATCCCTCCTGGCCTTTGCTCAGCGGCAGCTGGCTCGCTGGAACGGGCTGGCCGCCAGGTGCCCTCACCTGCCTGTGCCAGCTGGCCGGGCAGCGGCCCCAGCCCGAGACAGGTGGGCGGGGTCTGCGTGGGTCACGGTGGGCAGAGCTAGGCTGGAGGCTTTAACAGAGCAGACCCCAAGCTGGGGGGTAGGGTGCTGGGGACACTGATTCCATTTGGGGATGAGAAGTTCTGGAAGGAATAGAGGTGGGTGTTGCATAATATAGTGGACACGCTAAATGCCTTAGAAATTGGTTATGAGAATTTCACCTTAATTTAAAAAGCTGGGTCCTCAAGAGGTGCGTTGGAAACATTTCTGTTTTTGTGGGGGGGCGAGGCAGGGAGTGACAGCTGGGCCCTGCTCGGGCGCCTGACTCGCCTGCCCGAGGTCAGCGTGGTGCCAAGGCCCCCACTCGGCCTCTGGGGGTGGCTGGTGTCTTGACCACCCTCTGGCTACAAGTGGGCTTGTGCTCCCGCGGATCCTTCGTGCCCCCGACCCTCCCCTGCCCTGGACACTGGGGGTCACAGCCCCACATTTCTGTACCCCTTTTAGAGGTGGGGATGGGGGGACCGGAGAGGCTCATCCATGTTTCTAGGGTCCACTAAGGGCAAGGGGAGGTCCAGGGCAAGACCACCAACTCTGGAATGCACCACTTGGATCCCACGCTCACACTGTCCCGCCAGGGAGCCCCAGCCCAGGACAGGCCGGCCTGGGCTGTCCCCTCCCAACACCCGGCAGGGGCAGGGGCGTCCTCTGAGCTCTGCCCCGAACCCTCTGCACCGACTTTTTTCTCCCGGTTAACTCCTGTCCTGCCGTCTCAGGTGTCACCTCCTCTCTCGCATCACCACTCTGAGTTTGCTCCCTGCCTTCCCTCCCCGGGAGCTTCAGAGCCTGGTACTACCCAGTCCGTACCCACGAGCAGGGAGCCAGTATCCTGGGTGGGCTCCCACTAGCCCAGCAGGGCTGGCGGCGTGGCCCATGCTTCCTCCAGTCCGCGAGTGCCTTGTGCCTGCCAGCCAAAGGTGCTCGCCCTGACCCCACCCGCCGGCGGCACCATGTCAGCCGTGTCTAGGGACCTGCAGACATGGGCTCAGTGTGTGCAGACCAGTGCCTGCTGCCCACTGGGACAATGGCTCGGGCTGTGAAGGGCAAAGACTCAGACGTCAGGACATGGACAGGGCTGGCAGGGACCCAGAGGACCCACTCATGTGACAGGTGGGGAAACTGGGTTTAGGTCCGTCCCAGGCGGATGCTGGGGGTGAGCGAGCTATGGCACAGCAGGAGGCACTGTGGTTAGATGCCACGGGGACTTCCCTAGCTGGAGTCACCAGGGACACCTCTGGAAGGGCTCTGAGGGTGCTGACTTCGGGAAGGGACTTTCAAAGCTCTGCCCTTTCTTCAGAAGCAGAGTGCACTGTGCAGAAAGGCGGGCGGGAGGCCTGGTGATCTCCCCATCCCAGAGCTCTGCCAGTGGCGAGGGCCAGGGGATTTTTACATCAGACTGAGCTGGTGTAGTGGCCCCTGAGGATCTGGGAAGCTCCTTACATTCAAGGCCACCCCTGCTCTGAGGTGGAGGCCAAGCCCTGTATCATTCTGGGTTGTTCTTGCAGCTGTCCTCCCTGGCATATTGTTCAGCCACTGACTCCAGGAAGGCCTCCAGAGGGCCCTGGCTCTGAGGCTTCCCCACTCCAAAACTTCTTGCACACTCTGGGCAAAGGCTTTCCCTCATGGAGCAGCTTTGGCTTCGCCTGGCCCTTCCTGCCTCATGGGTCTTATGTGCATTTTATAAACTTGGGGCTCCGATCAGCCACCTCAACAGGCCGCTTTGCTGCTCTAGGCCTCTGCTTATCTATAGAGTGGAATCTGGGGCTCTCCGCCCCTCCCTGCGGTACAACATGCAGATCTCTGCCATCACTGGGGGCCTGGGACACCCCCCCTTGCTGTGCCCTGAACTCAAGGGAAGGTGGCCATGTGGCGATCCCAGGGCCCAGAACTATGGGTGAAGGAGGATGCCGTGGGTGGGTGATGCAACCCTCCTTGGGGGAGAGGGAGGAGCCAAGCCCCTGCACAACGAACAAAGGGTTCGAGTTTGAAAATTGAGGGGTCAGCCCCTGTTGTCCAGGTGGCTGGGAGAGGCCAACTGTTCTGCTGCCCCTGGGGCTCTCTGGCCCAGTGAGGCCTGCTCCTGGGCAGCTGGTGTCATGGCCCACACCCACTCAGGAGAGGTGGCCAGGCCGGCTGGGCCTGCTTTTCCTGCCTGGGGCTGGATGCTGACCAAGCCTGTCACAGGACAGACCTGCCAGTCCAAATCTGGGAAGCTGGGCCCTCTGACCACTGTTTACTCTGACCAGGTGACTGGACTCCTGGCAGCTTTGTCAGGCCAGTCCCAGACCTCAATGCCCTCGTCCCAGTGCCTTTCACCCCAGTGACCTAATGCCCGTGGCTCTTAGCCTCGATGCTGGCACTAGACCTACTTCCAGACCCACCTGCCATCTGTGGACATCCCTGATGGCAGGTGGTTCCTCCCCCACGAGGGATGGGCTCCCCCCACTCCTTCCTGCCCCCAGCCCCTTCCACAGCTGAGGGCTGCACCCTGTGGGCTGGCAGAGACATGGTGGGGGCCATGGTGGTGGGTGGAGGAGTGATCTGACACCCCACCTCCCCAGGCCAGCCCCCTCCAGGTCCTTTGGCTCTCCCCTGGAGCCCTCCCCTGCTGGCACCCAGAGAGGGGCAGGACCTGTCACTGAGGTTTTGTCCCGACCCAAGCCACAGCTGTCGACTCAGCTAATACCCACCATGGCTGGGGGCTGGGGGCTGGGGGCTGGGGGCTGGGGTGACTGGACTGGAATCGTCGGCCAAGCACTCGGGTGCTCACACCTTCAGGTCACACATGTGGGAGTGGGGAGGGGCAGCGGCTGGACCACTAGGCCCTCTGACCTCCCAGCAATACCATGCAGAACAGGGAAGGCCTGGATGACAGCCTGTGTGGCCACCCACCAGCCTGGGGCCCTGAGCCACTCTTTCCTCTGGGCCTCATGGGAGAGAGAGAGACACACACACACAGACACACAGACACCCCCCCCCCCCCCCAAGGCCTTCCCAGCACTCTTCCTGGGACCCCTTAGTCAGGTCAGCAGGGAAGCATCACCTGCTGGTGGCCAAGACTCCTGCTCCTCACCCGGGCCAGAGTACTGGACCCAGAGCTGGGGGTCGTGGGACCCACCACTCACTGTGTCTGTGACCTTGGGCAAACTTTGGGCCTCTCAGCCTGTTTCCATGGGTGACTGGGAACCCCACGCAGGTCAGCCCTGGTCACAGCAGGGGCTCAGGAGGTGCTGGTGTCCTTGTCACCTGCTCAATGGTGGTCGCAGGCTGCTGCAGCCCAGGAACTTGGGCTTGGCGGGCTCATTCAGCCTGGTGTCCCGCCAGCCTGGTTGTTGTGGGTGGGCTTCTGTTTTCAGGCCAAGGGGCTGACTAGCCCAGTCACCCTGTCAGCCCAGGGGGACCTCAGCTGGAATCTCTGGGACTTCATTCCCTCTTCCTGTCCTTTCTGTCCTGCCCATGTCCCTCCCCAGGCCTTAGCCTTGGTTTCCAGGGAGAACCTGTGTGTGCTCTGGGCCTGTTTGTACCCGTCCGTTGCCCCAGACTGAGCAGCCAGCCCCGGGTGTGTATCCAGGGGAGCAGGGGCGCTGACCTGGGCCTGGACCAGCCAAGCAGGCCTTAGACCCTTGGTTACCAGGTGACATCTGCTCTGTCAGGGGCATGGCCTCTGGGGGTGAAGGGGCTGACTCTCAGAATGTCAAGGTGTGGGTGCTTTTCTCCAGGATCCCCCACCCCACTGGGGTGCCTGGGGCCCCAGCCTGGATACCACACCCCTTCCATGTGCACACATATACATGCACACACACATATACACATGCACCCACACAGCTCACCTCCCTGGTGGCTCCCTCAGCTGGCCGGCTGGGCCCCTTGGGCAGGTCTCCAGGCCTGAGAAGGGTGGGTGGGGGTGTTGGGCCTGCAGTGGGGCCTCCTGCCCTCCGTTGTCCTCACAGCAGCCTGGGTCAGTCCCAGATACTACTGCTCCTGGGGATGCTCTGGCCTGTCCTCAAACCCAGAAAACTCCCCACAGGTGGCCTGCCCACCCTGCCAGGCCAGCCCTACCTGCCCAGGTGCACCTAGGCCACACCCCCTGCCATGCCCTGCCCAGTCTGGGACCAGTTGTCTCTCCAATCCACAGTCCAGTGGGGGGTACAAGTTGGCTCTAGAGACTCCGATATCTAGGTGTGGGTTTTGTCTGGACCACTGACCAGGTATGGCTTTGGGTGGCTGTCCACTCTAGAAGGTGAAGTGGGGAAATATAGTGCCTACCACGCCCGGTGCATGGCTGTCCATCCCGTTGTTCACACTTCTGTTTCCCTTCCTCCCTGACTGTCCTGCATGGGGAGCTTCAGGGTGTCTTGGGACACACCCCTCCCGCTGGTTAAAGGAATGACGACATGTGGGCAGGATGAGCTCCAGTTACCAGGGAGGAGGCTGAGGCTGCGGGCTGCAAGCCCAGCCAGCAGGTAGGTGCTGTGGCTGCACAGCCCTGAGCCTCAGTCTCCCCATCTGTTAAGTGGGCACAAGGATTGTTAGGGTCCTGGATGGTGTAGGGGTTGAAGGAGGTTAACAAACGAAACACTGAGTACAGGACGTGGGTGTCTGGTGCACCATCCATGAGCCTGCAGCACCTGCTCGAGGGCTCGTGTTTCTGGGTTTTTCTCCGAGACCCGTTTTTCTTGATTTCACCCCTTTTCCCTCTCCCTCCTCTCCTTCCAGCTGCCACATTCCTCCCGGTGCCTCTCCACTCGATGCTCTATCCTGCCCTACACTGGGCTGTCCGTCCCTCTCCAGTGCCAGGCCTGGTGTGGGCAGCCTGGTGTACAGTGAGCTGTCAGCCCTGAAGGCCTCCCTTCCTGTCCTCACTGAGGATGGGCTCACAGCTCTGCCCAGCCCACCCTGGGGGCTCCTGAGGGGCTTACACAAGAGATACTGAGGCTGTGTAAGACTGCTGTCCACTGTCCTCAAACACGTGCGGCACCAGCCACTTCTGCCTCTGCCCTGGGCTTTCTGGGGACCTGCTCATCCTCATCAAAATGTCCCATTTGCCCACTTTCTCAGGGCTCAGCGCCTTCAATCTCCTCACAATCTTACTAGAACCTGAGTACCCACTTCCCACCCAAGCCCCGTGTCCCCACCCAAGATGGGGTGTCCTGTTTCCCGCTGTGATCCTCGCTGCCTCAGTGGGCCCCTTCCCATCACCTTCTGGCCTTTGCTGGAAACATTCTTCTCCCAAATGCATGGTTCCCTCTCCTGGGCAGTCCCCACCTGGTTTCCCACCGGCGCCTCCCCTGGCTGGTCCTGTGCCTGTGCCCCAGCTCAGCACAGTAACTACAAAGCAAGACAGTAAGACATGCTTGTGGAACGGAAGTTAACGCCCAGCCAGCTCCCCAGTGAGCCACAGGAGACACAAGATGACAGTGCATGAAACCAGCTCCTGGGGTCTGTCCACTGTGAGAACCACAGCCCCTGTATCTGCCTCACAAGGTCCCCTCCCACCTGAGGCACACTAAACCAAACCTATGCTGTGGACTGAAAGTTATCCATGCTGTTAAGTAGTCTGAGTTATGCACTTACTTTTAATACAAAAACAGCTTCTTCCAGTAGCTGGTACTACATATTGAGGGCCAATGACTCATTCGTTCAATTCTCAAATATATACAACCACTTGGACCCTGGTGAGAACCATTCACAACTCTCCCAACACACACTCCGAGTCCTCCCTCCATCCATGGATGGTGCCAGAGGCCAAACAAAAGTCGGCCTGAGACATGCACATCTCCTCTGGCTTCCAGGGCTAGAGCCACAGAAAAGCTCCTCCCACTGATGGACCAGAGGAGGGTCTTCACATCAAGAGGGTGTCTGCATTTCCACCTGACTCTGCTGAGCTGCAGGTGCGGCTGCTGACTCGAGGGTCACCACACCTGGCATGTCTGGATCACATCCTTCAAGGCCTTCAGCCCCTCCATGCTTCTGTCCTTCATGGCCAAGGCAAGGAGCACGGCTCTGTTTCCGGCTTCTTGAGATACAAACGTCACAAGGTTCTTCGCGAAGACATGGATGAGAGGCTGGTAAAGGGAAGGGGAGACAACCACTTTAAATCTGTTTTTTAAGAATATATTTTTTTATTGATTTCAGAGAGGGAGGGAGAGAGAGAGAGATAGAAATATCGATGACATTGATCGGCTGCCTCCTGCATGTCCCCTACTGGGGATAGAGCCCCAAACCTGGGAATTGAACCGGTGACCTCTTGGTGCACGGGACAACACTCAATCATGGAGCCACATCAGCCAGCTAAATCTGCTGGGTTTTTTTTAACGCCTTCATTAAGTATCCCCCAGGAACCCAGACTGGCTTCCCACACCACCATTAAATCCCCACTCAAGAAGTTCGATGTGACACTGACTCAGAGTTCAGTGAGACTCAGAACACTCCAGGCATAAACACACAGCTAAGGAGGCTCCATTAAATTTATCTTCTTAGTGCTTCCTGACTCCTGTTTGTCCCGGCTATCTCTCTAATCTGGGAGGACTCCCGAAAGACAAGTCTGCAGATAGGACTCCCATCAATTCTCAACGAGGATCTTTCCAGAACAGAGCACGGACAGCTGCTGTAATGTATCATGACAGGGTCAAAATGGTGGTGGTGGTGGGGGGACCACATTGCAAACTCAACACCTCCCCTTGTCTGCTGGATAAAATGCTGATGGGTTGGGAAAAGCACCCACCTGGGCAGGCAGATGCCTCACACCCACAAAGGCCCAGGAAAACGCCATTGGGGGGGGGGCTGGTACATTTCTGTATTGACAAGTTACAGCCACATAAGCGGCTTTTCCTCCACCACAGAGATTCCTTCCCAACCACATTACCTCGTCTTGCCCGAGGAGAACTTTAGTAGTGAGCATGGGCTTGCTGATGTCACTGGCCACGTTGCTGGGTTCCAGGGAGACCAGGGTACCCATCTTCCCGAACTGGGTCACCACCACCAGGATGTGGCTGCTGAAGGCCGTGCAGACCACCTGGGTGGGGACCCCGCACACCACTTCCGTCTTCTGTTTGGACGTCACCAAGGCCTTGCCTTCCATGCCCGGGTCCCTTCGACGGCACCTTCCGTTCATATAAGACGGGAAGGAACGCAGGGAGGGAGCAAGGGAGCAAGTCAATCGGTGCCAGAGACGCCCTGGGGCCCCGAACAGGGGTCACTCGGCATTAACACGGGCCCACGCGGAGCCCTGCCCACGAGGGCTCCGCCGGGGCCTTCCCGGTGCCGCCGCGCCGGCCAAACAGGGTGACGTCACACGGCGCGCCCGCTTCCACAGCGCGGGGAGCGGCCCCTCCCCTCCCCCGCGCTCGCCCGGCCGCTCGGCGCCCCGGGGTGGCCCGCCCATCCCACGGCCTCCCGCGCTGCCGCGGCCCGAGTAGGAGCGCGCCCGCCGCCCCGCCACGAGGTTGTATCTCCTGTGTTTGGGGGCACGGCCGGCCCCACGGAGAAGCAGCACGACCGCCACGCGGGGCGGAGGCCCCGGAGGTGCCCCCCGCCGCCCACGCGCCCGCGAGTCCCCGAGGCCCGCGCTCACTCACCTGGCTCTCGGCGTCCGGAAGTGACGCACGCGCGCGACGCCGGCCCGCCTCCGTACCGGAAGTGCCTCCTGCCGGAAGTGCCGCCTGCGGGCTTCCGGCCCCGTGGGCGGGCCTTCCGGCCGGGGAGCAGCGCGGGGGGCCGCGGGCTTCGTGCTCCGCGGAAGGGCCCACTGGGTGCCTACGAGCGCGGCCCGGGAGTCGGGGGGAAAGGGCCCCGCGCCCCGCGGCTTTGGCGCCGGGCCGTCCGCCCCGCGCTCGGGGCCCTGCGGCGGCCGCGGGTTCCAGGCCCTCCTAGGAGCCGGGGGCCGTCGGGGCAGCGCCCGGGCCCGCGCGGCCCGGGCCCGGGGAGTCGCCGGGAGAGGCTCCCGCGGCCAGCGGACCCCGGCGGCGGCGTCGGGCCCAAGGCAGGGCTTTCTTAGCGTTTACCGAGCGGCGGTAGGTGAAAAGGCCCCGTCGACAGGCGGCCCCAGCGCAGGGCCCCCCCCGTGCTCGCCCCCGGCCGCTGCGCACCCGCAGGGACCCCCGGGGCGAGAAGGCGACGGTGCCCCCCGACCCCGGCCCCGGCCCCGGCCCCGACCCCGACCCTGGGCCGGGCGTCCCGGGCGACCCCTGCCTGCCCCTGGGAGCAGCGCGGGGGCCCGGGCCCTGCTGCCTGGACCCCTGTAAACGGGGCTCGGTGCTGACAGTGTTTGCTCATTTCTCTTGGGAAACACTGGAATGCCGTAGACCTGGGCCCTGTTTTGTATTAATATGTAGGCGAGTTTCAGTTGGTTCCCTTTTTTTTTCTTCTCCAAAAAGCCTCAGTGGCAAATATGTTTCTTACGGCCTGCGCCCTCCCTCAAGGTAGAAAGTAGAAAGTCGAAAGTCTGTGTCTGGGGAAATTCGTGGGATAACTGGGAGCTGCGAGGGAGTTGCTGCTGCTACGGAGCAGGCCGGTCAGAGCTCTTCCTCCTTCCCTGCTGTCACTTATTCAAGGGTTTTTGTGACCAGAGGCTCTGTTGGGGACACTGCCTCACAGCAGCTGCGCAGGCAGGCAGGCGGCCACATGCAGCCACACCCAGCTGGGGCAAAGGAGGGCAGTGAGGAGTCTGGGTAAACGGGGTGCAGGGGCCCTGACATCCCTCCTCCGCAGCAGGGTTGCCCCCAGAGAAGGGTGTGCACACAGCTGGACAGGTGGCCACGGCCCTGCACCCTGTCTGCTGCCTCTGTAGCTTCCCCCACCTGCTCATAGGTTTATGTCCTGATACTGTGCCTTCTGGCTTCCATACCCTCACAGCCTCTCTCCAGGAATGGGGCGGTGGCATCATGACCCCACGGCCTGAACGTCCATGGGAGGCTGCTCCAATATTTACCAGACCAGCCAGTGACTGCCACTCCCAGTCCTCGTGCCCTTGCAAAAGCCCAGCGTGCAGAGAGCCTGGAGCAGTATGGCACTGGATCCCAGAGACCCACGAGGGAAGGAAACTATTCAACACCCTGCAGGTGTCGGGCCCTAAGTGAGGCCCTTTGCCACTGTGATGTCATTAAACCTCCCAATTATTCAGCAGGCAAGAACTAGTTTTTCCAAAAGGAGTGAAGCTCTGACAGGATAATGTTGGTGAGCCTCAAACATGATGCTGAGGCCTGGCTCTTGCGGCTCAGTTGGTCCCACACACCAGGGGGTTGCTGGTTCGATTCTCAGTCATGGCACATGCTCCGGTTAAAGGTTCCATCCCCAGTAGGGGCGCGCAGGAGGCAGCTGATCAATGTTTCTATCTTTCTCTCTCCCATCCTCTCTCTGAAATCAATAAAAACATGTTTTAAAGAGATGATGATGGTGATGCCTAACCGAGGAAGTTGGACACGAAGGCCACACCTGTGAGCTCTCAGGTCTGGACCATGCTCTGTATGTCTATTGTGATGTTTGGTATATGTGCCTTTTATTTGGGGCCACCAGAAATCACTTTGGAAGGAGCACGTTTCACTGGACTTGACTTGGGTTGTACAGGGGCTAAGTCATTAGAAAAGGGAGTAAACATATCGGGGCTTCCAAGGGGATAGGTGCTGGGGATTGGGGGGGCGAGGGATGTGCCTGACAGGGCCCTCGGGAAACTGGACAGAAAGGCTCCTGAGTGTGGGGTTTTGAAGGGGTGCTAATCCCTTGAGGAAGAGCCTTAAGGTCCAGATTGCTGTGGTATCAGCAGGAGACGCCCCACCCTGCCAGCAACGCCTGCAGAGAGGGAGGTTGAGCAGTGGGGCCCAAGGGATCCCTTCTCCCCCTTCACCTGGGTATGTGTGACACTCGACCAGATTAAGGGTGAAGGGTTGAAGTCCAGGTCCAGCCTGGTGGCTCTCACAGCTGATAGAAATAATGCTCCCTGGCGCTCCTGTCTTGTGCTATTTGTTTAGCTCTTTAATAAATGAAGCCTTAATCCATGTGCAATTTCCAAAGGCCTTTCTTTCAATATATGTATATTTTTTGCTAATCCACACTCAAGGATATTTTTCCATTGACTTTTAGAGAGTGGAAGGGAGGGGCGGAGAAGGAGAGAGAGAAACATCGATGTGAGAGAGATATTGATTGGTTGCCTCCCGCACACCCTCCACCCTGGGTCCGGGGATCAAACCTGTATGTGCCCTTGACCAGAATCAAACCCGAGACCCTTTGGTGCGTGGGCCATTGCTCTAACCACTGAGCAACACTGGCCAGGGCTCTTTCAATATTTTAAAATTTTATTTCCCCTGGAAGGAAGCCATCTCTGCTTGGGGCTGGGGAGCAGATGCCAAGGTGCCTGTCCACACGGAGGCCTGTGTGCCCGCCCTCTTGTCTCCCACAAGGAGAGGACGGAGCCAGGGCTGCTCGTCAGGGGCTGCAACAAACATCTGCTGACCTGGATTGAAATCAAGTTTGCAAAGCAGGGGGCTGGGTGGTGGGCGAGGAGGGAGACACCAGGACCCATCCCGGCTCTGGCACTAACATGCCAACGGCCTTGGACAAACCCTCCCCCCACTCCTGGCCTCCGTTGCCTCATCTGTAAAATGGGCAAATAGAGCTGGTGGCCTCTCAGTGCCTCCACCTCACTCCTCAGCTCCCACCCTGGACTGGGATGCGGGAGGAGCGCGCCCCCTTTTGGAGGATTGCGACTGGGCGATCATCCGGGGTAAGGATGCCACGTTTGGGAGGCTGAGCTCAGAGTTCTGGAGGCTTTCCCAAATTCAAACCTCTACAGTCCTGTAGGTCAGGGTCGAACTGAGAACCACAGTGAGATGCTAACTTCTACAAGAACGTTCAGAACCAAACACAAAACCAAACCAGAACCTGCAGCACAGAGTGCTGGCAGAGCTCCAAGCAGCAGACGCGCCCCGTGTGGCGGTGGAAACGCAGAATGGAGCAGGGCTTTCAAAGCCAGTTCAGCCCGGCCAGCGTGGCTCAGTGGTTGAGTGTCCACCTAGGAACCAAGAGGTCAGGGTTCGATTCCTGGTCAGGGCACAGGCCCGGGTTGCGGGCTCGATCCCCAGTGGGGGGCGTGCAGGAGGCAGCTGATCGATTACTCATCATTGATGTTTTTGTCCCTTCCTCTCTCTGAAATCAATGAAAACATATTTTTAAAAAAGCCAAGGCCTGAGAAACTGCTTATTGTGTTAGTTTTGAAATTTGGAAACCAAGAGAATAAACATTAAGAAAAGGCTTTTTTTAAAAAGAAGATGAAGGAAAGAGAAGCAATTCGGCTGTTCCCTGAAAGGTCCGTGCTCAGCAGCCCCCCTCCTAGACGTGTACCCCGAGTGAAAATGTGTGTTCCTGTGAAAACCTAGGCCCGGGTGTTCACGGTGGCTTTCTTTACAGTGTCCCCAAGCCAGATGCTTGCACAGGGGGATAGCAGCAGCCCCCCCCCCGCCCGGGCCTCAAGCGGTGGGGGGGCTGCTCTGATAAAAGGGAATGGGCGATGGACACGAAGGGTGACGTTGGCTCCGTCCCCACTCAGCTCCGTCCTCTACTGGGAGCTGGTCTGTGGGCCCCCCCACTGCAGAGATGAGCCGAAGAGCAAATAGCTGGGGACCAGGTGAGAACAGGAGAGACCACCTCCCACGGACGGGACACGCGAGAGGCGCAAAGGGGGCCAAAAGGAGAAAACCCTCCTGGGAGCATCTGGGGAAAGGAGCCCGGGAACAGAGACCCCTGCAGCCTAGTGAAAGCGGTGGGGATGCTGCGGCCCGGAGGTCGCCTTGGGAGGGCGGGGGAGTTAGGTGGGGCTTCCCTTTCGTTTTTTCATGCTTACACGCTGCTTACACGCTGCTTACACGCTGCTTGTGTCCTGCTATAGCTGGCACCCTTTATTTTCATGACCGGGAAGAAAGACAAAGGGGAAAGAAGGAAACACAGGCCTTGTGGGCAGGACTCCTGCACCGTGTAGACGCACCCACAGCTCCTGGGGCCCCAGGGGGGAGAGGAGTTGGGTGTTGGCCCTGAAGCCCTGGGGACCAGGCTGTGCTGGAGCTGCAGCGGCCCCTGTGGCCGGGAGAGCTCGGCGGCAGCGCCTGTGCCACCAGCAGGCTCCTCGCGGGGGCAGCAGAGGCCGCAGGATGCCCTCGAAGGGTGGAGCGGGCGGCCGAGTGCACCGCGGGCGCAGGAGCCTAGGTGTCCCGTCTCCTCTGTCCCCCGCGGGAGGGCTGGTCCTTCCCTCAGTCCTCCCCACCCGGTCAGCCCCAGGGCCAGCCCCTGCGTCTTCCCAGGAGGCCGGCAGCCAGCCCTTTCGCTCTGCCTCCGTCTCTGTTATCTGGATGCCTTCCCCCCATCCAGTCACCTCCTGCGTGGCAAAGCTCTTTGTCCTGCGAAGGTGTGACACCTGTGATGTATGTCACAGACACCTGCCGAGCCCGTCCTGGGGCCAGACCCTGTGCAGAAGTCGCAGCCCGGCCGCATCCCGTGGGGAGACCGGCAGGTGTGCACCGGCAGGAGGACCACGGGCGGTCAGACAGGACGGGAAGTACCAGCTGGCCTGGGCTGCTGGGCCGCCACGAGGCCAGAGTGGGTGCCTGCTGCCCACTGCGGCCCCACAGTCATGTTACTGGGCCTCAGATATAGCTTTGGCCTTCCTGGTAGCCACAGAGAGAAGGGAAAGAAGACCAGGTGCCCAGGTACCCACCTCACTTTCTGTGGCTTTCCATGAGAGAGCATGTGTGTGCAGGTGCAGGTGCATGTATGTGCAGGTGCATGCGTGTGCATGAGAATGCGTGTGTGCACATGAGAATGCGTGTGTGCACATGAGAATGCATGTGTGCAGGTGCGTGCGTGTGCATGGGAATGTGTGTATGCAGGTGCGTGTGTGCGCATGAGAATGCGTGTGCAGGTGTAGGTGTGTGCAGGTGCATGTGTGTGCGGGTGCGTGTGTGTGCATGAGAATGTGTGTGCAGGTGCAGGTGCGTGTGTGTGCGTGAGAATGCGTGTGTGCAGGTGCACCCAGGGCACAGGTGGGGGCACGGGTGAGGCACGGGTGAGGCACGGCGAGGATGTCGGCAGGCGCCCCTCTGTTTACTCCTGCATTGTTGAAACACTCTGCCTGTGTCACTGTGGCCTCACCCAGGGGGCGCCCACCCACCAATTGCTGGGGACACTCCAGCCCCTGCATGGGGCCCGAACAGACTAGACCGCGTCGAGCGGGTCCCTCTGAGTCCGCTGGGTCTCAATGCAGGTGGTGTGAAGTGGCACCTCCGGTGTGGGGGTCACAGGAAGGGCACGGCGTCTGCCACCACCACCTACCTGTCTCCTTGGGAGTCAGGCTTGGCTCCGTCACCAGAGCCGGGAGCGTCTGGCACAGGCCGCCTGCGTCTTGTCCCCTGCAAGCCAGCAGCTGTCTCCCTGCCCCCACCGTGACCACGCCCCACACGCTCCCCCACGAATGTCTGGTTTTCCTCGGCAGCCCCCAGGGCCGTGGCCCCACAAGGACGCGCTCAGGAGCAGGGTGGCCTGAATCCAGAGGAAAGAACAGGGGCATTTGGCTTAAACTCGTTAAACCCGATGAACCCTGCCGCTGGAGAAGCGTCTGCGCCGGGCCTTGTAATCTCGTTGGGCCGCAGGATAATTTGTTTAGCTGTGCTGATCAGCTGAAGGTTAATTCAATTGGACTTGGGTTATTTATTTGTGCCCAGATTCGCTAAGTGTCACTGGAGGTACATGAGGGCTTCGTCATGGGGGCGAGGTGGCTTCATCAGGGTAACGGCCACTCCTGGCGGACCCTCCCCCTCTGTCCCTCTCCCAGCACCCAGCCCTCCTGCGGGAGGGGTGGGCGGCAGCCCAAAGTCGGGGACCCTGAGCTCCCCAGATGAGGCTGTCTGCGTAGTTCCCCACCGGTGGAAGCAGGGCACCCCCTCGGCGGCTGCATCCGCTGGTCGCCTGGGGTCCTCCCTGTTGAGGTGGCTGCCCAGCCTGCAGGGGGTGGACAGCCAGGCTACCAGGGGCAAGGGCAGAGCCCCAGGGCCTCCAGAGATGGAACTTGCTGATGTCTCTCGCGCTGTACTCCACGGACCAAAGCCCCCTCTCGGGACTGGCCCAGACCCCAGGGAGGGAAGCAGACCCCACCTCTCAGTGGGGAGGAGCACCGTGGTCATCTTGGAGGGCGCTGACCCACCAGAGTCCCAGCCAAGCCGTGGGCACTGGCCCTGGGCAGGAGGCCACACGGGTGGGTGCGGGTGGGGGTAGACCGGGCGGGGCACCCGGGGGGTGGGCGCGAGACCCCAGGCACTGAGGGCTGGAGCCACTTGGGCTTGGGGGGGCCACGGGGAGCAGAGGGGCTTCAGCAGGCGCTCAAGGTGTGCTCATTGCAGGAGGTGTGAGGTGTGGACAGACCGGACGGAAGGGGCACGCTGGGCCCGGGGCAGCTCCTGGCTCCTGGCCCTGAGCTCTCGGGCCTCAGCCAGCCGTGTCCTTCGGCCCATAGGGCCCCTGCCGAGCGGCTCCCCCAGGCCCGCGGCTCCCGCCTCCTCCCCGGCGCCTTGCACCCCTCGCTGCCTCCCGCCCGCTGTCTTTCCTCTCGCGTCAGCCCAAACCGATTCCCCTAAGACTTCCTCATCAGCTCTTCCCTCGCTCTCATCACCATAATTCTTCATTTGCAGGTTAAGCTGCACCTGGTGTTCTCAGAAACCCACTTGTTTTCGCGCAGCTCGCAGAACTTCTCAAAGGTCTCGTCCTCGAGCCTCTGTTCCTGGAGGGAGCGGGCGGGAAGGGCCCCCCGGAACGGCTGCCTGACCTCTAACCCGGCCCCCAGCCCACCTGGGCGCTGGCTGGGAGGCACCCTCCCCTTCCACCCGTGACGCGGACGCGGAGCTGGCTGGGAACGCAGGGCGCAGGCCCCGGCCCGAGGCCTCCCTGGCCAGCCCCTCAGCCCCCAGTCTTTCTGGACCCTCTAAAGGCTATTGGCGCCTCAACCTGCCCCACCCTATGCCCTGTGTGGGGCCCTGAGCAGGTACCGGGCGTGGAGCTGTGCTCTGGACGCAGCGTCTCGTTTACAAGACGTGAGGTTGGCCCATATGGTCCCTCTTTACGGGTGGGGAAACCGAGGCCCGTGCAGGAAGGCCTCTCAGACCTCTGAGCACGGACACTTGACCCTGACCCCCTGACGCGCTTGCCCTGCACCGGGGACGCTGCAGCCACTCGGGGCATTGCTCGCCCCCACCCGCCCGTCATGGCATGAGATTCTGACGCTTAAAACAATCCCTGATGCCCCCCCCCCAGGGCTGAGCCCCAAGCCTTGAGGTCTCGGGTCCCGGAGGAGGGACGACCTCACGGGGAACAGAGCGTGAGTGATCCGCCCGGGGCCGTGGAGTTGTCTCTGCGGAGCTCATGGCAAGGGACAAGCTGGGGACAACCAGGGTCTTAGTGAGAACCGAGTGTCTCGACTCCTTTAGGTCCTTAGCACCCCAGGGGCCCGGCAGTGATGTCCTGAGTCTCACTGAGTGTGTGGGGCCTGGAGAACTGAGACGGACGTGGGGCAGCCAAGGGCAATGTGGTCCCGGGGACTGGGCAAGGCCGGGCGGTGGGGGGGGGAGGAGCCAGGGATCTTACCCCCTTCACGGCTGGGGCCCCAGGGGTTTAGCAGATCCACTGGGTGTGGGGACCCAGGGGAACCTGGGCGGGCAGGGCCTGGTCCCGTCCGCCTGAGAGACAGGCCCACAGCCCCACCCCTCCCAACACTAGAGAGGCAAAGGCGGCAGAGGGTCCTACTTCTTGCGCCCCCTGTGGGCACTCAGTGCACACAGAGTCCCTTGAGCCCCACCAAGAGGACACAGGTCCCCGGGAGGCTGGCCGACCCGCAGACGAGCTATCAGGGTCCAAGCGGCCACAGCCTGGGAGGACACTGTGACCCAGCCGATGGCCTTGAGAGAGGACAATGTGGAGCCGTCCTCGTGAGCGAGGCAGCTGGACACCCCCGCCCCCCCCGCCCCGACTTCCCTGCAGAACCTGACACGCTCATGAGCTTGGCAAGCGCGGCCCAGCCTCCAGTCTGCGGGAGAGGCGACCTTTTATATTTTATATTTCAGGTCACACGAAGTTAATTTGCACTCCAAGTTCAAGAGAGCTCCTGAGAAGGCACAAATGTGATTTCTTAACAGCTGTTCCTGGAGGACCCAACATGACAGAGGAGATGAGAAGCGAGGGTTCATTTTTAGACAGAAAGAAACGCACGCTCCCTCCCGGGGGCCCGCCGGGACAGCAGCAATCAGAAGGGAAGAACCCGGGGGGAGCACGAGGCCCAAGGGCTCACCTTGATGATGTCCCTGACCCACAACTGTCCAATTTCTGTTTGAATACCACCAGAGACGGGGGGCTCACTACCTATAGGGGCAGCCAAATCTTAGGTTGTTATTGTGCCTGAGCTGACTGATGGAGCATCTGCTCATCGAGGGGCTCACAAAGGAAGGCCTGTGCAGGTTAAAGGGGAGGTTTTAGAAGAGGGGGGACTCGGGCAGGTATTGTGGGAGGGGCGGGAGCTGGGTGGCGGGCTGTGAGTGGACCTGGACAGGGGAAGGGGGCTTGAGGCCACGGTGGAGGCTCGGAGGCCGCGGTCCAGGCCGACGACCCTGCAGTGGAGCCTTCTCGAGCTTGACTGAGGCTCAGGCATAGTTTGTAATCCTGGGGAGCTGAGGCGGGATTCTGAGCCCTCTGAATGCAGGACCCGCGGCCTGGGGGGCAGGAGAGAAAGGCTAACCTTCGGGCGGAGTCACCCTCGGATGGGGTCGCCCCAGAAGGCTCCCCCACGGCAGGAAGCCCAGCCTCCCTGGCTCGGCCCTCTCTGTGGGCACTTCAACCCACCAAGGCCTCCCAGGCGTGGCCTGCACGGCCGCCTCAGGATGCCTGCTGTTCTGGGCCAGGAGGCCCCGCATCCGAGTGCCGGTTTTATTTCCCTCATTATTTCGTTTAACGGGCTGTTGCAGCCGTCTCGGACAGCGAGGAGCGAAATGACATTTCTGGGAGACGTTGTTAAGGAGAGAGATCGGAAAGGAAGGACTTAGCAGCAGTTCAGCTTGATTTCCCCGAGCAAAGCTGGAGCCCGGGGGTGGCCGGGAGGCAGCTGGGGGCCGAGGGTTGCTCCTGGCCGAGGGTCTCCCCAGGACCCGCGGGGTCAGGAGTCTCGGGGCCCCAGCCCAAGGCAGCTCCGCACCCCGGCCAGAAAAGCAAGACTTCTCAACGGCAGTGCCTGTCTTCGCAGGGTTGTTTGGGTATTTGTTCTTTGCTGTAAAATGTTTAAAATTGTGAAATGCTCAATGAGTGGAGATTAAAAAGTAATAAATGCCCTTTAAGCCCTCGAAGCCCCGCCTCCCCCAGGAGCCTGCTGGGCCTGGAGAGACAGGGCCTCCCGGGCACCGGGGCCAGGTCCTGGCCTCACACCGTCCACGGCCACGCACCCCCTTTCTTTCTTTTAATACCTGGGTTTCAGACACAGACTCCTCTGCCCTTGATTTCAGCAGTCACCTGCGAGGGTCCCCCCACTGGCCTCCTCCCTTCTTCCCCTCCTGCCCTCCTGCCCCCTCCTGCCCTCCTCCCTGCTGCCCCACAGGTCAGGCTCCCTGGGCCCTGGCTGGGGGCGCCCCCAGGGAGCGTGTGGGTTTGACCTGGAGGACAGGCTGGCGGATCCAGGGATGAACATTTGCAGGTGCCATCAAGCGGACAGAGTGGCTAATAATTTAGACGCTATTAAAACTCTTCGACTTGGAGTAAATTAGAGATAACATAAGACTTATCAAGGGCAAAGTCAGAGGGATCCAAAAGAGAGGTTCGAATATAGGACTGTGGGAAGGGGGGCCACACGGAGGAGTCTGAGACGAGCAGTGACCGGCTCCTCCAGGCTCCAGCCCCCAGGTGTGCCCAGCAGCTCAGGGCACCACCCGCTCCAGCTGGTCACCCAGGGCTGCGGGGCGGGAGGGATGGCGCTTGGCCTCCTCTGGGAGTTGGTGGCCGTGCCCACGGGCTGGGGGCTCCAGAGACCCGGCCGGGGAAGTAGGCCCCCCGGAGCCTGTGCCCCGGCAGCACCTTTACGTGTACTGAACGCCTACTGTGTGCACGGGGCTGGCGCACCTGCTGGGTGCCGGGTGCCTCCACGGCATCGCCCCAATGAGTGGGTCACGATTCTGCGGGTAGGGGTGAGCGGGCCCCGTGAAAGGCGGAGGCAGCAATTTTATCCTGTTCTGCACATGAGGAAACTGAGGCTGACAGGCAGGAGCTGAGCACCTCGGCCAGGCCGGGGGACGCGCGCGTCTCGCATGGAGGCAGGTCTGGGTGCTCGGGGGGCTTGAGACGCCGTAGAGTGGAGGCTGGTAACCAGGGAGGGCACCCGAGAGTTTGACCAGGTGGGGACGGGCCTGGGGACAGACAGAGAGCAGGTGGCCGGCCGTGCTGGAGAGTGGGGAGGTGGGTGGGCAGTGTCCGCTGGGCGACGGCTCTGGGGGGGCAGCCCGTGGCCGAGCGCTGCCGAGGAACGGTCATGATGGCCGGCGTCAGAGTTGGCCCGGTGGCTCTCGCGGAGCCATCGCCAGCCTGCGCCGTGCCAATTAGAGCCAAGCTGAGCCTACTGTTAGCCCTCCCACCCCCGATCGTCAGGAAGCCAATTAGGGGTGTCTGAGAACCGCTGAAGCCGTTCTGCCAACGGTCGGTGCCGGGGAGGCTGGGCTGGGGCAGCTATGGCACCGTGACACGTGTAGGGGCTTTGCCGGGGTGGGGGTGGGTCACAGACACCGGGCTGGGGTACAGCCAGCCTGACTGCTCAGTGCGGTCTCGGGGTGAGTGTCCTTTCTCCTGGGGGCCACGGGCCAGCGGATGGGAGGCCTACAGAAAAGCAGTTACAAACATCATGTTTTCCTGAGAGCTGGCCGAGGGGGGCCTCCGGGTCGGCCCCCGTGTCAGTGGGGGAAGCGCGGGCCCTCAAGGCTGCAAGGGCCTGGGGCTGGGGCGCGTCCAGGCCCTGAGCAGGTCTGGTCTCTGCGTCCTGCCACCTCCGGCCCTTAGCCTGGCCCTTCACCGTGAGGAGGGCACCACCTCCCACCACAGCCGCCCCTCCTCAGGGCTCTGTGTTATTTGGAAACAACAAAGATCTGGCTGGAATTTGCTGAGGCAACAAATGAATTGACCCAGGCGGGGTTCTGCGGTTTTGCACATAAAAGGCAGGCTCCAAAGCCCTCAGGACCGCTCCGGCTCTCGCCCCCTCCGGGCTCAGCACCCGCCGGTGGGGGTGACTGCGGGGTGCGGCCCAGAGCCTCAGATCCCGCGCCATCTGCCACCGGGCGAGATCTGTGTGCCCACCACCCAGACGGAACGTATGGCGACATCTGAGACATTCCCGTCCGATCTTTCCGCTGTGTCTCAGCCCCCAAAACCTTTTGATGGGTCCACTTTGCACCCGGAGGCCCGCTGCAGGGTCCGTCTGAGGGTGGGGGTAGGGCCCAGGCCCTGAGTCCAGAGGCCCAGCCCCAGCCCGTCCCCATCACCTGGGGCTGGGCCTGCCCCTGCCCCCAGCCCCCAGCAGGCCCCCTCCCTGCCCCAGGGAAACGAGGTGTGTGTGTGGGTGTCAGGCTGAGGGGGGTGTCAGGGGTAGGCCAGCCCACTGGGCCTGGGCAGCACCCAGGGGTCCCTCCTGCCAGCAGGGTGGGAGGCGTATGGTGTCCCCAGGCCGCCAGGAGAAGCAGAAGAGGCAGAGAGAGCCCTGGGGGGGCAGGGAGGCCTCTGGGGCCTTCGAGGGGGGACCACACGCAAGGGCCCTTGGCACAGTGCCCCAGGGCAGGCGGCCCTGAGAACCAGCCCCCCCCTTAAGAACTGAGACCCAGCTTCGTAGGGAGAAGGGAGGGGAGGGGAAGCCAGCGGAGGCCACGTTCCCACAGCCTCAAGGCCGACCTCCGGCAGAGCCCCAGGAACCATAGTCCTCCCTGTCCTCACACCGCCAGGCCCGGGCGCCCCGTCAGTGTCTGCGGCTTATCGCTTCTCCTGGGTCCATACATTTCCCCCAGAGCTGGGGCGAGGTCACCAGGAAAGACCAGGAAAAGAAAGGCCCAAAGTCACTACAGGTCAGCTTTCCCGCGCTTGGGACCCCGCAGGCGTTGAGCCGGGTCTGGCTGTGGACCCAGGAAGGGGGTCCCTGGCGGGCCCATCTCCCCACCTGCTTTCTTCGGGTAATTGGATCTGCAGTCCCAGAGCTTCGGCCTGTGGGGGGTGGGGACAGACAGATGGGGGATAATGGGATCTGGGGTCACGGGATCTCTGGGGTCACGTAAGCCTTGGGTGGGGGTGGGGGAGGGGGCCCAGGGGACACAGACCACAGAAGGCCCCCCGGTGGCCTGCACCGGGGTCCTCACAGGCCCACTCTCGGCTTGGGGCTCCCCCAGACCCCTGGGCCCCTGGGGCCTGGCTGGCGGTCGGGAGTGGAGATTAGGAGGGGGAGGTGGACTGTGGTTCACTAAGGCTGCTGAGCCCCTGGGCATTAGGCCTCTCCTGACCTTGAGGGGATTGGACACAGGCGTCCAGGTGGGGAAGGTGGGGAGGGGGGCTGCTTAACCCCAGGGCCGCGGGCTCACCCGCCCTCCCACCAGAGGTCCCACGCGGTGGCCCAGACACAGGCTTTGTTTGAAAAGCACAACATTTAAAAAAAAAAAGTAAAACCAGCTGCCAAGCTTTAAAATGGAGAAATTTTACATTAAAATGTTATTTCTAGCTTTTTCAGGAAACAAAAGGAAACCGGAGGCGAGGTGGCGCTGGGCTCCTACTCGACCCTGGTCCCAGTTCACCCCCCTCCCGTGACTCCCCCTCCCCCTGGGGTCACGGAGCCACCCGTTACCTCCCACCCGCTGGCCAGGTCCCTGCACCTGTTCACGTCCGTTCTTCTGGTTGAGGTCCGGCTGGTCGGCGTGAATTCCGTCTCGCGGGGTTTGATTCGCGTTCCCCTGGTGACTAACAACATCCAGTCTCTTTTCCTGTCCTAGAGACGACTTGCGTGTCCTCTTGGGAGACGTGAATGTCCACGCACACCCTTGGCTCATTTTAATCACTAGGTTGTTCGGGTTTTGGCTCTTGCGTTGTAAGGGTTTTCCTGTTAAGACCCTCACCAGAGAATAGGTTTTGCGAGGATCTCCCCCCATCCCGTAGGTTGTCCTTCCTCTCTCTGGGGGGTGTCCTGCGATGCACAGAAGTTTTAAAATTTGATGAAGTTCTGTATAAAAAGTATTTCTTTTTTAAAATATATCTTCAGAGAGGAAGGGAGAGGGAGAGAGAGAGAAACATCGACGATGAGAGTCACGGATGGGCCGCCTCCTGCAGGCCCCCAACGGGGGATCGAGCCCGCAACCTGGGCCTGTGCCCCGACCGGGAATCGAACCCTGACCTCCTGGTTCGTAGGTCGACGCTCAGCCGCTGAGCCAGGCCCGTGGGCTGATGAGTGTTTCTATCAGCAGCAGGTGGGGCTCCCGTTCCTCCGATTCTTTACCAACATGAGACCCTCGCCTGCTTTAGCAGAGTCATTCTAGCAGGTGCTCAGGGTTTCTCAGTGTGGTTTTAATTTGCATTTCCCTGGGGACCAGGGACCCCGAGACCCGTCCAGTGCCCATCGGCCGCTTGTGTGTCTTTAGGTGAAGCACCTGTTCAGATCTTTGGCTTGTTTTTCAATTGTGTTGTTTGTCTCCTTGTTGAGTTTGGGGACTTCTTCGTATCTTCTGCGTCTCAATCCTTCATCGGGTGTGCGGTTTCCCAGTCGGCGAGCTGGCCTTTTAGTCTCTTTACAGGGGCTTTTAAGAAACAGGAGGTTTATCATCTTGGTGACGTCCAGCTCGTTCGTTTTCATTCTGTGGGCTGTGCCTCTGACGTTATAGCTCTTCAGTCCTCATGTGGACGAAAGTCGGAGGGAGGGTCTCATCCCCTGGACTCTGGGACAGACACAGGCCAGCACTAGCCCCTGTTTGACTCAGGATCCCGGGGACTGAGGTGCCCGTCACAGGACGCGTGCCGGGGGCATCCCCGAGATGGGCCTGACTGGCAGCATTAACTGGGCATCCACAGCGTGTTCCTCACTGTCCGTGTCCAGCGGGAGCCTCCTGCTGACCTCCGTAGCCATGGTTCCCTTGGGCAGAGTGGGAGCCCCGGAAGCTGCAGGTTTATCTTACCCTAGGGCAGGGCCCAGGCCGTGGAGCCTGAGGCCTCCGAGCCGGCATCTCAGACCCGAGCCGTGCTCTGCCCTCGGGCATCGGCGCCAGCCCGCACCTCCCCACCTCACCTGTGCACGCCCGGGGCTGCTGGCAGTGGGCACCTGTGCCCCGGCCTGGCTGTGCCGTGCCCCCGAGGGCGGGGCTCCCATCCGGGGGTGGCCTTCAGGGTGCAGGGAAGGTGGGTGGGCATGGGGGGTGGAGGCAGCTGACCCCCTCCCCTACCCGGTGCACCCCCTCTGCCCTTGGGGCTGCCCCGCCCTCCCTCCCCTGCAGCCTGGCTCGGTTGTGACAAAAGCAGCTTGGAGTTGATAATGGAGGGTTTTATCTTTTCCACTGTTTTTCTCTCCTTGCTCTTGGCCTCTGCCCGATGCCTTGGGGGGAGGCAGACGCGGTTAAGAACAAAGAAATCAATTGACTTTCTGGGGGAAGGTTTGAAAGCTCGCGGTGGAGGCGACATTCTGCAGATGCAGAGGGTTTCTCTCCTGAGGGCTGGGCTTTTAGCGAGAGAAGGTTTCTGAGGGAGAACATGGACTTTACGGGCGTAGGCCAGAGTGGGGACACCCCGTGGCGGCTTTTTTCCTGCCCGAAGGGGGCGATCGTTGGCCCGGGGAGGCCGGGAAAGGGCAGGCCAGCGCCCCACCTGGCCCCTGCCTGGGCTACACAGCGTGAAGGTGGGAATCGGAGAGTCTGGGGGCTCTCAGCTGGGAGACACCCTCGTGGGGATGCCCGGAGGGGAGGACCCCCAACCTGGCTCCTGCGAAGGTGCTTTACTGTTATTATTACTATTGTTTTTGGTTCACAAAGCAAATGGCTTGTGTGTTAGTTAGCTATTGCTGCGTAACAAGTCACCCCGAAGTTTAGTGACAAAGATGCCCTTTGCTGCACACGACCTCTGGGGCCGGACCCAAGGGCAAGGCTGCTCCTGCCCCACCGAGCAGCGGGGCGTCCTTGGGTTGGTTGGCTCTCAGCTGCTGCGTAGACGGTTCAGGCGAGGAGACCAACCCCCAGCTTTTAAAGGGGCCGCGTGTGCACAGGCGTCTCGCGGAGGAAGCCGCGGCAGGCAAGCCAAGGTGCTCACAGTGACCTGTCCTCAGGAGGATGGGGAAAGAGCCAGAGAGACGCCACCTCCACCTGTGAGTGTTGCCGTGAGGACCGACCGTAGCAGCGCTGCTGAGGATCCGCGGCCGCTGGGCCTCCTGCGCAGCGGTGCAGCCCCTCGCGGGAAGGTGGGTCGTTTCTTAGTCAAACGCACACCTGCCTACGAGCCGCTCAGGCCCCAGAGAGCACGCCCCTCGCGCGGCCCGGGGACCAGCCTTCACAGCCGCTGCTTGTAAAGGGCAGAGCAGGCCCTGGCCTGGGCCTTGAGCCATAGGTAAGGGTCCCTCTCTCTCTCTTTTTTTTTTATTCTTTAACTGAGGATATTTTTCCCATTGCTTTTCAGAGAGAGTGGAGGGGGAGGGAGAGAGAAACATCGATGTGAGAGAGACACACTGATTGGTTGCTTCCCGCACGGGCCCCGACCAGGGCCAGGGATTGAGCCTGCAACCCAGGTGCATACCCTTGGCCGCAATCGGACCCAGGACCCTTCAGGCTGACGCTCTAACCACTGAGCAAAACTGGCCAGGGCGGTAAAGGTCTCCTTGACCAGCCAGGGGGGGCTCAGCCTGGCAGAGGCCGAGTGGTGGGTCCAAATGTGCGTCTGAGCTGTGGAGGGGCCAGGAGGTGCTCCCTGTCCCTGGGTAGAGCAGGGCAGGGTCGGGAGGATCTGGCGGCCAAGAGCCCGAGGTGAGGCCCAGGATGGGCAGCCACCTCCCGGGGGACCTCGGGCACAGCGCTGCTCCTCCTTTCTCTGACTTTTCTTACTCACAGAAAGGGCAGGCCACCGACCCTGCTCTGGGGGTGGGGTGGGGTGGGTAAGACAACCACAAACACCGCAGGCTCCAGATGAGCCCCGAGAGGTGCCTGTTGGGGAGACCCCTCGGCTGAGCCCCTCAGCATCGGGGCGCTTGGTGCTGCCAGAGCCTCTGAGTTACCCGTCCGGGCCTGGTGATTTAACTAGATTCATGAAGTTGATGAAAAAATCAGGATATAAATAAATATTCCTGGAGATATTCCACCCCCTGCAGGCATGAACTTTGAATAATTGGAGAGAATTATGCTGAGGACTAATCAAAACTTTTTTTTTTCCTTTTGCTAATTACCTCTGGGTTTCATCAGTGTCAGAGTCTAATCAACTCCAGACATCTTAATCGGCCCTCGGGAAATGTGAGGGGGGGGGCCTGGGTGTCACCTCCAGGGGGGCAGGGAGCGGCTAGGGGCCTGGGCCGGGGTCTGCCCTGGGCTGGGGGGGGGCCGGCAGTGGGGACGCAGGTAGCCGCTGGGGTGCAGCTGCTCTGATGGAGATGAGGGAGGGAGGCCCCTCCTGGCCGGCCCGGCCAGCTTCCCGCCCGCCTGGTCTGCAGCGTATCCGGCCACCTGGACGGCTCAGGACGGGCTGAGGCCTCGAGGCAGGTGCGTGGCCGAGGTGGGGCCTGGGGCAGTTCAGGGTTGCTAGTCGGGGATTCGTGGGGTCTCGGGGGAGGAGTCTTTCCTCCCCTCCTGACGGTTCCTCTGGAAGGGCCGCCACGGCTCTGGGGGTCCTCCGGCTCAGTCACCAAACCCCGGCCCCCGGGAGACACGGGGTGCTGTGTGACTTAGGCCGGGCCTTCCCCTCTCAGGGCCGGTTTCCTGATTGGATTCCACGCCCCAAGGCCTTTCTGGCGTGGCCTCGGTGACTTAGCCAGGCCGCCTCCGGCCAGGGCCACCAGGGACAGGGACAGCCCGGCCTCCAGCCTCGGGAGGCGCCGTGGTCCCGCCGCATGGCACCCAGGCCCACCAGCCTCGAGCCCTCCCGGGAACATCCATCACTGCTCCGTGATAGATGATCTGTGCCGCTCTGCCGTTTGCTATTTTGGTTGCAGAATAGTGTTGATCACGTCACACAACAGTGACCCCCTCCCTCTCCCCGCCTCCCACACCCCGGACCCAGGCAGAGAGCAGATTTTCTCTGGCTATTCTCATGATTTTAATTTCCCATTCCCCATCTCTTCTCTTCCCCCTTATTACATTTTGGGCTCTTTTTGGGCATCTGAAATGAGCATGCATTTTCCAGGTGATATTTTTTAATAAAAACCATCATTTATGGTTATTTTGCTTCCTCGCCAACTGTCAGCCTCCTCACTTGATTTCTCGTCGCTGTGGTCGCCCCCTCCCGCCTGCTTCCTTGCCCACTTGTACTGGGGGTTGCCTGGCCTCCCTACCCAGCCCCCCACCCTGCCCGTTGGCCCAGCCTGGCCGCCCTCCGGCCTCCCGAGCTTTTCTGATTCCTCCAGGTGCCTGTCGCCAGCACACCTTTCACAGAAGGGCTGAGGTGAGGGAGCTGGGCTTCCCGCGGGCACAGGGCTGGGTGAGGCTGAGCTCGCAGGCTGTGGTGTCTGCCAGGCGCCTTGGGGCCCTGGATCCCTGTCTTATGCACACGATGCCCAATAAATCCGGAGCTGCTCACCACCTCCTCCCAGCAACACCCTCATCTCGCAGACTCAGTTCTTCCACTTTTAAACCTAGGGCTGTGGGTCATTCATTCATTCGTTCAACGAATACCTACTGAGGGCCTGCTTTGTGCCAGGAACACCCACACATTTGTCCCAAGGCAGGAACCACCTCAGCTGTCGCCTTCCTGCGTATCCGAGCCCCCACCACACTCACACACTCAGTAGAATGCAACCCTGGGCGGCCCCATGAGTTTGCTGTGTGACCTTGGGCAAGTCACTGACCCTCTCTGAGCTTTCCTGGCTTTGCTTCTCTAGGCTCCCTCCACCTTTGGTCCGACATTATCACTTCACCATCAGCCCCCAGGGGACCCTGTTTCCAGCAGCTGCAGCCCCCCCTCAGCTTCTCAGTAGCCGACTCCCTGGAGAAGCCAGGCCTGCCTTGAGGCCCCCAGCTCCAGCCAGAGCTGGACCATGGCAGGGGGAGGCCGCAGGCCCTCCCACCTCTAGCAGGTCACTCCCTGGACCCTTCTCAGCAATTTTTGGAGCAGGGATCCTGCTGGGTGTTCTGGCGGATGGGCTCCCAAGCCAGGGCCACTGTCCCAGGTTCTGGCCTGAGGCTGGTGGAGGAGAGTCTATGAATATTCATACCTTTCATGAATATTCTTGGTGATAATCACGCACCTCCTCTCCATCCCCTTGCCCTGAGGCACCTCCAGAGTGTTCCCTCTTCTCTCCATTGACTGAACTACAGGCGGCTGTACCTCCATTCACAGTGACCACCAGCTGCCCGAGGGAGCCCCTGGTCCGGGGAGACTCCTGCCTGGGGTGGGAAGGACCCCGGGCATGGGGCCTAGGAGGGCTGGGCTCCCATCTAGACTCTGAGTCCACCACCTGGGACTCAGTTTCCCTTCCAACCTCCACAGGCCCTGCTGTCCCCAAGGGTTCAGCCAGGCTGACCATCCTGGGAACAGATGAGTCCCCTCTGGTTCCATTCTCCGAGGGCTCTATTATGCTGAGGACCCAGCTGGAGGCTTGGGCTCCCTGAGGGTGAGCCAGGCCAGAGGTCGGGTTACCTGGGACAGTAACAGAGAGGCCTGGGGTCTGGTGTCCTGCTGCTGTGGCCAAGAAATGCTCATCCGGCCATCCCTTGGGTCAGGAGAGACAGAGTGGGGCCAAGGGCATTGGCAAGGAGGGGTGCTGGGACCGCAGGCACGGCACAGGGAGTATTGGGGTCCGGCAGCTGGGGCAGAGGTTGGGGAGAGGGTGGGGAGACCCCTGGCCAGTGGATCAGGGTGAGCTGGGGCTTTCAGTCTCTGGGGCAGGCGTCCTGGGAGGGAGCCAGGCTACACTGCTCTGGTTGCATGACCTTGGCCAGGTCCTCAGCTCTGTGCCTCGGTGTCCCTTTCGGTGCAGGCCTTCCCCTGGCTGTACTCAAGGCTGAGTCACCATTGCCCTGTGTAGGTGATCCCCACTCTAAAGGCGTCAGGCCTTTGTCCAGAGGGGACCCAGCTTGGGGAGCAGTGACACAACCGCGGAGCCTAAAGCTTTGGGTTTCCCGGAGGCCAAGCCCTGCTTGTCCTTGGTCCCCAGCCCAGGTCCCTAAACTGCCAAGAGCAAGCAGTCAGCTGGCTCCAGACCACTGCAGGTTGTTCCTCTCCACCTCCCATCTGCCCACACTGAGCCCCGACTCCCCTGCATCTCCAGTTGCTTGTCTGCCTCTCACGGTGCCGCAAACCGCGGGCCTTCTGGGTCCCCACCCCTTTCTGGGTGCCCAGATCCATCTCCTACTGAGGGACCCTCCTCAGGGGCACAGGGTGGCCCCGAGTCCTGCCGTCCCCTGCATCCTGCCATCAAGCTGAGCGCCCACCTCATGCCGGGTGCATCGCCTGATTCCCTGGCTCCGGGCTCCATGCACAGCAGCCCCTGTGCGAGGCCTGGTCCCTGCTTGGGAGCTGAGGGAAGGCTGTGGGGCCCTGACCCTGGTCCCTGAGTTTCCAGCACGCCGACCACCGCCCTGGGCTGTGCCCTGACCTCTCCGCAGGGTGGAAGTGTGGGCTCAGAGGTCTGGTGTGCGCCTGAGGTCACACAAGGAGCCAGAGGAGCCAGGCCTGCCTCGCCGCCATCTGCGTTTTGCGTGATCTTCCCAGGTCGAGGACAGACGGAGGTCCCTTGCCTGAGGGTCTTGCTCAGGCTGACCCTGTATAAGCTCTGCTGCTGAGACCCAGCACGCTCCGTGCTGTTTGCCTAAACGTGTTCAAGCCCACGGGACCCACGTGGCCACCGCCAACATCTGTGGGGACACGGCAGAAGAATGCCTAATGAGGGCTTGGCGTGGCCCCGCCACGGAGCGAGGCTGGGACAGATGGTCTATCATTACCCATTTTTATTAATTACTGGCTCCGTGGGCACAGTCGGCTCCCAGGCCCAGGCTTGTCAGACGTGCCACGGTCCCGGCTACTCTGGAAGGAAGAATCGGCCCTTCATTTAGCTCAACACGCGTCCCAGCCCAGCTTCCTTTGAGGCCACGGCCTGGATCAGTGTGGCCCCTGGGGTACTGGCGGGCGGGTGAGGAGAAGCCAGCGTGTAGCTGCCTCCTGCCCGAGGGACCTAGGAGAGGGGCTGGTGCAGGCGCAGCTCAGGGGGCTCCTCTTGCCCCGCCAGGGCATGCACAGGGTGACATGGGACCCAGGGGCCCAGCTCAGGGCAGCTGCCTGGAAGCCCATCGCGAACCCTCCCGCTGGGCAAAGCCAGCCTCCTCTCCATCCCCCGCACTTGGCCTTGGCAGGGCCCTGGGGCCCGCAGACGGCTGGTGCCACAGAGGCCTGCGCCCTGGGTTTGTCTGGCTGAGGCCACAGCCTCCCTCACATTTGCAGACGCCGGGGACCCAACCTGACCTTGCGGGGGTGGGGGCTCCCTCAGGCTCTGGGGTCCCATGTCGCAAGCCCAGCACTACCTCCGATGTCCCAGGATGCTGGCTGAGTCCCTTCCTGTCCCCAAGCTTCACATTCCCGTGTGTAAAATGGGAGTGTGGCAGGGTCTCGCCCACGATGACCGTGTGGCTGACGTGAGCCAAGCCTCCCGCCGCCTGTGGCCCCTGTGAAGGACCGTGTCCTGCCGGAACCCCAACAAGGAAAAGTAGAAGGTGCATTGGGGGACAGGGAGCCCCCTGGTCAGACAGGCCCTGGGCGGGCACGGGAGCTGAGGGGCAAGGCCAGGCTGTGTGGCCCTGAGAGCCCCATCTCCCTGCAGCCAGGACCTGGACTTCCCTCTGGTCTCGGGGTGCAGGCGGCCTGTTAGCGCCGGAGATAACGGACTCACGTGGGCTCACCCGGGTGAGCAGGGTGGAGGCGGGAGCTGGGGCCCGGGGAGCAGGGTGTCTGTCCAAAGGCTTAAAGCCTCGCTGTGGCTGAGAAACTGCGGTGGGTGGTGCAGGGTGGGGGGCCAGGTGCCCACCCGCGGGAGGACCCGAGCAGGCTGCGGGTCCCCACCTGCCAGCGACACATGCGGGGACACTGTGCAGAATGGGAGGGACCAGATGGGGACACCAAAAAAGCCAGGCAACAAAAGGAAGACTTGGACTTCATCAAAATAGAGACTTTTGTGCGCCCAGCTGGTGCGGTTCAGTGGCTGAGCATTGACCTATGAACCGGGAGGTCGCGGTTTGGCCCCCAGGAGGGGCATGCAGGAGGCAGCCGATCAATGACTCTCAACATTGACGTTTCTATCGCTGTCTTTTCTCCTCCTTCCCTCTCTCTGAACTCAGTCAAAACACATATACAAAAACACAACTTTTACGGTCTGAACAATTCCAACAAGAAAGCGAAAAACAGCCCATAGAAAGGGGAGAATATTTGTAAATCATATACCCTATAATTAGGGGCTTGTGTCTAGACAGAGTAAAGAACTCCTGGAACTCAATAATAAAAAAGATAAATAAACCAATTTAAAAATGGGCAAAGGATCTGAAGAGACATTTCTCCAAAGAAGACGTACAAACGGACAAGCAGACGTGAGAAGACAAGGTCGTTAGCCACCAGGGAAACGCGTATTGAAACCCCAAGGAGACTCCACTTCCCGCTCCCCAGAACGGATGTCATCGGAAAGACAGATACTAACGAGTCCCGGTGAGGGCGCGGCGACACTCGGACACCGATGGCGGGGATGCAAAATGTCACGTCCACGCTCGCAAACAGCCTGGAGCCCTTCAGAGTGTTAGTTGCAGAGTTAGCTGAACAGTTCCCCGCAGACAAACGTCCCAGAGACATGAACACGAAAGTTCACACAAACACCTGTACGTGAATCTTCACAGCGGCAGGTTCATAATGTCCCCAAAGTGGGAGTGACCCAAATGTCCACCGGCCGATGAGTAGATGATAAAATGTGACATTATTAAGCAATAAGAAACGTGAGTAGTGATAACCCTACCACAGTGATTTTCAACCGTCTCCATATCATGGCACACGCAAATAATTACTAAAGTTCTGCGGAACGCCAAAAAATAGATTGTTTGCTCATTTCACACACACACACACACACACACACACACACACACACGGTCTAATTTGGAGCCATTCACACTGGATGGCTATTATTGCGTTGGCTGTTGTCATTTTTTAATTTGACCATCTTGAGGGAAAAGAGGTCAGTGCCCCTGACTAGATGATCAGGTGTTGCGTGTTTATTTTATTTATTTAAGAAAAATTTTTTTTTAAAACATAGCTTTATTGATTTCAGAGAGAGGGAGAGGGAGAGAGAGAGCTAGAAACATCAATGATGAGAGAGTCATTGATCGAGCCCACAAGCTGGGCATGTGCCCTGACCGGGAATCGAACCCCGATCGCCTGGATCCCAGGTCGACGCTCAACCGCTGAGCCAGGCTGGGCCGGGCAGGTGTTGCGTGTTTAAAACTTCCTGCGGAAGGCCAGTGCTCCACAGCACCCCGGGTGAAAATCGCGGCCCTGCGACCTAAATGAGATTCACAAACATCACGCTGAGCGAAGCGAGGCTGCCACCAGGACCACACAGTGTGCGATTCCACTGATACGAAATCTCTGAACAGTCCGACCTGTAGAGACACTAAGTGGTTGCCTAGGGCTGAGTGTGGTGGGGAGATGGGGAGCGACTGCTAATGGGGATGGGGTGGGGGGGTCCTTTTGGGATGAACAAATGGTCTAAAATTAGATGGTGGTGGTGGTCGCACAAGTCTGTGAATGCACCAAAACCCGTCCAATTGTACACTTCCAATGGGTGAGTAATACGGTGTTTATTATGCCTCAATGACGCTGTTCAAAAAAGACAGCCTTGGGTTCAAGCCCTGAGCTGCCCTCGGGGGTCTCCTTGGTCACCTCTCAGTCACCCTGAAGTTCAGTTTTCTCATCTGTAAAATGGGCTGGAAAGATCTGCTGCCAGGTCATTGCTGGGACCGGTTGAGATGACAGATACGAAACAAGTTTTCTTTTTAACTTGACTTTAGTATTCAAATTTGTTGCAAAAGGAAGTGTAGTTACATTGTACAGAATTCACACCCTGGACATGGCTACAGTGTGAAAGAATGTGCTACATAGTGTCCCGCCCCCTTCTCCCCCCTCAAGGGCAGGCTGGAGGGGAGGGGGTGCCTGCCTTTCCCCCCAGCCCCCCTCCAGCTCTGCGAGATGCTGAAATACCCGGTTTTCTCTGAGGTAGCAGAGCCGGGCTGTTGCCCCCTCAAAGGCCAGGCACCCCTGGAGCTGCCAATGGAAAACTCCAGCAGGCCCGGAGGGAGGAGGGGGTAGGGAGGCCTGTCTTTCTCTGGGCTGAATAAAGTGGGGCCCCCTCCCTCAGCGTGTCTGTCCTGAGGCCAGATCTCTCCCCCCACGTCTCACTCATCTCCTCCTGAACAGGCTCCCCAGCCTGTTGTAGACACACATCGCACCCCACAGGACACAGAGCCCCAGGCTCATCCCACAGCCCCCCACCTGCATCCATCTGCACAGGACGGAAACACAGGACATCCCCAGCGCACACGCAGGACTTTGGGGAGAGAAAGTGAGGACAGGGGCTGCTCTGGCTGCGGAGGGGGCGCTGAGTGGCCGCTGGGGTCCTGGGAGACGGGGACTCTAAGGTCCCCACCTCCAGTCCCCGGGGCAGGGACGGCCCCAGGACAGTGACTCCGTCCTTGGTCCTTGACTGTCACCCTCGGGTTGGAGAGTCCAGGAAAGGGGGTGGCATCTCCCCCACCTCCACCTCCTTTGGGGCCTTGGTTCCCCGCTGTTCCGGGTGCGCCTCGAATCTGGCTCTGGCCTAGGGGTGGGGTGGGGAGCGCGGGGAGCGGGCCGCCCGCGCCACAGCCTGGACCGAGTTTATGGGCTGCGGAGAGGCCGCCGGACCGGACCCCGAACCGGAGCCCTGTGGACCCATCCTTGCCTGGGACGGCCTTTATCCCAGCCTCACGCGCCCCTCACTCCCACACCTGTCCCGGGCCTCCTTCTGCAGGGGCATCCGGGCCCCCCCCCCCTTTCCCGCGCGCGCAGCCCGGCGCCACCCGGGGGCAGGACCGCGGGCAGGGACGCGGCGCGAGGGGCGGTGTCTGGAGGGTCGCGGTGGTTCCGCAGCTCGGACGGAGGCTCGGGAAGCGGGGCGCAGGCCGCGCCGGGCGGGGGCGCTCTCGAGCCTTGTGTGGATTCTGCGCGCTCAGCCGCAAGCGGGGCCCGGGCGCGGAGCCGCGGGAGACGCCCCGGGAGGCGGCGTGGCCGCTCCCCGCGGGCTCGGGGCCACCAGCGGGCTTAGGACCTAGTTTAGGGGCCGACCGCGCGGTTTCGGACGCTCGGGGATTCGGGAGGCGAATGGAGGGGAACGGAGGTCGGTGGGAGGGAAATCCGCCAAACCGAACCCCCGGGAATCGGAAGGGGCCCCCTCCCTCCCTCCAGCCGAAGCGGGGGGCGGGGGCGAGCCATGGAAGGGTAGTGAGAGTGGTCAGCGACCCGCGGGGACGACAAGTCCCCGGGGGCCCACCGCCCTCTCCCCCACCCCTGCATGTGCGCGCCCCTGCGCGCGGAGTATTCGCTCCCGCGGACGCGCGCGCCACGCAGGGTCTGGCTTAGGGTCAACTTTCACATGGTTCTCCGGGCATGTGGGCACATCCCCTCCCCAGGTGCCCACCTCCCATCGCCACCAAGGGTCCGGACTCGCAGACCATGGGGGGGAGGGGGCTTCTGCTCCAAATGGTGCGCCTGGCACGGGGGCCGGGGGAGCGAGAGGCGCGCTAGGAGGGGGGGGCGAGGCCGCCTCTGGGCTCCCCACGCGGCTCCCCCATGCTCCAGTTTCCCCTCCCGTGTCCCCCCCCCCGGACACCCCAGTCCACCGACGTGCGGGAGCGACACCGCCGCCCGCCCCTCCGGCCGCCCTCGCCCCTCCTCCAGCCCCCCCTCGGCCCCGGCTCGGAACCGCCGCTCGCGCTCGGGAAGAATGTGCTACAACCTCGGCGCCGCCGCGGCCGCCGCCACCCGGACCGCGCTGGAGCGGGAGCCGGAGCCGCCCGGGCCCCCGGCATCGCCGCCGCCCCGCCGGCCCCGGAGCGCGCGGTCCCCGCCGCCGCCCCGCGCTCGCCCCGCGCTTGACGCAGTGAGCGCCGCAGCCCGGTTCCCCGGCTCCGCTCCCCGGTGCAGGCCGGGCCCGGCCGGGCGGGCGCCGGGAGGGACGGGCGGGCGCGAGGGGGAGGAGATCCGTCTGGAGCCGGCGAGCGGGCGCAGGAGGGAGGAGGGGCGGCCGGCGCGCCGCGGGACCGAGCACGCGCTGCGCTCGCGGTGACGGCGGCTCCGGCCCCCGGCCCGCTCCCTGCCCAGGTAGGAGGGGGCTTGGGGGGGAGAGTCTGCGCGGGGCCGCGGGGGGCGGGGGTCCCCTCTGCCGCAGCCGCGGGCCGGTGGGTCCCCGCCCCTGGAGGAGGCGGGGAAGGCGCTCCCGGGGCAGCCGCGGGGGCGGGCGCGGGTCCTCAGCGGCGGGGAGCCCCGGCCGCCTCTGCCCCCGCGCCCTGCCCTGAGCTGCGGGGCCGGGGCCGCGTCCCTCCCGCCCGTGGGGCTTTTGGGTTGCGGCGCGTTGGGTCCGCGGTTTCCGGGCTCCTCCCCTATCCTGGGGTTCGGAGGCGGGTGCCCCCGAAGTTAGCGGTCGTCGATCCCGGGCCGGACAAACTTACCTCCCGGACGCGGCGGTTCAAAGGGCGGGGACTCTGAACCCCTCGGGCTTGGAGGAGCCGCAGGGACCCCGAAACTTTCCCGAGCGCAGTGAGAGCGAAAAGCTGGCCGGGCAGGGTGCGGGGGAGGGGGTGGTCGTGCGTGCGAGCGCACCGGGAGGAGCGGCGCCCCGAGCTGGCCCGGGGACCCCCCAATCTGGAACCCCATGTTGTAGTTGAGGGCACGCAGGGGGTGGACTGTGGGCGCCGAGCCTTCACGCTTCCGGCGGGGATGGGGGAGAGCGCGGCCCGCGCCGCTGGAGCCCTGGGGGGCTGCTCACAGGAACCCCCGTCCCCAGTCCCTGTGCCCCGCCGCTGCCGAGCCCGCTGACCAGCCCGCTGACCAGCCCGCTGACCAGCCCGCTGACCAGCCCGCTCGCGGCTATTAATAGGCGCCGGCGACCTGAACCTCACCCGGCCTGGGGAGCCCAGAAGCTGGGTTTGGCTGCGGGCTGGGACCCCAGGCCCAGGGCTGACTCCTCCCCGGCTCTCCAGGTCCCTGTCCTGCGCTCCTCCCTCCAAGCCCCCTGCCCTCCTCCCACTGCTTCCTCTCCGGTCTGGGGGTGTCGCCACCCCTCCCCAACTTTTTCTCTTCTCAGACTGTAGAGTGTGGCCTGTGGCTGCCCCGTCAGTCAGGGGCCCGGGTCAGGCTGTGGGATTCCAGCACGGTCCCCAGCCGAGCCCCCCTCCTGGATGGGTGTGGGGTCCCTGGGGCCCGAATGCCCGGGGCTGAGCGGGGGGAATTTCCCAACACGCCACTGGGGCGCAGCACATTCCCCCCACCCCCCACCCCGCCTGGCCACCCCGCTGAGGGGCGGTGGGGAGCGGGGTGGTGCCCCGGGCGCCTGGGGGGCGGGGGTGGAGCGCAGGGGGGATGTGGGAAGCTCCTGAGGGGGGTTGGGGTTTAGCTTCAGCTGCAAGTGCACGGAGCAGGCAGAGTCCTGGTGGCCCCCCCACAGCGTCGCCTCGCGAGGCCCGGGACCATAGGGTTTCCTCTGACACCCCACCCCAAACTTGCACTCCCCACCCGGGCCTGCCGAGCCCCGCCCCCGGGCAGCTCGGGGTCCGAGTCCCCCGGCTGACCGCGGCCCCGCCCCCTCCGCTCGCTCCGGGACCCCGGCGGCCTCCAGCGCTGGGTCCGAGCGCCCGCGGCCCCAGGGCCTTGGTGAGTGAGGGGTGCGTCGTCTCCCCCGCTCTGGCTCGGGGGTGGGGTAGGGCCCTGGAGCCCGGCGCGGGGTCCCTGACAGGTGTCCTCCCCGCGCCGGGCCAAGGTCTCCGTCTCAGAATTAATGGCTCACACGCAGGCCTCTAATCGGCGCGGCCACGGGGGAGGGCGACCCGGAGGCTCGGGGAGGTCGCAGCCGGATAGCGCAGCCTGGGCTCGCCTCGGGGAGGGGACGGGAGGGGGGGCGCAGCACCCAGGACTCGGATGCCGGGTCCTGCCTCCAGTCCCTGTGCCCCCAACTGTGCTCTGGGCTCTCTGAGCCGCTCCCGGATCCTCCAAGTGTGCGGGGACTCTCCAGCGGGCACCTCTAAGCGCCCCCCATGTGACCTCTTAGCTCCTCCGCAGACCTCTGACCATGGGTGGCCACAGCTTGTGAGGCCCTGAGGGTCAAGGGCCTTCCTCGGGCCTCCCCTGGCACACCCAGACCTGGGCTCGGCACTTGTGCCAGGGGAGTAGCAAGAAGGTCGTGATGCAACTCTGGGCAGGCACCTAGCAAAGCCCCTGGCACACGGAGACCCCCATCAAATACCAACCTGATCCTTCCGGAGCCTGAGCTGCTTGGCCAGTGGGCTTGGGGGAGCTGACTGCCCCTCTGGCTGAGGCCTGCCTGGGAAAGCCTGCCCTGGGGCTGAAGTTCCCTCGTCCACCCCTGCCCGGGACCGTGAGGCCAGAGGCTGCAAGGCTGCTTTCTCAGGCCTCGGGAGAGTAACCAGGGTCCCCTCTGGGAGAGGACCCGTTTCTCTCCAGCGGGAGCTGCAGCTGGGGGGCCTCTTGGCGAGGAGGAGAGGGCAGCCCTCTCGCCCCTGCTCCGTTCCCCGTGCCCAGGCCTGGCATTTCCGAGGTTTGCAGTGTCTACCTGGTGACAAATGGCCTGCCCTTGCTCTGCCCGCACCTGCTGGGACAGGGGACCGGGGACCGGGGTCAGGGTCGGCGGCAGTCCTAGGGGAACTCCGCCCCGCAGATTCCCTGGGCGGCCCACGGCCTTTCTCCCTGTGCCTCACCCTGACCCCGGAGTGGTGATGTGTGACCCAGAACTTATATGTAACCCTGGGGCACCCCGGCTTCCGTCCCAGCACCTCCTTGTGGCTCTGCACCCACCCTCCCGGCGGGCAGGGGGCGGCAGCGCGGAGCCCACTCCCCTGCCCCGCGCCCACCGTCAGGGCCGCTGCGCTGTAGCTGCGGCTCATTCAGGGCCCTCGCCGGTCCCCACACACTATAGGATTTATCTTGATTTGCTGCCTTTGAATTGAGTCAACTCTTTTGTATGCTCGGTGAATTGCCCAGCTGCCGGCGGGAGCGGAGAGCGTGCCGGGGGTACTGAGGCCGGGAATGGAGGCGGGCGGGGGACAGGAAGCGGGGAGGGGCGCGCGGGGACCCGCGGGGCTGCGCCGGGACGGGGGTGCCCTGGGGCGTGGGCCGGCCGAGGGCTCTGCACCGGGAGGAGTCCGGAGGGAAGGAGGCTGGGTCCTGGGGAGCCCAGGCTGCCTCTCTGCTCCGCTTCGGGCGCGCGGAGTGGCCTGGGGCGGCCTAGGGGCCTCCCGTGACTCAGTTTCCTCGCCCGTACTGTGCGCAAGGGGGGCTTCCGCAGACCCGGGCTGTTAGAGTTCGACGGAGCGGGTCGAGCGTGCGAGCGCCTCCGGAGGCATCCCGGAGGTTGGGGTGAGTGGGGGGGAGGAGGGGCCAGGGTTGGGGAGAGGGGCCGGCGCTGCCGGTCCCCCGCCCCCGCGCGCCCCGCCCCCAGGCCCCTGTCTGCTCCGACCCTGGCCCTGAGCGCCTTGCTTTGCTTAGCACGGAGGGGGTCGTGGGTGGCTCCCCAGGCCCCAGCTGTTGCGCGCTCCCCCACCCTGAGTGCCCCCGCCCCCCGCGTCCGGGCCCGAGGAGGGGCTGGGTGGGACCCCGGGGAGCCCCCTGCCCTTTCCAGCACCTCGCTCTCCCCCGGCTCTGTCCCCCCCTCCTGGCTCCGGGGCCGCGGGGGCGAGAGCGTGGGGCGCGGCGGCGGGCGCGGCGGGGCTGGGGAGGGAGGGGGCGCGCGGGGCGGGAGCCGGACTCCGCGCGAGGCGGGCGGGCGGGCGGGCGGGAGGCGCGGGGGGAGCGCGGGGGGAGCGCGTGAGCGGGGCCCCCCTGCCCGCGAGCCGAGGGGCGGGGCCGCGCGCGGATCGATGGGCGCAGCTGGGGAGGAATTTCAATCCCGGAGCGAAGTTAGAGCCTGAAGGACGGCGGCGGCGGGCGCAGCCCCGGAACGGCGCGGGCAGGTAAGCGCGGGGCCCGCGGGGCCGCGTCCGAGCGGGGCCCGGGCCGGGGCGCTGACTCCGGCCGCTCCCGGGGCGGCGCGCCCAGCCCCGCACCTCGCGTCCCCGCGCGCCCCGCTCTCGGCGCCTCCCCGGCCCCGGTGCGCCCCGGGCCCCGCTCCCTCCGAGCGCCGCGGGCGAAGTTGGAGGAACTTGGAGCCGCAGAGCCGGCGCCGGGCTCAGCGGGCCGAGCGGGGTCTGGGGAGGGGGCTCCCGGCCGCCCCGGCGCCGCCGCGCGTCTCACAGCCGCGCCCTCGCTGGGACCCGGCTCTGCCTCGCGCCCCTGCCCGGCCGTGCGCGCCCGGCCGAGGCCCTAGAGCCGCTGCGCCCTGCGCCGGCCCCTCGCGGCGCCGCCCTGCCCCGGCCCTGGGCCCTGATCCGCCTCGCTCGGCCCGGGGACGGGGGGCCACCCACGGGGCGGGGCACATTCCCCGGGGGAGCCGACCCCCGGCTGGGGGGGGCCTTTGCTCCTCTCTCGCTCCACCTCTGGCCCGTTGTCAGCGTCGTTCCTTGAGGGGCGGTGGGCGTGTGCCGAGTCTCCTGGCCCTAATCTGCCTCTGGAGATGGGGGTCCCCTTCTGTCTTTTAAAAGCTGCAGGTCCCCTGCTCGCTGCTTGGGGGGGGGGCCCTGCAGGGTTCCCCTCCAACACAGACCAACAGCCTCATCAAAGCCGGACTCTTACAGGCACCAGCTGTGTGACCTTGGGGCCGGTAACCTCTCAGGGCCTCAATTTCCCCATCTGTGAAGTGGGGATACACCGGTAACCTGTACTTTATGGAAGGAACTTCGCAGTGAAAGCTTAGTACAGAGATGGCCCCCGAAGCCTTCTGCGGGTTTGGGGGCCCAAGCCTGGTGTGCATCCCCAGCAAAGCCTCTCCTGTGACCTCCTCCCTCCCCGTGGGCCCGGGAGCTCCCGCCTGGAGGCAGCTGTGCTGGCCCTTCACCCCCTGCGCCGGGCTGAGGGCTGGGCAGGAAGCACGCCCAGGCTCCCAGATCCCCGAGGCCCCGGACAGGCGCTTTCCAAGGGCTCAGGGCTCAGGCGCAGGGCCAGGGGAGTGAGAAAGGGCAGGGCTCCCCGCTCTGTCTTTCTCAGGGCCCCGCCTCCGCCCAGCCCCAGAGCAGACTACAGCACTGGCCGCCTCTGCCCTGGGTCCTTGCAACTTTGCCCTTGTGACTGAACAGCGTTGGGGGGCAGACGCACAACCCCTGCTCCAGGTCCGCACACCCCCAGAGACAGAGGAGCACGCTCCAGAAGGCAGCCGGTGTGGGGGAACTGCCCTCTGGGTGTAGCGAGTGGAGTGGGGCCGGGACCCCAGCACTGGGGTTTTTGTGGGCAGAAGACCTGAGGGTTCCTGGGTCAGAAGGGTCGGGGGCCTCGCCTCCCCGTCACTGGGCCTTCCTGCGTAACACTCGGGCGCCACAGCAGGCTGACCCTGAGTGGGCGGCCCTGACTCCCGGAGGGGCCCAGCAGGCACCGCACCCCGAGGCCTGGCAGTCCTGGAGGGGATGTGGTGGGCGCAGCAGCCGGGCAGGAGGGAGACCAGCGTCCCTTCTCCGGCACCCCTGCAGGACTCCTGGAAAACGCAGCAATTCCTCCAAGTGCCTCTGGCAGCACTGTCCTCGCCTTACCCCCCCCCCCCCAAGGAAACAGGTGGCTGGGCCCACCAGGGAAGCCTTGGACCCCACGGCCCCTCTCTTGGATTCTTAGTTTCAGTCTTTGGCCCCTAAATGTGTCCTGTCAGCATCACCTGCTCCAACAGAGAAAAGTCAGCGGGGCGGAGATTCTGCCCGTGACTTGGATCGTTGGGGTAAAAGGAGGCGTCTGCCTGGGTCCCGCTCTGTGTCTCTCTCACACACAGACACACGACCAGCTCTAGATTTCAGTGGGTTTTCTAAACATCCAGGAAACCACCCTCCTCGGACCCCTATGTGGGGCCCCCACAGCCCCCACCCCATCAGCGGAGGCCCCTTCCAGAGGGTGGGGCGACAGTGGGAGGAATTTATGAGCAGAGGTGTGTGGACTTGTGTCCACGCATCTCAGCAGGAAGCAGGCAGGCAGAGGGGCTGCCTGGGGTGGGGGGTGGATAGCGTGTGTGTGTGTTTGGGGGGGCACAGGATGAAAAATGCCAGTGAGTGACAGGCGGGAGATGGACCTCCAGCACCCGGTGGCAAGGCCATAAATTTCTGGGTGTGAACCTAGAGCAGATAGATGGTGGCACCGCCGTGGGCACATCGGAGACTTTGCCCGCCCCCCCCCCCCCGAGTGCCCTGTTCCTTCCTGTTTTGTGTGGATTCTGATTTCTTCCAGCCGCAGTTCAGGTGTCCGCCGGCCTTGCGTGCGCCTCTGCTGGGGTGGCCGACAGTAGAGCCCACGCAGTGGCCAGGAGCCCCGATATGGGAGGGACTTTGGTGTCGTCCATCCCAGCACCCGCTGCACAGATGGGGAGACTGAGGCCGAGCAGGGCAGGATATTGTCTGAGGACGCCCGCTGAGTGGGGGCCAGGAGGGTGCTGGAGGGGGGTCCAGTGCTCCTGCTGTTGGCTCAGGTGTGGAAATTCGAGCAGGGCAGGCACAGCCTCGGCTGCTGGGGACCCCCCACTAGTGCACCTTACGCCAGATGGTGGCCCTGGAGGTGAGCGAGAAGTGGGGTGGCTGCTGTGGACACTCAGCTCTCTCGGGGCCTGTCTCTCACCTGCGGCTGAGACCCGGCTTTGCCAAGCTCCCTGGGGAGAGGAGGGAGGCTTGGAGAGACCTCCTGGGATTTAGCGGCCCTGGGAGACAGGGACTGAGACTTCTGGCCATTGGAGCTGGAAGAGTCCCTGTTGATTTATTCAGTTGAGGGCCTACTGTGCGCTCTGCTTGGAGCCCGGGGACGAGACCCTGACGAGGCCCTGGCGTTGGCCAGCTGGTCCGGCCCTGTCTTCCAGAGGGTCCAGCATTGCCCGAGGTCACAGGACAAGGAGTGGTGGAGCCATGGCCGGAGTCTTGCTGGGAGTCAGGTCCAGGCTGGTGTCAGCTTGGAGACGAAGCTGGAGCAGGGGCCCCAGGTGAGGAGGAGCAGTGGGGAAACAGAGTCACAGAGGGCGGCCCAGCGTCTGGGCACGGGCCGTGCCTGCACCAGGCGGCTCAGTGGCAGCCCCCCACTGTCCCCACTAACCCCCTGCTTCCCCCACCCCCCACCCCCTGCTGTCCCTACCCCGTTCTGTGGTGGGGACCCCAGTCTGACTCAGCGTCGCCTCCCTTCCTGCCCCACAATGAGCCTTAGTTCCTCCGGATTTAAGGCCAGTCTTGCCCTCAAGGCTCCCCCCTGTGAGCGGGCCCCCAGCTCCTTCTGGGGGCTCTTTTCCCAGAGGAGGGGTCCAGGCGGTACTTAGTGATCCGGGAGGAAGGGGCAGGCCTCCCAGCCGAGCAGCAGGAGCAGAGGCCTTTGGGGGAGCCGTGAGCAGGGTGGCTGGCAGCCAAGCAGAGAGGGTGCGGCCCACCAGCGGCCCTGGGGTTTCAGTTCTAGGCTCCTCCCTCCCTCTGCGGCCCCCGGATGGACACCCCCGGCCACCAGGCTTGGCCTCAACACCCCCACGCAAGGCAGGGCGCAAGGAGAGACAAGTGTGGGTACCTACGGGGCGCAGGAAGGGGGTGGGGAGAGCCTGGGGGCCTGTCCAGCAGACCCGTGGGGCAGTGAATACCAGTCCGTTGTCCTTAATAGAGGCCCTGAGTCAAATTCTCCATTTCACGGGGAAACTGAGGCCCAGGTGACAGCTGGTGGGAGTGTCCGGATTGAGGTTGTCACTCTCTGTCCCCTGAGCCACACCTCCCGCCTCGCTTGGAGAGAGCAGAGGGGCTCTTCAGATCCCCCCTCGCCTTACGGAGGGGCCCTGGGGGCCCCGCCCACAGCTCTCCAGTGTGGGGGTGAGGTTGGCACCGTGCCCCTGAGGGTGGGCTCTGTCCACGCCCTTCAGACGCCCCAGAAGCACACTCCTCTAACCCTCCAGTGGCCGCTCCAGGGGTCAGTGAGCCTCTCTGAAGCCCCGGCCATGCTGTGAGCCGTTCCCCGCACTGGGGACGTCGATGGTGCAGCGGTGGCCGGGGTGCCCGGAGGTGTGCGAGGGGCCCCGCCTGCCACGCTGGCTGCGGCCGCCTCGGGGGGCCTTGGGTCCTCGGGGTCCTTTCCCTGGTGGGGCCCTGGGAGATGGACGGCCGGTGCCCTCGTGTTTACCAACAGATCCTCGGTTTATTTTCAGCAGATCAAACTCAGGCCCCTCTTAGTCATCAACTCCCTTTCGTTGAACAAACACAGGCAAAGGCAGCTACGAGCGGGATGGCCCCCCACGCGGAGACGGGACAGGGACGTGTCTGGAGGGGGCTTTCAGGCCCCCCCCATAGTAGGCGCTTGGGGCAAAGGCTTGCTGAGCGCACCGGGAGGACACGCCACTGAGGGTGCTGTGCTGTCCGGTGCTGGGCACGCAGGGCCTGGAGTGGCTGGGGAGGTGCTGGGCCAGCGCCTGCAATGCCCACGGCATGGACCCCAGCTCCCTGCTGTCCCCAAGGCCCTTTCCACCAACCCAGCCTCCACAGGGCCAGGGACCCTCAGGACGTGCTTCCTGACCGGCACTTGGGCCTCTGCCGTCCCCGCCGAGGGGTCTCCCCCTCATGGCCCTGCAGAAGCTTCTGGAAGGGCCCAGCTGCAGGCCAGGGGGGCACAGGCTGCCCTTGGTGCCTTGGTGCTTCCGTCTGTCAGGTGGGTGGAAAGCACAACCCCTCCCAGGGTGTGGGGCTTGGAGCAGAGCCCAGGGGTGCAGTGGTCCCAGGTCAGGAGGCCCAGGTGGTGGGGAGGGTCCCTTCCCCTGGCAGCCTGGTCTCCCTTCTCTAGGTGTGGGCCAGGGAAGACGGCCAGTGGGTGAGTCTGAGTTGTTGGTACAAGTTCTGATGCTCCGACGACCCCCAGGGCTCCTGGTTCTGTCCCGCGGGACCCTCAGTCCCTGGCGAGTTTGGCGGCCCAGGCTCTGTGCCCTGCTGTGTATAGAGGCTGGGAAGCAGCAAGTGCAAAGGCCCTGAGACCTCAATAAGCTCGGGCAAGGCCGGTGTGGGAGCCTCCAGGGGCCGGAGGTCAGTGGGAGGGGGAGCGGGGCCCGGGTGCGAGGGTGGCATGAGTGGGAATGAGCTGGTGCCTGGGAGCCGGGGGAGCCCGGGCTGGGCTGCTGACGCCGGCGGGGAGACAGAGGCACGTGGCATCTGTTTTGACATTGCTGAGAGCGCCGGGCTGCGCTCCTACAGAGGGAAACAGTCCGTAAAGCGAAACCCGCCTTCCCATTTATATCCATCACAGAACGAGGGGGGCACCGTGGGGGAAGAGGGTTCTATGAAGGGAGGGTTTTCCCTTTGACAGCTGTTAACATTTTCGCCGTATTTTCTGGCGGAGAGGAACACGCCTCTTTAAGAAAAATGGATTGTCGGGAACCAAGGGTGCCCAGCCTGGGGGTGCTGGGGGCGTGCAGCTCGGCCACAGGGGGGCGGCCGGAGACTCCTCCCCGCGTCGCACCGCGCGGACCTTAGTGTGGTGTGAGTGTGTGTAGCGGCGCCCTGGGTGTGCGCGTGTGCGTGTCACCCCGTGTGCGTGTGCGTGTGCGCCCTCCCGGGACACTGCCCCTTTCTCAGGGCCGGCAGCGGGCGCGGGTCCCACGGTCTGCGTCCTGGTCTCGATGCCTCAGCTCCGTGACGCGAACTTGTCGTTCGCTTGTTTTATTTTTTGCAAACTGAGCGGAGCGGCCGTGATCCCGGGAGGAAGGAGCGCGTGGAGCTCCCGCCGCTCCTGGGCCCCTCGCCGGGCAGCGGCTGTGGGAGGGCCAGGCGGGGATGGGCCTCGGGCCTCCGCGGCTTTGCTGCGGGACCAACGTCCACTCGTCTGGGTCCCCTCACGGTGTCCCCTCAGCGAGGACACCGGGACCCGAAGGACTGAAGGACGTGACTCCCCACAGACGGCCGTTCACAAAAACAACTCACTGGAGACCCAGTGTCACCTCCCGGCCTTAACCACACAAGTCAGAGCTGAGATGCAAGGACCAGCGGCCGTCACGCCCACACCCGACAGGCGCGCACACTCACACGCACACACACACGCACACACACTCACACGGACGCTCACACGCACTCACACGCACACGCACACGCACGCTCATACACACGCACACGCACGGACGCTCATGTGCACAATCACACACACTCATGCTCACACGCACTCACTCACACGCACACTCACACGCACTCACACTCGCTCACGTGCACGCTCACACACATGCTCACACTCATGCTCACGTGCACACTCTCACGCTCACACACGCACTCACACGCACGCTCACGCTCACACACCCTCGGTGCACCGCGTGGCCTCTGGCAGGCACGCACACAGCAGGCGTCCACACTTGTCTCTCAGGCGCACCTACGAAAGGCATTTGCTCGGGCACAATTGTGCCCACCCACTGTGAGGTGGCACGTACCCCTCACGCCCACCCCTCTGGGCACACGTGGGCACACGTGGGCACCCACCCACACGTGTCCCGAGTGCCCAGGAGGCACACAGGCCGGGTGTGTCCCCCCTCACCGGCCTGCTGCTGCCGCTTTCTAGGGGGCCTGGGAGGAGGCCTCCTGGGGGAGCCTGTGCAGGTGCCCCCCCAGAGCCCCACCCCAGCTGCCTTCCCGCTGGCTCTGCCAAGGGTCAAGGGTCACGCCGCGCCCTGAGGGGTCCTTGGGAGGGTGGAGGGGAGGAGGCTGGGGGTCCGCTCCCTCCCCAGGCCACGCGGGGGACCCCGGCTCCTGTCCCTCCCTGCCTGCCCCCGTCTGTCCGCCGAGGACCCCGGGAGCCCCGGAACCTCGGAGCGGGCGTCGGGCGGCTGAAGGGGTTGTGCTGAGCTGCCCAGTGGGCAGGTCAGGAAACTGAAGGCTCTGGTGCTGTGAGGCTGACAGGCCTGGCGGGAACCCGGGGGGTTTAAATTTGTAAGGAACTGTCAGCAGGCCGGGGGCAGCACCGAGTCCCACGCCCACGGCCGCCCAGGGGGTTCCGGTGCCTCCGTGTCCGCCTGGCGCTCGGTGAGGGCGTCTGACTGCTCTGGGTCCTTGGGGTGTGCGGTGGGGACCCGCTGGGTTTTAATTGGCGTTTCCGACTGACGGCAGTGGGCTCATTAGGCATTCGTGGTTCTCCTTTGATAAAATGTCTATTCAGACCGTTGGCCCATTTTAATGGCTTTTAAAAAAATCTCATTATTGAGTTTTAATTGTATTCAGAATTATTGTCAGTTCTTTATACTTTCTGGGTACGAGTCTTTTATCAGAAATATGATTTGCAAATAGCTTATCCCAGCCTATGGCCTGTCGTTGGTTTTTTTTTAGAAGGTATCTCTTAGAACACAAAAGTTTTTGTTTATAATAAAGTCCAATATCCATTGTTTTCTTTTATGGCTCATATTTTCGGTGTGTAAGGATTCTTTGCCTCATCCAAGGTGACGGAGATTTTCCTCTGTGTCTTTCATTTAGGATTTTTTTAGCTTTAGCTCTTGCCTTTAGGTCTGTTGTGTGTTTTAAGGGAATGTGGGGTGTGTAGGGCCCGAGTTCCCTGCGGAGGCCTAAGTGTCCCAGCACCACTTTTTGAGAAGACAGCTTTTTCCGCATTAAGCTTTCGGGGGACCATAAACGTTAAGGGTTTGTTTCCAGACTCAGTTCAGTTCCACTGGTACATGTGTTTGTTCTTACGCCAACGCCACGCCGTCCCCAACACGGTAGCTCGTGTTTAAGTTTTGAAAGTAGTTGGTGTAAGGCCTCCAAGTTGGTTTTTTCTTCTTGAAGTTGCCTGGCTCCTCTAAATTCTTCGCATTTCTGTGTAAATTTTAGGGCCAGCTTGCCCCGTTTCCAAAATACCAATTATTTTACTTATTAAATTTTTTTATTTTAAATTTTTTAAAATGTTTTTATTCATTTCAGAGAGAGGAAGAGAGAGAGAGAGAAACATCAGTGATGAGAGTCATGGATCGGCTGCCTCCTGCACGCCCCTGACTGGGGTTCGAGGCTGAAACTCGGGCCTGTGCCCTGCCCGGGAGTCAAGCCCTGACCTCCTGGTTCATGGGTCAACGCTCAACCACTGAGCCACGCCGGCCAGGCATACATTTCTTTACTTTTTAATTACAGTTCACATTCAATATTATATTAGTCTCAGGTATACAGCACAGTGTTAGACGTTTATATAATTTATGAAGTGCCCGGCCGGGCGTGGCTCAGTGGTTGTGCGTTGACCTAGGATCCAGGCGATCGGGGTTCGATTCCCGGTCAGGGCACAGGCCCGGGTTGTGGGCTGCAGCTGATCAATGACTCTCTCATCATTGATGTTTCTATCTCTCCCTCTCCCTCTCCCTACCTCTCTCTGAAATCAATAAAGATATATTTTAAAAACAAAACAAAACAAAACCCCTTTAATTTATGAAGTGATCCGCCCACAGCCTAGTGCCCCCTGACACACGCAGGGATTACGGCGTTTTTGGTGCTAGTCTCTCCATATGCCCCTGGGGTTTTGAGGGGCTAGTGTTTAACGTATGGATCCGCTTGGGAATATCAAGTCTCCCGTCCTTGCACGAGGAATGTCTCTCCACGTACTCAAACCGTTCATTTCTCCCGGCAGGTTTTCTGTTGTGTTCAGTGCGCAGGACTTGCTAATTAATTTTCTTCAGCTGAATTTATCCTAAGTATTTTTTGATGCTATTGTGAATAGAGTTATTTTCTTAACTTTGCTTCCAGATGTCGCCAGAACACCAGCGTGAAACTGAGTTTTGGGTCTTGATCTTGTACCCGACGACCTTGCCGGGCTTAATTACGGGCGTGTTCCAGTTAGACTTCTGTGGACTCCGGAGGGTTTTCCACAGACAGGGTGATGTCATTGGCATCACTGGATGCCTTTGATTACGTGTCTTGCGTTATCGCACCGACCGGAACCTACGGAATAAATAACCGAGTGCGGAGGCGCCTCGTTCCTGCCCTTTCACCACGAAGTGTGATGTCAGCTGCGGTTTTCCCGTGAAAACCAGAGAACGGCCTGTGTCCGAGCGGGACCTTCCCCCGCGGCCCCGGTTGGCTGAGCCAGCCCGGCTTCCGCTCCCTGCGGTGGTCTGCGTGTGGGTCAGGAACACGCTCGAGGCCCGGGCAGCTCCCAGGTCTGCCTGGCTGTTCCTTTCTGCCAGACCGTCTTCCTTTCTTCTCTTAAAATTGATTTGAGAGAGAGAGGAAGGGAGAGGGAGAGGGAGAGATAGAAGCATCGGCGAGAGAGAGTCATTGATGGGCTGCCTCCTGCACACGCCCTGCTGGGGATCGAGCCCGCAACCTGGGCACGTGCCCTGACCGGGAATCGAACCCGGGACCTCTTGGTGCAGGGGCTGAGGCTCAGCCACTGAGCCACACCAGCTGGGCTGCCAGGCCTCCTTGTGTCTTCCCTGTGCATGTGCGCAGGCTCTCGGTGGCCCAGGAGCTGTGAGTTCCTTGGGTCCCTGTGCATGTGCGCAGGCTCTCGGTGGCCCAGGAGCTGTGAGTTCCTTGGGTCCCTGTGCATGTCCGCAGGCTCTCGGTGGCCCAGGAGCTGTGTTCCTTGGGTCCCTGTGCATGTCCGCAGGCTCTCGGTGGCCCAGGAGCTGTGAGTTCCTTGGGTCCCGTCTGCTGCCCCCCTGTGCGCGCCTGCTGCCCATCAGCTGGGTGTGTGGAGAGCTCAGCAGGCATGGCTGGGACTGTCCCTTCTCACGTCTCCCTGTGTCCGGTTTCCAGCGCGTCCCCGGGTCTGTTACGGCCCCGGCCAGGACCCCAGCCTCCGCCGGTGGCATTGCTGGCCTTGCCCGGTCGCCTGCCACTGTGACCGCTGCCTGTTACTGACGTCACTGCCGCTGAGCGTGAGTTTCGTGCCTTCTGCTCTGAGTCACTTTAGCCTCTGGCAGGGAAGCTTCCAGGTCCCACGGCCTCCCCAGCCGCCCGGATGCTGCGCCCGCGGAGCCGGGAGTGGGGCGCTGGGAGCCCGTCCAGCCGAGGGCACCACAGGGTCCCCTTTCTACGCAAAGGTCAGCAGCTCCTCATGAACCGAGGCCTTCGGTCAATTTCTAGGATGTGGGATTGGTGATTTTTTTATCATTTTGACTAGTTTATAGTCATTCAGGGGAGAGGACTTGGCGACCTTCTCGGTTCAGCCTGCCAGAAGTCTCAGCCCTGTGGTTTCATCTTCTAAAAACAAAACTTTAAAAAACTTGGCATCGGCAACTCTGTGAATGATCACAAAGCGAGATTCACATAGGAAGCCCCTAGGCCAAGAAAGTGGACCTTTCCTGCTTCTCCGAAGCCTCTCGGGTCCCCTCACGATCCCACCCCCTTTCCTCCCCAGAGGGAAACATTTTCCGGATTTTTAATAGATGAGTTTTTCCTGTTTTTATGCTCTATCTGGATGGGGCCACACCATGTGTTCCCTGAAGGCCGGCTTTTGTCCAACACGGTATATGTCAGAGCCGTGAGTGTTGGTGCTGTAGGTACAGTTTGCAATCAATGCCACATATAACCCATTGATCTTTTCTACTGTTGACGGATGCTCGAGGTTTCCAGACTTCGGCAGTTATGGATGATACCGTGTGACCTCCAGTGCTTGCCCTCGGGGGGGCACGGCCACCCCGCCTAGCGGTGGGGTTGCAGGTTGTGCTTATGTTCAGGCTCAGTAGGTATTTTCAAAAGTGGTCGTAGCAGTTTACAGCCCCACGAGCGAGCCCCGCCTGCTCGCGTCAGCTCAGTGCTGGTTGCCCCAGGTTCGTGCCAACACTTGCGTTTGTCAGTCCTTTTAGTCTTCGACCTTCCCGTAAGTTTGGATCTTCTCTTTCGTTGGAGTATCTGTTCGGAACGTTCACCTGTGTTTCTGTGGAGGTGGGCGTCTTTATCTCACACACTCGTAGGGTTTCTTGACATCTCTGCAGCTCTTCCAGTCTTGAATGTGCGGGTTGCCAGCGCCTCCTCCCCTTCTGCGGCTCGACCTTACGCTCTTCCGATCACGTCTTTTAATGAGAAGTTGTTTTGTGTCCCCCACGTTGTCCTTCCTGGCCAGTGCGTTTTGTTTGCTTATCAGTAAATCTTTTCTTCCTCGCCATCTTCTAGAAGCATTGCTGCTTCACCATTGGCATGTAGGCTTTTCCTCCACCTGGAATTAATTTTTTTCTGTGGTGTGAGGTAGGGGTTAAGTGCCAGCTCTTCTTATATATATACGTTGGATGAGTGAATGGTGATGGATGTAGGTGGTGGATGGGTGGATGATGGATAGATACCTAGATGGACAGGGGCTTGGAAGAAATGTGAGTGGAAACCCCAGCTCGGGAGACTGATGTCATGAGATGGCAGAGGGACACACGAGGGCCCAGAGGAGGGGCTCGCCCAAGCTCACGGAGCCGCAGAACCGAGGCTGGAACCTGCTCTGCCTGAGTCCAGATTCAGGTTTCCTTCCCCTCAGCTCCCCCAGACGGGTGGGGCCTAAACCAGGGGTCGGGTCACCTCCCTCGGAAGCAGACAGGAGGTCAGATTGACCCTCCTGGCCAGTGCAGGGGATCCAGGACCCTGGGGTCCCCTCCGTGGCTCCCATGAACTGCTCTGCAGCCGTGGGTGACCTGCTCCCAGCACTGAACATTTACCAAGCACCTGCTGAGTGCCTGGGCCTGTGCTAGACCCTGAGGAAACCAGGGTTGGATAAGACCCCATGGACCCCAACATTAGGGGATGCACAGTGCCCCCCTCTATTTTCTCATCTGTAAAGGGGGTCGAGATCCACACCTGGGAGGCTGCATGGGGCCGGGACTCCCAGCGTTGGACCTGCGCCCGCTGCTCAGGCCTTATCTGCCGGCTCCAAGTCCCACGAGCTGGCCTCTGGGGCAGGTTTTCTCTGGACATCGGCGAGCGGCGAGGCAACCTGGGTGGACGACGGCTTCTCCGAGTGGCTGTCTTGGCCCCACACCCGGGAGGTTACCAGGCTGCGTCCAGAGGCTGGGCTGGGGAGCCTGGAAATGTTTAACTTTGAAAAATGGACCTTCACAGCTCATTAGGCCTCAGCGGCGTGGCCTGGCGCCTCGGGCGGGCGGCTGGGGACGGGACGAGGGAGATGCCACTGCATGAAACCACTGAAGTACTTGAAGGCCGATTGTGCATTCCTGACCAGCGACGTCTGCCCGCCGAGCCGCAGTTGGCTGCTGGGCTGGCGCAGAGGCGCCGGGTGCTGGCCCCAGGGACTCCTGCCGTCCCCCAGTGCACGTGGCGACCTCTCTGGGGCCAGGCCGTCCTGGCATCTGCCGCTTCCTGGCTCTGATCTTGGACAAGCCACTTCTGACCCTGGGCCTCAGTTTCTCCACCGTGCCCGGGTGCCCGGTGGGAGGTGCTGGCTGTGAGTGCAGGCGAGGGGCCCTGGTGTTCCTTGAGCGAGCGTGTGGGCCTTTCTCATGGGGCAGAGGGGCAGCCGGCACCCCCTCCCCCATCTCCTAGGACTGGTCACTGGCTGGCCCCCCAGCCGAGCCCTGGCTCTCAGAGGACCCCACTAGCACCCTGCGTGGCTGCAGGGACTGGCCAGGCTGCCGTGAGGACCCTGCCGAGGCCCCGCTCACCGGCCACCCTGGGGGAGTGGAGCTGGGAAAAGGCAGCCAAGAAAAACCAGAGCTTATCAGTGGAGGCGCCGTAATGCTGTAAACGTGGGAAATTCATTCCATTAGTTTCTCTTCCCCGCGTGTCTCCGATGCAGAGCCATAAACACCATGAACACGAGAGGCTCGGGGCCAGTGACACTCGCCGGCCCCCCTGCCTGCGGCGGTCCCTCCCGGCCCCCCAGCTCGGGGACATCCCCAGGGCTGTGACTGGGCAAGTTACCTGCTCTCCTGGAGCCTGTGTTTCTTTAATTGGAAATTGCCGAAAGCTTCCCGAATCCCTTCCTCTGAGAGGTATGGGTTAAATTAAAGGTGAGACTGTGAAGGAAGGCGTCCACCTTCTCCAGAACATGCCACAGGGGACGGCGGCCAGGCCTGCGTGAGGCCCTGACTGACGTGTGCTTGCACACAGCCCGCGTGCACACACGTGTGGATGTGGACACGCCTGCAGACCTGTGCGCACACCATGTGTGGACGCCTCGGTGGGGCCGGCAGCCGTGTGTGAACACCGACAGGTGTGCCCTCGCTCATCCCGCCAGCTGGTCCCCATGGCAACCCTGAGCGCAGAGCCCGTGTGCGGGAGACTGACAGGTGGGGCCCACACGATGGGCTCCCCGGAGGTGGCTGGGCCAGTGGAAGGTGGGAAAGTCCTTCCTCCCCCAAACCCCTGTGAGCAGAAGGAGGTGAGCAGCATTAGGTGGGAGTCGGTTGGGAAGCCCCCGTCCCGTTGTGGTTCACACAGGAGAAGTGCCCCCCAGCCCCGTGTGCTGGGATCGCTGGTCAGACGAGGGGTCTGGCCGGGGGCCTGGTCGTGGGTCTGCCACTTAGACCCGAATGGCCGGGGGCCCTCAGTCTGTGGTCTCCAACCCACTTTCTAGGGAGGGAAACTGAGGCTTGAGGCAGCTTCAGCCGCAGTCCCCCCATACCGGCCACCCTGGGTGGACACAGGCCCTGCCCACCTCCACGTAGGAGGGCATGTGGCCCCATGGCCTCCAGTCCCCCGACAAGGGTGCCCTCACCCTAAACCCCGCTCTGTCTCTGTGCCAGGCAGCTTCCCTGCCCCCTTAGCCATTTGGCTGATTTTCCAAGACCTTTGCTGAGCGGCCGGGAAGGCCCAGCCCAGCTTCTCCCTCTGCTGCTGTCCTGAAGTCATCGCTCAGCTGGCAGGGTTCCCATGGCAACCGGGTGCCCTCACTAAGGGCCTGGGAGGCCAGAGGGAGGTGGGCAAGGCCGAGGAGGGGATTCCTGGGTCCTCAGCCACCCACAGGCATGTGCCCGACGCCGGAGCGGCCCCCCCACTGCTCTGAGGCAGGAAACCGCCTCTAAGGAAGTGCCCCCGGCACCCAGATACCCACCTGTGAGGGCATGAGACGTGAGGCTGGGACACCGAGACGCGCGTGGTCACCGCGCCTAGCTGACCTGACTGCTCGGCCAAACTTAGACGGCCTTTGAGGGCCGCTGGCCACACCCCCAACCAGGGCCCACCTGGGCCTCCGAGACCCCTGGGCAGGTGCCCCTGCAGGGCGGGGACATTGGAACCCACACTCGAGAGTTTGGGTCTCGTGGAAATTAGCCTAAGATCCATTCGGGGAAAAAACCAACCCTTTCTGTCACACGGAGGGGGGTCTCTTGTGGCCCTGGCCCCAGTCACCTGCAAGCCGGGGGCGTGGCCACTGCCCACTTCTCGTCCGAGGGCTGGGCCTCCTGCAGACGTGGGACTGCAGGGACGGGAGGACGGTGCCCCTCTCAGACCCACCCTGCGCTCGCGGCCGAGCCCTGTGTGTCCACGTGATCTGTGTGGGGAGGGGCTGGCCACACAGCTTTACAACTGACCCCGGCCTCTGTCCGATGCTGTACGAAGACCAAGCTGCCTCAGCTCCTGCAGCCGATATAGAACTTCCTCGCCATCTGACGCCACCACAGCCGTGTTCTTATTTAGGGCAGAGCTCACTCAGCCCTCTGCTCTTCCAAATAAGTTCAAGAATCGGCTTGTCGAGCTCTACAGAAAGGAAAAATCTGCTGGGCTTTTGGTGGCGATTGCACCTGATCTATCGATCAGATTGAACGTTCATTTCCTACCCGCTGGAGGTGACAGAGACCCAGTCCGCGTCGGCCTGTGGGTTTATGTCCGGGGCTCAAGCCCTCTGACCCGCGACTGGGCTCATGTGTCCTTCGGGATTTTTTATGTCCACAGTCGTAACACTGTGAGTTACGTTTCTTCCGAGCTCTGTTTCTTCCGGTCAGAACCGTATCGTTTTTGTCTGTCTGTCTTGCTTTACTGCTCAGGCCGAGTGTGGAACAGAAGTGGTCGTAGCAGGAGTCGGGTCGGTCGCCGTCAGCGATGCGTCCGTGGTGCCAAGTGACTTTCCCAAAGAATCCCGCCCGTTTCACCATAACCGTACCAGCACCGGGTATTACCTTTAGGGTTTTTTAAATTTTTAAATTTTTTGGCGGTGGTGGTGGTTTTTGTTTATTTGATGAGCCTGCAAGGTGCCTCACCGTATTTTTTTAAATTTGCGTTTCCTTGATCGGGCAGGAGGTAGAACACGGCCCCGGATATTAGTCGGCCGCCTGTTCCTGTCCCCATTTGTTCACGGGCTGTCGGTGTTCCCCTCGCCCATTCGAACGCGTCCTTTACGTAACTGAGACAGTTATCATTTCTCTGTCACATCCGCCACCGGTATTTCCCCCTGTACGCCGCATATCTTTTCATTTTTGTTATTTCCTATGTTCTTTTTCCCTATTTTTACTTGGTCAAATCTGCCTCTCGTTTCTTTTTACAATTTATTCTGTTCCTCTGGAGCTTGGAAAGCCTGTCTCCCTCCTGAGGACTGATAAGTATTGAATTCTGTTTTCATCTAGCTTTTTTTTTTGTGGCTTAATATTTCATAGTTAACTGTTTGCTCCATCTGGAATTTGTGGGGCTGTGGGGTGTGAAGCGGGGAGTTAATTGCTGCTCCGTTTACGGGGGGAAGGGGCCTCATTTGCACTTTCAGAATCTCAGGGCTCTGCCCCCACCCCCAGCCCAGGCCCAGTGGAAAGAGAAGAGCGGGGAGGAGGAAGGGGCCCTGCCTGCGGCTGGTATGGGGGTTGTGGAGCCCTAATTACCATCGGGACAGTCCCTGGCAGTGCTTCTGCCTGACTTTAAATCAAGAGCAAAGAGCTGTTAGCGCAGCTTAGCAATATCCTGGGTGACCTTGGGCCAGTCTCTTCATGTGTTTGGGCCTCAGTTTTCTTATCTGTGAGATGGGGGCACTAAGGACACCTTTCCTAAGTGTTGTCACGAGGAGTCCTTGCGTTTGGGTGCACATCCTGCAAAAAGCAAGGGGTCAGGCAGACCCAGCAGGAATCTTTGCCCATCTCTGTGACCTTGGGCAAGGGAGAGTGGGCAGAGCAATGGGAAGGTGAGTAGGGCCACACTGTGTGCCAGGCAGCGGTCTGGGCCTGTGGTGAGGCCAGCTGGGGGCCTGGCAGAGACCTTGGTCCCGAGAGGGCAGCCCTGCTTGTCCCATCAGGGTTGTCCCGGGTGCTTGGGAAGTGACATTGGAGCTGGACTGTGAATTAGGAGGTGTCAGCTGTGGGTAGATCTGGGAGGAAGCCTTTTAGTGGGGTCACGGTCAGGTGCAAAGGTCCTGAGGTCGCCTGTGCTGAGGGAGGAGGGGTGTGAAGGAGGAAGAACAGAGTCTGGGGGAGAAGGGGCATAGCCTGAGGGTGGCAATAATGGGGGGGGGTGCTCCTGCAGGGCCCCAGAGCAGCCAGCAGCCAGCATTTCACAGGTGGGGGCGCCTGGCTTTGGCCAGGCCAGGCCCAGGTAGTGGGAGAAGTTGCCCAGACAGGGCAGAGTCCTCCTGCTCCCTGGGGTCTCCCTGGCCCTGGTGGGTGGGTGGGCTGGGAGGCTGGATGGAGACTGGACATCCAGCGGGTGGGGCTGGCGCAGCTGTGGGGAGGCAGGGCTGCTGGCGTCAGCAGGAGCCCCTCCTCCCCCCTGGCCAAACAATCACGGCACAAAATATGCAAATGATATAATTACTGTTATTTGTTTTGCTGATATAAGTGTTTGAAATGCAAATGTCAAGTTTGGGCTCTCATTTTCCACCCCTCTTACCCGGCCTGCAAGTCAGGGGTGTTCCTCCCCGGCCGCATGGAGGGTGTGCCGGACCCCGCCCAGCTGCACCCAGGGCCTCACAGCCTGCCCCACCTGCCCTGTGATCTGGGGCCAGTGACCTGGCCTCTTGCAGCCTCAGTTTACCTATCTGTGTCACAGGATCCGCCGGCCTCTGGAGCCTAGCTGATGCCCGGTTGATCCGAGAATCCTTTCTGGACATGGTGCTCAGACCCGTGGGTTTCCAGCTGCGTCGCGAGCACCGCCTGGAGCTGTGCTCACCCGGGGTTCCTACAGGCGCACAGCCCCCAGCCCCGCCGTCCCCGGGGTCCCAGAAGCTGGCGGCTCCCACCAGGGTGGCACCCGAGTGACTCTGGGTGGGACAGATTGGGAACAGGAAAGGTGGGACTTGCCGCACAGCTAGCTCGGGCCTGGCAGGGCCCTGGATGTTTGGTCTGTGCATCTGCAAATGATGCTGATGGGGAGTGAAGAGCTGGGCCAGTGCCCAGTGCATGAGGTGAAGACAGAACCCCCTGGCCAACCAGGAAGGACCCCTGAGCTCCAATGGCCTGGCTTCTGCTCCCACGTGTGGTGGCACAGGGGCTCCCCATTCATCCTGCCTTTGCTGGAAGTCTGGGAGGAGCCGGGTTGTGAGGGGGACCAGGACCCAGGAGAGGAGGGCAGCCTTGCTGGGCTAGGGCAGGGAGAGGGCACTCCAGGCAGGTGCCCAGTGTGGGCAGAGGCCTGGAGGGAGGAAGGGACATGGCCCGCCCCAGGGACTGGGGTCTCAGCCTGGAGGTCATAGCCAGGGCCAGGTTGGTGGAGAGCTTCTGAGCTCCCCATATCCTCTCAATTTTTATTCCAGTTACCTTTTCCAAGTCAGGTTCAGCTTCATTTGCATATTCAAATACAGACCATTATTATTTCAATTAGCTGTTAAGTAATTAGCTCTAATTGATGAGCATTCCCCCCACTTCCCTGCATTTTTTGGTTATTTACATCCGCTTCTAACCAACAATTTTAGGTAATTACATGCCACTCACTCATCTATTTGCACACACACGCACACGCGCGCGCGCACACACACACACACACACACACGCTTCCTCACAAGACAGGTTCCTTCTCGCCTTTCAATTCCCACGCGCAGCCCAGGAGCCTGGGAGCAGCTTCTGTGTGGGGGACGTGGGGGGTGCAGGCAGATGGAGCAGGAACCCTGGCTCCTGCCTAGGCTCTTCCCAGGGTCACCACTGGCCTCCAGGGGCTCAAGGTGAACCAGAGCCCCCCTCAAACCTTGCTCCCAGAATCTCCCTTGCCCCAGAGATACCGCTGCCTCTGGGCACCCCCTCCTCCACCCCGAGGTGCCACCTTAAGTTGGTGAATTACGTGCCTTCAGTCACACACACAGACAGTGGCGACTCAAGGCACCAGCTCTGTCCAAATGTGGCTCCGGGCTGCATGTCAGCTCTGTGCCCTGGTAAGAGGGCTCCCCTCTCAGCTTCAGTTTCCCGTCTGCAAAGTGGGGGTGCTGGTGGAGAGAGCCTTGTCTGGGAGGGAGTGGCTCTGGCCCACTCCTGGGGGTCTGGCCTCAGTTGTTCTGTCCATCTCTGTCTCATGGACCTCAGGGGCCTCAGAGGGATGTGGGTGCACTAGGCCCTCAACATCCTGCTGATCCGCCGGCCCCTGAGCTTCCGGGGCCCACACCCCAACCCTCGGGGCCAGAGCCAGTCTGCACTCTGCAGTCTGTGTCTGTCTCTCTCGCCTCTGTCACCCCCCCCCGCCCCCTCTGTGCCCCCCGAGTGTTGGCATGTCCCAGCTTCTCCATCTTGTTTATGGAGGCCTGGCTTCCATGTGGTCAGTGCGCACAGGACGGGATCTTCCCAACGCCGAGATGGCCGCAGGCCGCCTTGCCTGTCCCTCTCACTCCCTCCCTTCTCTCTCTGCAGTGGACCCGCCGTGGGGACCGTTTGCCCACTTCATCTGGACTCATGCTCTTCCTCTGTGTCCGGAAATGAGAAGATGTTTGTGAACCCCAGGGAGGGGGTGCCACCAGCCTGTCCTCAGATGTGCCGGGTCATTGGTGGGCCCTGACCCGAAGGTAAGAGACAGTCTTGCTCTATGGACTCTCATCAGCAAGGGGGACAGGTGTGCTGGGGTCATGGGACAGGTCATGGGGTCAGATCCGGCTGTTTTGCAGGACAAATGTCCCTTGGAGATTGACTCCTGTTCGGAGGTGCTGCCCAGCTGACAGAGAGAATGGGTGAAGGGTGAACAGGCTGCCTCAGGGGGTGACAAGAGAAGCTGGGGGAGGTGGCCATGCCCAGGCCTATCCAGTGTCCTCCCTGATGAGTCAGGTTCCACCTTCCTCTGCTTTGTGGGAACAGATTCGACGCCGTGTACTCGAGTGCAGAACCACCACGTGGATAACGTGGCGTGTGTTAGCATTGACTCAACGTTATATATCTGAAGACAGGTTCTTACGTGGACAGAATGATCTAAAATGCTGCACTGACTTACCAAGAGAACAGGGTGGGGGTTGAGGCCACATTCCCAGTGGCACACCAGGTGTCCCAGTGACTCAGCTGTGCTGTGTCTGCTGGTCTCACCTCAAGCGGGGAAGTAGCTGGATGCGTTATTTCCTGGTGACACTTTCAGATCGCAGCTGTGCCCTCTTCTGTCACCTGTCCTTGTGTGGCTCAGGGCCTGAGGTACTCTGCACGGTTCCAGCGGGATGCAGATCCTGCAGTTTGCGCACTTAGCTCATACAGGTGCTGTTTTCTGGCAGCTTCCTTGTGTGATAGAGCTGAGCGGTAATGCCTCACCTGACCAGCAGGAGGTGCCGTTCCCCAGGGGCTTCCTTGTGTGATAGAGCTGGGCAGTAATGCCTCACCTGACCAGCAGGAGGTGTCCTTCCCCAGGGGCTTCCTTGTGCCTTAGCGCTGGGCGGTAATGCCTCACCTGACCAGCAGGAGGTGCCGTTCCCCAGGGGCTTCCTTGTGTGATAGAGCTGGGCGGTAATGCCTCACCTGACCAGCAGGAGGTGCCGTTCCCCAGGGGCTTCCTTGTGTGATAGAGCTGGGCGGTAATGCCTCACCTGACCAGCAGGAGGTGCCGTTCCCCAGGGGCTTCCTTGTGTGATAGAGCTGAGCGGTAATGCCTCACCTGACCAGCAGGAGGTGCCGTTCCCCAGGGGCTTCCTTGTGTGATAGAGCTGGGCGGTAATGCCTCACCTGACCAGCAGGAGGTGCCCTTCCCCAGGGGCTTCCTTGTGCCTTAGCCCTGGGTGGTAATGCCTCAGGTGACCAGCAGGAGGTGTCCTTCCCCAGGGGCTTCCTTGTGCCTTAGCGCTGGGTGGCAATGCCTCACCTGACCAGCAGGAGGCGGTGCTGGTAAGTGACTCGGTGGGTTGAAGGGCCTGGATGCCGGTTTGGGGTGTTGGCAGTTTCTTGCTCTGTCTTCAGCCGCTGGCGTGTTCTACAGGCTGAGTTTATTTGACGTGACAAACGGAGGCTCTGGCAGTTCTGACGGGCTGGGAGTTTGCGGGGAACAGGCCCCTTCCAGGACCCAAAAGCCTTGCCTTTCTCTGCTGGTGGGCACATGGCTCCCCAGGCCTCTGTGGCTTTAGAGGGACCCTCCTGGGAGGTGGCTCCAGAGCGGAGGCCTGAGTAGGAGAGCAGGACACCGTGAGCGGACAAGGCGGAGGGGCCAGAGGGAGCAAGAGCCTGAGGCCGGGCTGTGTGCGAGGAGCAGCTCGCAGGCCAGGGCAGCCCGAACCAGTGGGCGGGGTGGTGGGGCCCTTGGCAGGCCAGACGGGCCAGGCCATGGGACTCGTCCAGCGTCCTGGTCACTTCTCCTTCACTTGTCCTATTGAGCGCCTGCCGTGGGCCAGGCCTGGTGGGGAGGCGCTGGAGACCCCATCCTGGGGGAGCACCTAGTCTGGGGGGGGGGGTGAGGACGCCAGGTCCCCGTCCTTCAGCCGACATCATTGAGGAAGTCTGGGGGGCTGCTTTCTGACCTATCACTGCCACCAATTTCATGTGACAGTGACCGGCACCTCCACTCTAAGGGCCTCAGTTTCCCCATCTGAAACATGAGTGTGTCCCCGAGAACCTTCTCCATGGATTTATTGAGAAGGTGGTGTTGAGAAGACAGGGCAGTCTGGGGTGGGTGTCAGCTCTGACCATGCCCTTGGCCTAAGACCCCCACGGGCATCCAGACTGAGACCCGCACAGCAGTGGTCGTGACGGGGAGTGGACAGGACACCTCAGAGGCCCAGGGCTGCAGTGGAGCATGGACAGGTAGGGCCAGGCTGGGTGGGCTCGGCAGTGCTGACCGCAGGCCATTGTCACGGCCGTGGGGGTGCAGGACAGGCAGGGTAGCAGAGCTGGGCTTTGGCAGAGACTCCTGGCGACCGCCCTGTGCTCTCCCACCCCTGTGCCTTTGCCCAGAACACGCTCTCCCAGGTCCGTCTGTCTTTGGAGGGACTTTGTTGTGGGACAGACCCCACCCTGCTGGTTTTCAGAGCCTGGGCCAGTCATCGACCACCTCTGACCTCCTGTTTTTTATCTGTAAAATGGAGGTAACCGCTCCCGTAAGACAAGCATTCAGTGGAGAGTGTGGGGGTCCTGGTGTTCGGTAGGCTCCTGGTATCCCCCCACCTAAGCACGACACGGCGCCCGGCAGATACCGTTCTGCCCACCACGTTACGTAAATGCCAGCTCTACCCTTCCTCCCGAGGTTCCGCCTTCCCAGCCCTTGGTGCATCCAGGGTCCTGCAGCCTGGCCCCCCCAGGCCTCAGCCCTCACCCCCAGGGCCTCCCCTCGCACAGCCCCGGCTGCCGGTCCTGCCCCCCGGCCTCCTGAGCCCGGTGGGCGGGGCAGACACTGAACGGAGGCCTGTTGACTGAACGGATGGGTGTCTCTCAGCCTGGCCTACCTGGGAAGGCAGGTGGCAGAGCAGATGGCGAGGCTCCCGCGGGTCTGGCTGCAGAGCACGGAGCACGCACGTCGCGCTAGGTCTCCTTCGGGAACCCGGGGGCTGGGCGCTTGTTTCCAAGATCCTTCCAGACAGAACATGTGCCATCCAGCAAGCGAACTTTCCAATTCCCTTCCATCTCCCTCCCTCTGTTTCCTGGTCCCTAGAAGTTGCTTTTATTGAGCAATGACTAAGAGTCCGGAGGAACCTTCTCTGTGTTCTGCTGACCCCAGGTGACCTGCTGGACAAGGCCCAGCCCTTGGCTGGCCCTGCGGTCAGCACCAGGGACAGAGCCGCCATGAGCCCCCGTGAGCCACCCTGGGCCTGTGGGCACAGAGGCTGTGGTGGGAGAGGGATCTGGCAGTTGGCAGAGCTGGAGCCCAGCCCCCCTCTGTAGGGCTCCCCTCCTCCCAGGCCTCGGTTTCCTTCTCTGGGAACGGGGTCATGCTCTCCCCGGCGGTGCTGGTGCGACATACTGGTGACTTGCTCAAGGCCACGCGGCACATTGTCCCAGTCCCTTCCCCTCCGTTGCTGCGGCCGCCCGGCCCCCTCCCCCACCTCCCCAAGGAGCAGGGTTATTTATCTGCCCGATGGTGACAGGCGGCATTGGCTGGAGTTGGAGCCACTGTCCAGAGATCAGCTGGCGGCTACAGAGCAAACAGCCAGAGCTAATTAGGAAAAGGTCACGCTGGCTCCCGGAGGCCGGCCTTTGAAGTCGGCCTCACACTGGCCGACTGGCAGGAACCTGGGGCTTTGAGTTAGTGGCTTGGTTACCAGGAGAGCTCCCAGCCTCTGCCCACAGCTCGTCTCCTGACTGCTCAGCCCGTGACCGGAGGCATCACCTCCCCGAGGCCCCGGTGCCCGGGGTCAGCCGCCCACCCCCCGCCCCCGGATGGACAGAGGGCAAGACTCAGCCCCCAGCGTGCGTCCGAGGGTAGCCTGCGACCTGCCCGGCCTCCCTCCCGTGCCCGAGGCGGGCAGCCGCCGAGTGCAGGGCTGGGCGGTAGCCGCCCACATGCCCCCACTCTTGCCATTTTCCTCTAAATTCACTTTTAAAAAACTTAAACACATTTATTTAAAAGGGAAGTTTTATAGCACACCACAAATGGAAAACAAGCCTCCCTTGCCATAAATAGAATTCATAATCATAAAAATAAATCCAGTGGAAACAAAACAGTGTTATTAAATTCCAGTTAGATGCCGTGGCCCCCGGAGGCTCGGAGCCCGCGGCCTGCTATTGTTTGATTAAAAATGGAGAGCCGAGCATGGACAGAGGTGCTCGAGAGGTGGACCAGCCTCGATCCAGACTTTCCTTTCGATGCAATCAGGAGCACGGAGAATAATTAAATTGAGAGTAACTTTCTAATAAAGTCACTCACCGTTATTTTACGCTGTGTCAGCTGGGGATGAACTTGGCTGCGCAAGACAGAGACCCGTCCGTCGTATGGTTGGACCCCATAGGGGGACTTTTTTCTCATGGAAAAAGGGCAGCGATGGGTGGGGGGCAAGTGCGTGGCCCAAGGAAGTTGGCAGCGGCCCGGCTTTCCTGTAGCTTCCTCCTGCGCCGTTCTTAGCCTCTGACCTCATGGCCTCAGGACGGCTGCTGCGCCTCCAGTCATTGTATCTGCATCTCAGCAGGAAAATGGGGGCTGATGAAGGGGGGGCGCTACGCCTTCCTTGTTGTTAGGAGGGTAACAGTGGGCACCGGAGCCTGTTGCCTTGCCCGCTGCGGTCCACTGCGGCCTCGTGGTTGGTTCTTACTGAATAGTTTTTCCATTTGTGACGTGTTTACTTGGCACCTCCTGTTTCTCAGACCCCTGCTCTTGTGGGCTCCGGGGCCACGTGCTGGCACTTGTGAGATGAGTCAGGGCCCTATCCCGGGCGTGCGCCGGGGGCCTGGTCCCCCACCGGGCCCCTCACCCGCGAATGAGAACCTCACACGATGATCCCCTTCGTCAGTGGCACTGAAACTATGTGTTGGCACCTGTCCAGTCAAACCCCGGTGGCAGCAGGGTTGTTACGTCCGGTTCTCAGCCCTGGGGCGGCTGCTGGCTTCCCACAAGGAATCGGTGACACAGAGCCTGAGTGACACGCCAAGGCCACCATGGAGCAGGTGGCAGCTCTGTCTGCAGGAGCCCTTGTCCCTCCGCTCCAGCCCCTCTTCAGGTCCCGGGGGCGGGGCAGAGGGAACCAGCTGCCCGAGGTCCTGGGGGAGGGGGCATGCGGGGCCCTCGTCCGGCTCTGCTGTGGCCTTGCTGTGTGACCCCGGGGAAATGCCTTTCCCTCTCTGGGCCCCGAGGGCAGAGGCCAAAGTTGGGAGGTTCTCTTGACTCGATTCCTCAGGCACCGGGCCACGCAGTCACCTCCGAGTGTCCCTGCCTCGCCCGGCAAGGTGCCCGCCCGGAGTAGGTGCTTTAGCCTGTGGACAAGATGATGGCGGGCCGCGGGGTCAGAGCGGGCGGCTTGGGAGATGAGGTCCAGCCCCTCACGGGAACCATTTGCAGCCCCTGGGCTGGGCACACGCCGGGCCACCAAGCTCAATCCGTCACACGCTCCCTTGGGGACAAAGGGCCCTCCGAGGGCGAATGTCCCAGACACCAGCGGTCCCCACTGTCACCCAGGGGCCCTGGAAAGGGCAGGAGGAGGACCGGGGCACGTCCTCCCCCGTCCTGGCTCCTGTGGTCCTGAGACCACCCCTTCTGCTCTCCGGGCCTCAGTGTTTCCATCTGTGCAGTGGGACCCTTTGCGTTCTCGCTGTCAGAGGCCCTTGGCCCGCAGCCCCTGGGCTCAGGTTCCGGTACATCGTTCACTCGGGGGCGGTTTTGGCCCAGCCCTGGGACCCGCCACTGGTCCTGGTCCTCGGGGCCCCAGAAAACAAAGCAGAGACCAGACGGGCAGTGGCCCTTTGAACAAACACAGACGCGGGGGCCCTGCCCTGGACCGAGGGGATCTGGACGAGGGTTGGCTCCCCAGGTCTCTTTAAAAGCCCACGAGTGATTCTGACGGTTTTCCTGGCTCGGGAGCCGCTGCAGGAGTCCAGCCCCCCCCGTGCGAGCGCCCGCTCTGACTTCCTGTCTCTTCTTGCACGCCTCTGGTGACGGGGAGCTCAGCCTCTCACAGCAGCCCATTCCTTTTCAAAACATTTAAAAATCTATTATGAAATATTTAAGATGTCTCAAATATTTAAGAAATCTCCAATAAATATTTCACTAATTATGAAATATTTAATACAGCTGAGGGTATGAGGAGTGATGCCATGCATACCTAAAAGCTGTCCCCTCCGGCTAAAATCTCACCCCGCGCACTGCCCGCGGTCGCCAAGCCCTGGATGCCACGAGAGGCCGCCCCCGCCAAAGCCTTCCGTGTGCCCTCTCCGATCCTACCCCCTTTCTTTCTAAATTTCTATGGTAAAGGACACGTAACACCCAGTGTACCACCTTCCCTGTGTAAGTGCTCAGCGCCTGCCCGCTGTTGGCACCACCCCCCCCCCGCCGGCTCCAGATTTCCTCCACCTGGCCCTCCCGCCCCCAGGCGAGCCCTTTGCTAAACCCTGTGACGACTGTCCTCAGGCTCTGTCTGGGGCACCTGTGGGTAACGCCAGCTGGTCGCGGTGTTCGCCTGCGCGATGCTGTGGACGGCCCAGCTCATGCAGCCGGGCGGCGAAGCGCTCCTCGCCCGGGCGGGTGCCCATCCGGAGGCAGGCGCCCCGAGGAAGCGGGCGATCCCCGGGCGGCAGTCAGCTCGACCCCCACCCCGAGGCGTCAGGAATGCTGGGCCGAACGTCCCCAGCGGGGCACAAGCAAAGCCAGTTCCACAAGCAGGAGAGCGGAAATCAGCCGCGGTTGTGTGGGGCTCACGGAGAGAATTCAGAGGCCGCTTAACGCGAGAGAGGCCTGTTAACATAACGCGCAGTATCCGCGGTTGACCGATGGCCAAGGCGCGGGAGAGCGTCCAGTGCCCGGTTCTGTTCTAAAAGAACTGCTGAAAATAGAGCTGGGCAGGAACCGTCTTATGGAAGGAAAGGGCCTGCCTCCATCCAGCGGCGAGCACCGTTCCGCACGGCGGGACTTGAATGATTCCCGTTCAGAAACTTTCATATAAAACCCCCCAGCGGCGCCCTTCATCACAGGCCAGCAGTTGTGGACGTAGCAATAAGACACGAAACAGAATCGAGTGGTGTGTTTACAGGGAAGGGCTGCGGTTATTTGCCGCAGTGCGCCGCGAGGGCGCGGAAACCCAGGAGACCCCACTGAGAAAGTAATTTAATCGGAGACCTCGGAGGGTCCTGGGCTGGATATGAAACCCACACACGCAGATCAATAACTTCCATCGGCGCCGGCAGCGAGCCGCTGGAAGACGTAATGAAATAAACGTTCGCCGCTCGTAACGGCAGCAGAGAAAGCCCCACGGATTCCCGGGAATAAATTCCCCGGGACGCAGGGTCGTTACCGAGACCCGTGACAGCGGGCGCGACGGGGCCGCCGACCCGGGGGCTCTTCGAGGTCAGCGTGCGGGCGGGCGCGGCCCGTGTGGCGGGCGGCGTGTTTGAGGCGCCAGAGGGAGTCGTCTGCAGGTGCACGGTGGGTGTCGCGGTTCCCAAGGAGCGAGGGGAGGGCCCCACACAGCCTTCCTAGGGGACGGAGCGAGGGCGCCTGCTGGTGATCAACGTGGGTCGGCGGCATGAACGGAGGCGGCTTCAGGTCGACCGCGACGCGTCTGGATGGAGGTTCCACGGTTCAGTCGCATCCCCTCTCCCCCTGGACGGAGACGGGAAGGGCCCCCACTCTGCAGTCCAGGGTCACAGAGGGCAATGCAGTGACTTTGGGGTTTCAGAGGGGAGACCCCCAGCCCCAGTCTGAGCAGAGAAGAGCACTGGGTGGGGCTGGGTGGGGGCGGCGAGTGTCCAGGTGGAAACACGTGAACCGCAGGCTGGTCAGCACCTCGCGGGGAAGCTGGGGGGCAGGCAGGGACCCCGCTGAGGCCTGGCTGGCCCGTGAAGATGGGGACCCCCTCCAGGGCGCTGGGGAGCCTCCCCGGGGTGCAGGGGGAGGAGGGAACGGGCCCAGGCGGGCGGCACGAGAAGATTCGGTATCAGCGTCGGGAACGTGTCCCCTGCTTGGGGTCGGAACCAGTTTTGGTCTTTTCCGTACCTGGAGATGCCGTCCGGGCGGCTTGAGTGTTAAATGCCGGGACTCGGGCTGTGACATGGGTGGAGCTGGGTGGAGTCTGGCGTCGGGGGCCGAGGTCCCTGCGCAGCAGTGGGGGCAGCGGGGCTGGGGCCCCTTAGATGACACCCACGTGAACGGGCGTCCGGCTTCCCCTCCAGGGGCCTCCTCCGTGAGGCCGGCCGGGCGACGGTGGGACAGGCACTGACGGGGCTGCAGGAGTGGGGGTGCTGGGTTGGCTGGGACCCACCCAGGGGGCTCCTTTGTCCCCGGGGACACCAGCCACCTCCTGACAGGTGTCCTGGGGTCTGGTGCCAGCCGTGGTGTCGGAGTAACGAGCTCTCTGCATGTCCTGAGGCCAGGGGAGCCCCAGGCGGGTGGCAGAAAGGGGGTTGCCTGGCAGTTTGTTCAGGAACCTCGGGGTGGTGATGAAACTCTCCGAACACACAGTCAAGAGCCCCGTGTCCCACGTGGATGTAACACCGAGTTGCTAAGGGGACCGTCCCGGGCCGTCCTCCGCCTGGGCTCAGAGCCTCCTGGCCGCAGCGCCCGTCCCCGACGTGGCGGCCACCCTGGCACACCCCGCAGCGTGGCCAGGGCGTGGCCCGTCCTGACTGCCCCGCCCACTAGCCCCTCCGGCGCTCGGGCTGAGCGTTGCCTGGTGTCTCATTTCCCTTATTAACGTATCATCGGAGGGCTAATTGCTAATTTTTAACCTCTGCTCGAAAGCCAAGCCCAAACTCTTTAATACAATTAATAGCGGCCAGGAAATCGCTCTCGTTACGTAGCTGTGGCCGTGGGGACGTGAGGAAGGACCTGCGCGCGCCAAGGCCTGGTGGGCGGTGGCGGCCACCGCGCCGGGTGAGTGGGCCGGGAGGGGAGAGCCGCGCCTCCGGTCCCCAGAGGCTGTGCCCCCTGCAGGTCCTGCCCCGGCCAGGCGGGCCCGGGGGCTCCCTGAGCTGGGGGCTCTCGGAGGTCAGGGTTCTGCTGGGACTTGCCCAACAAGCGAATCTCCGCCGCTGGCCTCTGACCGCCGTCCCTCGCGGCAGCTGGAGAGATTGAGGTCAGACTAAAGATAGAACTTCCCGCTGCCAGGGTGTGAGGCTGTGATGGGGACGGTGCCAGCTGCCTTCTGGTCACCACGACCCTCGCCTGGCTTTGGTGACACGCTGCCCGAGGGCCGGGGTGCCCGGTGTTCCTGGAGAGGGTCACGGGGCGTCCCGGGTCCCTGGAGGCCAGCCAGCCGCCCCGTCCCCGCGTCCCTGCCAGCGCCCGAGCAGGAAGCTGTTGCAAAGTGATTTCTCCCTCCAGCGATGCTGTACATCATGTTTTTTAATTTAAAAAGATGCCCAGTGGAAGCATAACAGACCATTAAGTGTTTGGTTCCTAATTAACTCCGCAGCCTGGAGCTGCCTACGGGAGGGAAGCGGAGGAGGGAGGGGCCCCGGCGTGATCCCCGGAGGCAGGGCTCACCCTGGGGTCCAGGACCAGGTGGGGGGCGCAGCCCCGGGCTCCCGCTGAGGCTGCAGCTCCAGGCTTCCCTCTGGGGACGCGGGGGCCTGCGCTTTGCCGTGTTGTTGTGTAAGCCTCACCTGAGGAGGGAATTCTTTCCCTCTCTACTTTTCAGAGAGTGGAGGGAGGTCGGGAGGAGAGAGACAGAGAGGCCTCGGTGTGAGGGAGACACATCGACCGGTTGCCTCCCGCATGTGCCCGAATCAGGGGCGGGGAGCGAACCCGCAACCCAGGTACGTGCCCTTGACCGGGACTAGAACCCGCAACCCTTTGGTGTGCGGGCGGCACTCTGACCACTGCACACAGCGGCAAGGGCGGGACCCACATTTTTATCAGGCTGGATGGTGGTCAAAGATGCCGTGGCCCATGGTCTGTGGTCTGTGGTCCATGGTCCGTGGCCCATGGTCTGTGGCCCGTGGTCTGTGGTCCATGGTCTGTGGCCCGTGGCCCCGTGGCCTATGGCCCTCAGTTGGGGGAAATCCTTTCTCTCGTGCAAAACCCTCTTCCTTTCTTGGCCTGTGTCCCTGTTGGCTAATGGGGTCACTCTGATGCCTGAGGCCCTGGAACTGGAGATGGGGCTCTGCACACAGTAGGTCTCCATGTGTGTGGGGTCCTGTAGGGCTTGAGCAGCCCCCTTGGTTTGCTCACTTGCTGCTCAGCGCAGCTTCTGGGAGGCAGGGTGAGGCCACCGAGGTCACTGCAGGCCTGTCGGCCACTCAGCACCCTCCCCAGGCCCCCCCTCCAGGCCCCGTCCTTCAGCCGCCCAGAGCCCTCTGCATCCCTGTGGGGTGGGGTGCGGTGCAGGCGATGGGCCCTCAGCCTCCTGGACAGAGGGCAGACCAGGGCCGGCCGAGGTTGGGGACCTTCCAGGCCTGACCCTGGGGCCAGGTGCTAGGATCCCGCTGAGCCAGCAGCGCTGGACGGCCATCCTGGGACCTGGGCCAGCCTCAGCCTCCTTAGAGGGACAGGGAGACCAGGAGGGCGGTGGGCAGGTCCGCGTGCATGAGGAGCCGTGTGGGTCCAAGGCCCACACTGCCCCGAATCGTGCGTCCCTCCCCCTCCGCCGGGGGACAGGGCGGCTGGAGAAGGACGTGCCTGCAGGACATGCCTGGGCCCCCCACACGCCGGAGCCTCAGACGCTCGGGCGCTGTCGTCTTCATCCCGGTGAGGGGCCTTCCAGCAGGATCTCCATTCGGCAGAGGAAACAGACTCAGAGGGGCCGAGTGACTCGCGCAAGGTCACACAGCCAGAGGGTGGCGGAGCCAGCGCTCAGGCCCTGGCCTGGACTGAAGCCCGAGGTGGTTTCTGGCCCCGTTGGCCCCGCTGGTCGGGGTTGTGCACCCGCCCTGCACCCGCCCTGCACCCGCCCTGCACCCGCCCTGCACCCGCCCTGCACCCGCCCTGCACCCCGGGCTCTGTGGCCCAGTCAGGCAGCCGCGAGCAGTGACCGTGACCTATTGGCAGAACATCGGACGGGCGAGCAGTTATCAGGCTAACTCCCCGCCCCGCTCCCGGCACCTGGCCCACCCGCCCCCTGCAGTGGGGAGTCCCCCGCCCCGGCCGCGCTCTCGGGGCTCAGTGATCGAGGAGACAAACGTGTTTGTAGACAGATGTGCCCGTCCCAGCACGCCGCGGCGATTATGCAAATCCGGTCATAAGAAGTTTAAAAGCCTGGAACCACCATATTTCTTTATTTCATTAGCAGTGACACAGGCTGCAGCCGATGTGACAGAAGGAACGTGGGGCCAGCCTCCCGGGCTCCGTCCGCACTGTCCCCGGGGACAGAGGTGTTCCCAGCAGTGGGGAGAGAGAGAGAGAGTGTGTGTGTGGTCAGCAGACGTCACCGAGGGCTCTGGCAGGGACACACGGGGCCCTGGAGTCTCACAATCAAAAGCGCCCACGGAGGCACCTGGCTCAACCCTCTAAGGTCACAGGTGGGGAAACCGAGGCCTGGCTCCAGCTCCCGCTTTCCCCACTGGACTTCTGGATGGTGGTGGAAGGTGAGGCTCGGAGGCTCCATGAGGGGGGCCGGGCTCGGAAGGGGGCAGCCGCTGTGTCTGTGAGGCTGGGGTCCCCCTGTCGAGGTTGGCAAGGCGGACGGCGGGCCAGGCGCGTGGAGAGGGCGTTGAAGCCACAGGACAGAGGCCGGGCTGAGGAGGAGGGTCCCGTACGGGGCCAGTGGCCCGGGGAGGAGACCAGGACAGGAGAGGGTGGCCGCCCGGAGACCCGGGGCGGGCAGTGTTTCCGAAGCAGCGGGCAGTTAGCTGGGCCCGACGCTGTGGGGGCCCGAACAAGATAAAAATCAGATAGTGCCCGTGATGGGCTCCGAGGGCAAGGGGGTGCCCGCTGGAGGGGCTGGGGGGGGCGCAGGGCGAAGAGGTGGAGGCAGGGCAGGGACACGGGCGTTCAGGTGAAGGCGTTACTTTTACGGGAGGTTCTAGAACTGCGCCGCCCAGCGCAGCAGCCTCAGTTCCAGCGCCCAGTATCCGCCTGTGGGCAGTGCCGCTCTGTTGGACGGGTGGACGGGGAGGGGGCTCAGGATGCAGGGGAGGGAGGCGGCGTTGGGACCGGAGGGCTGCAGAGGGGTGGGGACACGGTGGCCCCGTGGAGGTGGCCCGGCCTCCCCTCTCCCTGAGGCCCGGGGCCGGGGAACAGTGGGGCAGGCGAGTGTCCCTGCCTCCCCGTGACAGGAGCCTGAGTTGGTCTGGGGCAGGTCTCCCCCCGGCAGGTGTGCGGGTGGGTAGCGAGTGACTTACATGCTCGGACACAGGTAGGTGTCAGTAGGTGAAGAAGTGAGGGCGAGTGGGGTGGGGCAAGTGAGCCCCAGGATCAGTGTGATTCCCGGGGGGGAAGGGGCTTGGAGACAGTCCCTGGTCTGATCGGCCCGTTTCCAGGTCCCTGTTTCCCGAGGCCCTGCCTGTGTCAGGCCCCACGGTGCTCCCAGACCCACGGGGCCCATCCTGTCCCTCCACCTGGGCTTGACTCCGAGGCAGCCCAAGGGGCCTCCTGGAGGGATGGGTGCCTGCTGGACCCACCACCCAGTCCCACCCCAGCAGGACAATGGGACATCTAGCTGTGTGACCTAGGACAAGGTCTGCTCCTCTCAGGGCCTCAGTTTCCCCTCTGTTAAGTGAGATGTGGAATGAGGACTCTGGGGTCTCTCCCAGGCTGAGGTCATTGGGGGGGTAACTGCTTGGCCATGCTGGGTGGGGGACAGCCACCCCCTTAGCAGACCCCTTCACCTCAGGACAGGCGGGTGGGGAGGACACCCCGCCCAGCAGGCAGGCCTCCCACCGGGCCCAGGCTCTGGGGACAGGTGCTGGGCACCAAGGTGAGAGCAAACCCCGGGCGGCCCAGAGGGTCAGGACAGGCCCAGGTCCAGGTGCACCCGCCCTCCCGCCCCTGTTGCGTCAGCAGCCCAATGGAGGAGGCTCCTGGGGGCGGGGTGGTGGTGCCCGGGGAGGAGAGACTGTCCCCAGAATCCCTCGCCACTCACAAGACAGAAGCACAGACTCCTGGACTGTCACACTGGGTGGGGGCCCTTGGTGGGAACAGGAGGGTCTTGCGGGACCTCGGTGGTGTGGTCACCCCCCCCCCCAGGACAGAGCTGGGCTCACCGCAGAGCACATGGCAATGCAGGTCCCCGCGTGTTGACCACTCCCACGGGGCACGCAGAGGCCTGTGTGTGCACACGGGAGCGTGGCACATGTATGTGAGCCCGTGTGTGCGCACAGTCCTCCAGCCCCTGCCCGGCAGCGGCTCCTCGGCCACCGCAGCACCCCGGGTCGGGAGGGCGGCGGGGAGAGGCCGGGGGTACCCCTCCGTCCCTCGGTCCCTCCGTCCCTCCGTCCCTCCGTCCCTCGGTCCCTCCGTCCCTCGGTCCCTCCGCCTGCCAGCGCCTGCCTGTGGCGGGGGCTCTCTCGGCCCCGAACCCTCCTTAACTTGACTTTGGGTTATTTTGAGCAAGCGATTAAAGGTGATTGTGATCAGCATCGCTGGGCGCCAGCTTCCTGGCCGGGCCTGAGGCTCCCCTGCCCGCTCCCGAGGCTGGGCCAGGAGGTGGCCTCTGATCGGCCCCTGCCGGCCGCCCCCACCCCCTGCCCAGGACCGAGCCTGGTGGCCCCGTCCCAGCTGGTGGGCCTCGGGAGCCCCAGGGGACACAAATCACAGCATTGCCAGGTTGTCGGGCTCCCGGGTGGCCGGGGGAGGGAGGTGACCGGCACTGTGACGTGGAGTTGAGCTCTGAATACCCCCTAAGGGACCGTAGCCGGACCATGCGGGGACCCAGCTGCCCAGAGCCATTTCCACTGGGCCCAGAGAGGCCGTCTTTGCTGAGGGTCACACAGCAACTCCGGGCTGGCCCCAGGTGGGCTCCATCACGGCCCCCACCCCACCCAATCTCTCCCTTCTCTTTAAATCACAAACAGGCTCTCCCCTGGGAGCTGGATCAAAACTGCTTCATGAAGTTTCCAGGGGGGAAAATCCATCTGCCATCATATTCTCCTCCTAATTTAAGCCGCCTCAGTGCAGACGGGTTGCAAACGTCAATATCGGTGAAATGCACTCGGCTGGCCGCCCGCCAGGCCACAGACGGTGCAGAGGCCGCTGTAAATGCCAATATTAACAAGCAAACACGCACCAGTTCCTGTCTTTCCCTCGGGAGAAATACACGTAGGCCGAGGGAGAGCCCGCAGCCCGAGGGCCAGGGGGAGCGGAGGCCACCGCTCCCCAAACACCGGGTGCTGCCTGCAGTTCCCGACCCCCCGTCTCCCAGGTCCAGCAGCCACGTCACCACTTAGTGCCGACACCAGGGGGTGAGGGCAGAGGGCTGGCTGCTCTGACCATCGAGTCACCGAGCGGGGAGGAGGGGGCCTGGAGGCCGGAGGGGAAGGGTCAGGTCCTTGTCCGGGCCTGGGGAGGGTGTAGGGGGCCTGGGGACTCGAGTGGCATCCTGTGCCCAGAGCCTCACTGTCCTGGGTGCCTGCCTGGTGTCTCCCTGGAGGGCGGCTGGAGGGGACCCCAGGGCTTGGGAGGGACTCTCTGGCCGGCTCAGCACCCCCTGCAGTGCCCTGGCCAGGCCTCTGGGGGACAGGAGACACCCTTGTCTTCAGGGGCAGAGCTGGAGCAGCCCCCTCACTCATTAGCTTAGTGACTTCAGGTTTGACCGGAGGCTGGGCTGGGCTGGGCTGGGCTGGAGGCAGGGCCCCACTGGACCCCGGGGCTGGGTGCGGCATCCACCTTCTGACCGGCTGTCTCTCTGTCTTGCTGCAGGACCAGCTGAGCCGGGGGCTCGGGGTGGAGCTGTGCGGACGCCCAGGCTGAGGAGGCCATGGAGGTGGCAGGACGCAGCGGGCAGACGACGGGAGGTGGCCGGCAGTGACGGGGCCGCTCCGTCCCTGTGACCATGCGGCCCGGGACAGGACGGGCCTGAGAGCGTGGGCTCCCTCCCTCCTCCCCTCGGGGCTGCCGCCCAGCCCCCAACCCGGTGCCCCCGGGCAGGCAGAGCGGGGTCTCCAGCGAGGGCGGTCCCCATGGCCCGGTGCCCGTGGGGCGCGCTGTGGGCCTGTGTGGCGGCGGCCACGCTGCTGCACGCGGGCGGCCTGGCCCGCGGCGACTGCTGGCTGATCGAGGGCGACAAGGGCTTCGTGTGGCTGGCCATCTGCAGCCAGAACCAGCCGCCCTACGAGGCCATCCCGCAGCACATCAACAGCACCATCGTGGACCTGCGGCTGAACGAGAACCGCATCCACAGCGTGCAGTACGCGGCGCTCAGCCGCTTCGGCAACCTCACGTACCTCAACCTCACCAAGAACGAGATCGCCTACATCGAGGACGGCGCCTTCTCCGGCCAGTTCAACCTGCAGGTGCTGCAGCTGGGCTACAACCGGCTGCGCAACCTCACGGAGGGCGCCCTGCGCGGGCTGGGCAAGCTGGAGTACCTGTACCTGCAGGCCAACCTCATCGAGGTGGTCACGCCCGGCGCCTTCTGGGAGTGCCCCAACATCGTCAACGTGGACCTGTCCATGAACCGCATCCAGCGGCTGCACAGCGCCACCTTCGCGGGCCTGGCCCGGCTCTCGGCCTGCGAGCTCTACAGCAACCCCTTCTACTGCTCCTGCGAGCTGCTGGGCTTCCTGCGCTGGCTGGCCGCCTTCACCAACGCCACGCAGACCTACGACCGCATGCAGTGCGAGTCCCCGCCCCACTACTCCGGCTACTCCCTCCTGGGCCGCGGCCGCCACGGCCGGCGCAGCATCCTGAGCGCCCTGCAGTCCGTGTGCACCGAGGGCGCCTACGCGGCCCAGCCGCCCCCGCTGCCCGAGTCCCGCCCGGCGCCCGGCCGCTCGCCGCCCCCGCCCCCGCCCGAGCCCAGCGAGGGCCCCTGCGCCTCCGACGACTGCTTCTCGGGCGACGGCACCACCCCGCCGGCGGCCCTCCCCACCCTGGCCCCCCAGGCGGAGGCCCGGCCGCTCATCAAGGTCAAGCAGCTGACGCAGAACTCGGCCACCCTCACGGTGCAGCTGCCCAGCCCCTTCACCCGCGTGTACACCCTGGAGCATTTCAACAACAGCAAGCCCTCCACCGTCTACAGGCTGACCAGGCCGCAGCAGGAGGTCCGCCTGCCCAACCTGGCCACGCTCACCAACTACACCTACTGCGTGGTGTCCACCAGCTCGGGGCTGCTCCACAACCACACCTGCCTCACGCTCTGCCTGCCCCTCCCGCCGGCCCCCGCCGGCCCCGGGCCCGGCCCCTCCACCGCCACCCACTACATCATGACCGTGCTGGGCTGCCTCTTCGGCATGGTGCTGGTGCTGGGCGCCGTCTACTACGGGCTGCGCAGGCGGCGCCGCCGGGAGGACGAGCACAAGACGGCGGCGGCCGGGGCGGCCGGAGGCCTGAAGAAGACCATCATTGAGCTCAAGTACGGGCCGGAGATGGAGGTGCCCGGCCTGGCCCCGCTGTCCCAGGGCCCGCTGCTGGGCCCCGAGGCCGTGACCCGCATCCCCTTCATGCCCGCGGCTGCCGGCGAGGGGGAGCCGTACAAGCTGGCGGAGAGCGAGACGCCCAAGGCCAGCAAGGGCACCTACATGGAGGTGCGCACCGGGGAGCCCGCCCGGCAGGGCCCCGACAGCCAGAGCTCGGTGGCCGAGATCTCCACCATCGCCAAGGAGGTGGACAAGGTGAACCAGATCATCAACAACTGCATCGACGCGCTCAAGTCCGAGGCCACCGCCTTCCAGGGCGGCAAGGCGGGCGCGGGGCCCGCGGCCGAGCCCCAGCTGGTGCTGCTGGCCGAGCCGCTGGCCGGCAAGCACGGCTTCCTGTCGCCCATGTACCAGGACGCCTTCGGCCACGGCCTGCAGCGTCACCACAGCGTGGAGGCCGCCCCGGGGCCCCCGCGCACCAGCACCTCGTCCAGCGGCTCCACGCGGAGCCCCAGGGCCTACGGCGCCGAGGCTGCGGGCGCACACAAGGCCGCCGCCAGCGAGGCGAAGTACATCGAGAAGAGCTCGCCCGCGGCCGAGGCCATCCTCACGGTGACGCCCGAGGCCCCTGCGCTGCGGGCCGAGGCGGAGAAGGGCCGCCCCTACGGCGAGCACCGGCACTCGTACCCCGGCTCCCACCCCGCCGAGCCGCCCGAGCCCCCCGGGCCCGCGTCCCACGGCAGCCTGGGGGGCCGCAAGGCGTCCATCCTGGAGCCGCTGACCCGGCCCAGGCCCCGCGACCTGGCCTACTCGCCGCTGTCCCCGCAGTACCGCCACCTGAGCTACGCCTCCAGCCCCGAGTACACCTGCAGGGCCTCCCACAGCTTCTGGGAGCGCTTCCGCCTGAGCCGCCGGCGGCACAGGGACGAGGCGGAGTTCATGGCGGCCGGCCACGCGCTGCGCAGGAAGGTGCAGTTCGCCAAGGACGAGGACCTGCACGACATCCTGGACTACTGGAAGGGCGTGTCGGCCCAGCACAAGGCCTGAGCCGCCGGGCCTGGGCCAGAGGGGCGCCCGCGCCGCTCGTAACCCAGAGACTCGCGTGCCGCGCCCACCCGCCCACACGCGTGCACACGCACGGATGAGACGGCAGGCGAGACGGGCCCTACAGAGACGGGGGTGCAGACGGGGACAACAGCACACGGACCTGCCCCGGGACGCGCTCAGGGTGGGAGCGGCCTGTCCACACACACGCACTGTCCGTGCACACGCACACAGGTACGCACTGCGTGAGCACATGCACACGCGCCTGCACACTGTGTATGCACACTGTACACACACACGCACACTGTGTACACACACACGCACACATTGTACACACACATGCACACTGTACACACATGCACACTGTACACACGCGCACATCACACACATGCACACTGTACACACATGCACACTGTACACACGCGCACATCACACACATGCACACTGCACAGACATGTGCACACTGTACACACATGCACACTACACACGTGCATACTACACGTGTGCACACTGTATATGCGTGCACACTGCATACACACATGCACACGGTACACCCATGCACACTACACGCATGTGCACACTGTACACACATGTGCACACTGTATATACGTGCACACTACACACACTACACACATGCACACTGTACACACACGTGCACACTGTACACACATGTGCACACTGTACACACACACACAAGGGACTTCGGAAAACTGTGTCTTAGGGATGGGGGGACTTTTTCCAGTATCTTTCCTGTTTCGAGTCCTCCTGCCTTTTCCTCTCTTTTTTCTTTCTTTTTTTTTTTTTTAAACAATAGAAGTAAAGTTCTCTTAAAAAGACAAAACACCAGACGAGGGGAGCATGGCCCCCGGCTCCTCGCATGATCTCTGTCCATGGTCTTCTGTGGACTCTGTCTGGTCGTCTCTCTGTTGCCACCTCTGGGCGCCACCAAAGAGGGGAGAGTGCCTGCAGGTGGCCGAGCGGCCTCGGGGTGTCCGGAGCCCTGGGGACTCAGGGGAGGGGGTGCCCGTGGACGCGGGGGTGTGGGAAGGGGCGCGGCGGGGCGTGCTCCGCCCACCCCCACTCTCTGTTGTGTCCTAATGTACAGGAGAAATATTTCTATATTTGCAATGTTTGCTGTAAAATGAGAAAGAGAGACTATGTCTACTAAAAAAATTCTGCAAAGGAAAAAACCAAATACTTGTTTGTACGGGGTTTTTACTATGGGATTTAGGGAAAGACTTGGGGTTTCTTTTGTGTCTGGTTGATGTGGGCCCTGGAGGGGGGCTCAGGGTTCCAGGCGGTCACCACTGAGCTCTTGTCCTGAGAACAGGAGTGACCCCGGATGACCCTGGGGGTGCACGAGAGCCTGTGGGCAGCTGACTGGGGTTGGAGACTGTCCAGCAGCTTTGAGATCCAGAGGTGGTGGGGATGGGCAGGAAGGGGCTGGGGGTGTGGGGTGTGCAGGGTGAGTGTGAGGGGCCTGGGGTCCCTCCCGTGGCCACGTGTGTCTGACTGTGACCAGGTGTGCGGGGCTGGGAGCTGAGAGGGTGCGTGGGCCTGTGGGCAGCCAGAGGAGACAGGGTGTAGGTGGTGTGGGTTGTGTGTGAGGAGTGGGTGAGTGTGAGAGGCATGGTGGGGGCTTTGGGGTGGGGGTGGCCCCTGTGATGTCTGAAGCCCCACCTCCCGGGAAGGTGCCCTGAGATCCCCACCCCACGGGCCCCACCCCTGCCCAGCGTGGTGTGGCCCAAATTCAGGGAGCCATCGGTTGGAGGCACCTCCAAACAGGACTGATGGCCCAGGCTCTCCAGAGAGGACCAGTCCCCACACCAGCCCAGATGAAGTCCCCCTCTGTGGCTCCTGTGTTTTGGCCACCAAAGCCACAGGGTCCCCTCGTCCCACCAGGAGCCAGAGCAAGGCTTTGAGGACACGTCATTTCTGAGTCCTACTCCCACCTCCAGCCCCAGGTTCTACAGTCACCTCCTGGGGGGTGGAGAGCCCAGGGCTGCCCTCCTGAGGTGCCAAACCTGCCAACCACCCTTTCTGCCTGGCTGGTGGCCCCTCCCTGTCCTTCCCAAGGGCCCCACCTGCCCCTCCATCCAGGGCAAACCCCTTCCCCAACTAGGGCTCTGTTTCCGAAAAAGACCCAGCGAGGCGTGAACAGGGCTGGAGCTGGTCCTGGGAGCCACAGGAGCCTGAGAGACACGAGCAGGGACAGTGGTAGGTTCTCAGGACCTGCTGGGTCACCAGGGAAGGACTGGGCTTCCATTGGCTCAGCAGAGGGTAGGTGGGGCTAGAAGCAGTGTGGAGATCGGCCGCCCCTCCTTGCACTCCCCTGGTGACAGGATGCTCAGCCCCTTCCTCAGCAGCTGTTTGCAGCCTTATGCATGTTTCTGAGGCCGACAGGAAACAGCAGTTTCCCACAGGGCCCAGCTCTGACTGCCCAGCCAGTGGCCGTGCCATGCTGTGGATGGGGCCAATCTACCTGCCCCAGGCTGGCCTGCCCAGTCCACCCCATTCAGGCCTGCGTATGAGCCTTCATACAGGGCACATAACCTGGGGGGCTCTCACTGGCCCCTGTGATGGAGCCCCTCGGAACAGGTGATTTCCGTGGACACCACATGCCCTGCCTGTCCCTGCTTGACCTGACAGGCAGGCCCCCAGGTCCAGCCAGCCCCCCACCCTCACCCTGGGGTCCCAGAGGACGGCGCCAGGGAGTCCGACACGTGAGGGTGTCGGACGGTGAGGGTGTGCCCAGGACAGCAGGTGCAGGGAGAGGAGTCAGGGCCCTGGGCTGGTGGGTGGAGGCTCAGGGAGGGCCCTGCCTCACCCAAGGTCACACAGTGACATGGCCACAGTCCTGGCCAGGCTACCTCAGCCTGCTGCCCCCTGTCACTGAGGAGACAGAATTGGCTATTTATGGGGAATGGCGAACCACGGTGTGGAATAGAGGTAGGTGGGCAACTGGCCAGATAGGCCAGGTGTGTGAGGGACACGTCACCGCCAAGAGCCCTGCCATCAAGCAGGAGCTCGAGGGGACAGGCAGGGACCTAGAGAGGGACACAGAGAGTTTGGGGCCTTGAGTGGCCAAGAATGCCCCTTCCGGAGGCCCAGCCCTCACTGGACACCAGGGTGGGACAGAGGTGGCACTAACTGCCAACACCAGGCCAGTCCTGGGGACACAAATGCATGTATCACCATGTCCTTGCTTGAAGGAATTCATGGTGGGCTTGAAGAGTAGACACATACAGGAGAAGCTGTACACACATTAGATGCCTGCTGTGTGCACGGCTCTGTGCGGACCACTCTACGGGCCCGGAGAGGGACCTGCCCTGCCCCGGCCTTGAGGAGCTCCCCAGCCAGCAGGCACCAGATGCAGAGGCAGGTGACTCAGCTCAGGGTGGCGGGGCACTGGGGGCACTGGGGGCCTGGGGAGGGGTGGGAACTCCTGCCTGGGAAGAGCCTGGAAGGCTTCCTGGGAGTGGCGGTGTTTGGCCTGAAAGGGGAACCTACAGTGAGGAAGGAGGGGTGGGGGCTATGAAGTGAAGAGGTCAGCATCCCTGTGGGCTTGGTGCTGAGCTCTGAGTGCAGGAGGGAGGGTGCCCACCCGATGAGCCCCACCCTATGGCTGCAGGTCTGTCCAATGGGCGGGAGGCCAGAGCAGGGCTCACACAAGGCTCTGCCACTGACCTCCTGGCCATCGCAAGTCACCGACCTCTATCCCTCCCCCCTGCACTGGGCCACTGAGAGGGTCTGATGGCCTGTGGGGCTGAGGCTGCATGTGTCACAGTGGCCGTGTGTCAGTCATCTATTGGCCTGGTGATGCTGCATGACAACCGACCCTAACACGTTGCTCATGTGCCAGGCTGCCCAGCGGTGGCTGTGGGGACGGGGGCCCTGGCAGGACTGAGCTCTGCTCTGACCATCTCTCTTGTCCTCCAGCAAAGCAGCCCATGGCTGAGAGCGGGCCCCGGGGTCGTGTCCCAGAGCAGCTCATGTGGCTGAGCTCAGTCAAGGGGGGATGGTTACCCATCCACAGTGGCGAAGGGCATGGACATGGGAGGGGTGAAGAGTCAGCACCATCTGACATCAGAGGCCAAGTGCATGGCCAAGCCTTACGTGCTTTCTCCACCGGGTGACCACAGAGCAGACAGCAGGACCCCCAATGGATGTTCCTGAGGTTTCATCCATTGACCCACATCCATCCACCCACCCACCCACCCACCTGCTCTGTTCCTCCATCCATCCATCCATCCATCCATCCATCCATCCATCCATCCATCCATCCATCCATCCATCTATCCATCCACCCACCAACCCATCCATCCACCCATCCACCTGCTCTGTCCGTCCATCCATCCTCCATCATCCATCCATCCATCCTTCCATCCATCCATCTAAACACCCACCCACCCATCCACTTATCCATCTAGTGTACAATTGTGGAGCTCCTACTGTGTACCAGACATGCTAGAGACATCAATGAAACCTGTCCCCTCCCTTAAGAGTGTACCAGTCACAGTCCAACAGGAAAGAAGTGACACCCCAAAACAGACTAATTCAAGAGTGTGCCTGCAAAGGGACCATGTCAGGTGAGAAGGTGTGGGGGACCCACAGGGATGGCTGGCAGGACAGCTTGGCCCACTGGGACGAGGGCCGCCAGGGCACTGGGTGGGGCCTGCAGGGGACGATAGCCAGCCTGGGTGATGCCACCCCCTCCTTGCCTTCTCCTGGGGGCACCCCCTTGGCTGAATGGCCAGAAACCCAAGAGGCAGAAGTCCATTCTCGGCAGACCGTGGAGAGGCTGGATGTAAGAGGGCATGAGAGTCGAGGAAGCGGCCTGGAGAGGCAGCTACTGAACTGACAACCCTGCGCTGAGTGATGGGGGACACGGAGGAGGGGCCCTCCCCTCCCCCGTGGAGTCGGGAGACCTTGGGGAGGTCAGCACTCGAGACCTTGAAGGACAGACAAGAGTTGGCATGGTAAAAATGGGAGGTAGGAGACAGGCAAGGGACCCCCACCCAGAGGGGGTGCAGGGACAAGAAGCCACCCCAGGCCCAGGCCCAGCCCCAGCCCCAGCCCCAGGCCCAGGCCCAGGCCCAGGCCCAGCCCCAGGCCCAGGCCCAGGCCCAGGTCCAGCCCCAGCCCCAGGCCCAGGCCCAGCCCCAGCCCCAGCCCCAGCCCCAGGCCCAGGCCCAGGCCCAGGCCCAGGCCCAGGCCCAGCCCGGGACCAGGCGGTCAGCTGAGCTCGCCTTGCAAACAGAAAGAAATCAGAGTTGGGCTGTGGGCAGTGGGGGGGCACTGATGGTATTTTATAAAATAATAACTTGTATTGACTTTTCCTATCTCGAAAGTAATCTTTTTATTAGAAAACTTTAGAAAGCAGCTTAACGTGAAAAAGAAAACAGAAACCACCCAAAGTAGTCGTGATTAATGCTCGGGTATCTGCCCGCCCTGGCCTTTCTCCGTAAACACAGCCACAGCCAGACGTGCCAGGAACCAGTTCCCCTGGCTGGGTGCACGTGCGGTGCCAGAGACGGGACCTGGCCGGTGCCTGGGGCCCGGGAAGGAGAGGAGGAGAGCGTCTGAGTAAGAGGGGGGCTCGCACCCCACGGACCGCACGGCTTGGCCGGGGCCACCGATAGCTCTCCCGGGAACTGGTGCCGGAGGGAGGTGTGGGGCCCGCAACTCTCTCAGCACCTTTCACGGCACCGTCTTTCTGTTCTACTTCCTGGGAGGTCTTTACATTTTTTAAAAATTGGAAACAATTATAGAGTCACAGAAGTTGCACAAATAGTACATAGTCTCCCATTTTCCTCCACTGGGGAGAATTCCGTACCTGTGGACGGCGTCACACCGGGGACCCGTTCGGTCCACCGGGACCGTTACGTCCACGAGGCTCCACTTCTTAGTTCCCACCTGCTCTTGCAGGCACCGCGCATGTGTGTGCGTGTGTGTGTGCACGTGTGTGTTTGCAAATGTACCCCATGTATAAAGATTCATGTAAATACCATCAAGATACAGACCTGATCTGCCCCCCAGAGGTCTCCCCCAGGCTGCCCTGGGGTCACTCCGCACCCCCCATCCCTGACCCCGGCACCATATCTATTCCCATGCCTGTCGTTAGAGGAAGTGACACAAGTGGAATCATAGGCCACGTAACCTTCGGATACGGGCCTCTCACTATGCGTAGGACCCTCGAGAACCGCCCAGGCCCCCGTCTGTGTCAATAGCCCCTCCTTTTCATTGCCGAGTAGTATTCCACTGTATAGACGATATGCCCGCGTGTGTTCGCTCTTCACCTGTCGAGGGACATCGGGTTTGTTTCCAGTCTGGAGCTATTACAAATAAACCTGCTGTGAAAACCCACATACGAGTTTGTGTGAACTTGCGTTTCCCTTTCTCTGGGATCGGTCGTCGGGAGCACGACCGCTGGGCGGCGGGGTGAGGGCGTGGTGAGCGTGGGAAGGAACCACACGCGTTTCCCAGGCCGGTTCACAGCCCTGCCAGCGCCGGGCGCCGGGCACACGTTCCCCACATCCTCTCCGACACTCGGCGTTACCCCTGTTTTTAATTTCGGTTGTTCGGATGGTGCGTAGTGATGTCTCATTGTGGGTTTAACTTATATTCCCCTAATGTCTAATGCTGGGGAACGTCTTTGTTGTTAATCCTTACCTGAGGATATTTTTTCCATTGATTTTTTTTTTAGAGAGAGTGCGAGGGAGGGAGGGGGAGGGAGAGAGAAAAAGAAGCATCGATGTGAGAGAGAAACATCAATCGGTCGCCTCCCTGTGTGTCTGGACCAGGGATTGAACCCGCACCCTTCTGGTGTTCGGGACGAAGCTCCAGCCACCTGAGCTGGTCACGTTGTTCAGACTGAAGGAGAGAGTTTCACACAAGCAAGAGCTAAGCGAGGTCACCGCCACTAGAGCAGCCTCACCAGAAATATTACAGGGGCTTCTTGAAGTTGAAAGAAAAGGGTGGTAATTAGGAAAAAAACACACATGAAAGTATAAATTTCACCAGTAAAGATAAATATATAGTAAAATTCAGATCAATCTAATGCTGTAAAGTGGGGGTTAATCTCTTATAAAGCTAGTGTAAAGGTCAACAGATAAAAGCGGTAAAAATAACTATAACTACAGTATTTGTTGAGGGTTGCACAAGATAAAAGATGCAAATTGTGACACTGAAACCATGAAATGTGGGGTGTGGCGAGGCGAAGCCGCGGAGCTTTACAATGCATTCAAACTCCAGTTGCTCTCAACTTGAAATAGACGTTATAAATACATGGTGTCTTACGTGAGCCTCATGGTAACCGGAAAGCAAAATTCTATGGTAAAGACAAATCTAACCGCACGGAAAACCACCAGGTCATGAAGCGAGAAAGAGACAGAGCAAGGACCAGAGAAATTACAAGGCAGCCGGAAATCAATGAACAAAACGGCAGTAGGTCCGCATCTATCACTAACTTCTTTAAATGTAAATGGAATAAATTCTCCAATCAAAAGGCACAGGGTTGCTGAAGGATTAAAAAAAAAAAAAAAAAAGACCCGGCTACAGGCTGCCTACAGAGCCTCAGCCCAGACGGAAGGACACGCACAGCCCGCAGGCGGAGGGATGGGACACGGTGTCCAGGCAAACGGAACCCAAAGCCAGCGAGCGCCGCCCGGGGACAAACGAGCCTCAGGACAAAGCCTCGCGTGAGACGAGGGACGTCAGCGCCTGGTGATGAAGGCGCCGACCCAGGAAAGGACCGAACACAGCGCATCCTGAACGACCTGCTCACGCCCAACAGCCCAGAGCTCAGGGGGCGTTTCTCCCCTTTCAGATTTCACCCGTTGGAATTAATAATTATTCAAAACGGTCTATACGCTTTTTTGGGGACAGCCTGCGTTCAACGGGAGCACCAAGCGTACGAGACGAGTATCGGCCGACGCACAGGGAGAGAGAAGCGATCGGGACGGGATGCCGACGCCCGCGGTCGCCGGTGGGCCGATCGTCCGCACAGCTCACCTGACGCCCTCTGGCGCCCCCACCGTGCCAGCCCCCCCCATGCGGACGCCCGGCCCGGGGCTCCCTGCCTGCAGCGCCCGCACCCAGAGGCCCCTGCGCAGAACCACAGGCCACGCCGTGGCGCGCCGGCCCTCCGGGTCCGCTTCTCGCCCTCCTGAGCTCAGGGTCTCTCCAGACACTTTCCTGCCCCGGCTTGAGGACTCTGCAGCGAACCTCGCTGCGGAAATCGCCGTGGGCCTTCCGTCTGGATCGAGACCAACACCTGGAAAATAAGAGCCAATTAACCCCAAAGCAGGCGGCGGGAAGGGAAAGAACAAAAGCGCAGAAGCGAGTGGAAGGGGAAAGAGAAAAACGGAAGGAAAATCAGGGAAACCAACACCGGTTCTTTGAAAAGGTCAATAAGGTTCATAAATCTACGGCCGGTTTAGCGGGGAGGGGGGGTCACGAGCCAGCAGCCTCGCAGGGAGATGTGGCCGCCGTGTGGCCACCGATCGGCCACGGACTCCCCAGCCCGGGAGTTGTCACCGAGACCAGGCTCCTTCAGACAGAAACCGCCAAAGCTCACGCAAGAAAAAATAGACGAAGGGGACAGTCCTTTATCTACGGAAGAAATAAATCTCATGCTTAAAAACACTGCAAAGAATAAACAAACAAAACTCTAGCCCGGTGGCTTCCCCGGCAAACTCCACTGAGTATTTAAGGAAGAAATGGCCCCAGGTCCATGCAGCCCTTCCGGCCGCGGGGAGGGTGGGACGTCGCGCTGGGTGTTTCGGAAACAGCCTCCTTCGCGTGGGCCCAGATCCTGCTTCGAAAACCAGCATGGGAGCCCGGCCGCGTCCAGCGAGGACAGTGGCCTTCACCGCGAGGGGCCCCCGGGAAGGGGAGGCTGGCTCAGCGTTTGAAAATCAACCAACGGAGTGACACAGGAAAGACATGGGGTCGCCTCGATAGACGCGGAAAAGTGGGGGCCCTCCCCGTTCGTTCCCCGTTCACCCTCCACTCTGCAGCCGGGACCAGGCTGGACCTGGGTGTGGAAACCCCAGACAGCGCCACGTCCGGGTGAGCCCGCCCCGCTGGAAAACGAGGGGGAACCCCCAGCCCGCGGCGTCCCCGTGACGCGGGCCAGTCGCGGGCCAGAGGGCCAAGCGGGGAAGCGGGGCGGGGCGAGCGCCGCCTTTGGTCGCAGCCGCGGCTCTCAGAGGAAAAGCCGAAGAACCGACCGGCGGCCAGACCGGACGGGGAGCTGGACCGAATCCCACAGACACCCCACTTCCGGCCACAGTGGCCGCGGGCGGGGGGGCCCGCGGGAGCCAGAGACCCGCCTGCACACCGGCCCGGCCGCCCCGCGGGCACAGGTGGGGTCGGAGGGCAGGCTGAGGGGCAACAGGGTCCCACCCGGGAGGTGAACCTTGACCTCACCACGTGCACCCCATCTTCTGAGGTGGGTCCTAAAACCAGGAAGCTTCTGGAAGAAAATACAAGGATCTCGGCCGCACAGGGATGTCTTTAAAATACGCAGAAGGAAGGAGCCGCTGGAAAGGGGTAAGTTGGGCTTCATTAAAATTGGAAACTCTGTTCAGCCGGAGACATTATTAAGCAGATAAATCAGCCGCCCCACGGCCCGGGAGACGGGCGGGTTCACGGCGGCGGGCAGAAGTCACCCCGAAGACGGGGGTCACTGCGGATCCGCCAGGGAAAGACGGCCCAGTTCACAAACGGCGGGAAGGCCCTTCCGCGGCCCCGCCTGCGAGGGGCGTGGGGCCGGCTGTCCGTCCTCACCAAGCCGGACAAACCGAAGGCCAAGCCCCCCCCTCAGGCCCGAGGCCACAGGGTGGCCGCTGTCCCCCAAAGCGAGGCCGACAGGGACGCAGACGGTGATGACTTACCAGCGGGAGACCGTGGAGCCGGCGGGCAGGGGCTGAGCCCAGAGGTGCCGGGGGTCCTGGGGCGCAGGTGCCGGGGGTCCTGGGGCGCAGGTGCCGGGGGTCCTGGGGCGCAGGTGTCGGGAGCTTTCCCCTCCCCTCGGCTTCCAGCAGCTTCTCCCGGGCAGGATGGGAATGGCGCCCGCACCTGCGCCGGGACAGGAGCCGCCTGATAGGCCGCCCGCCCGCAGCCGCGCTTCTCCTAACGGGCCCCACCTGCCGCCTCGCCTGAGCCTCGCCCGTGGGTGGAGGGGCCCGAGGGGAGGGCCCGGGGAGCCACACCCCCGGAGGAGCCGCAGCCTCAGGGCCACAGCCGGAGGGCGGGACGCGGCCCAGGGGCCGGGCTCCTGGCCTCACAGGGAGGCCCAGGGAAACCGCAGCGCTGTCCTCGCGGGGCCGCCGCCCGGAAACGCCCGGTCCAGGGCGGCATCTGCTCGGCGCCCCGGGGCGTCGTCGGGCACCAGAGCGGCGCAGGTGCCCGGTGCCTGGCGCGTGCCGCTCCCCTCGTGATAAACGGACCGAGACCTCGGCGGTGGGACCGGCGGGGACGGCGCGGCGTCTATGTCCCCGCGTTTGCTAAACGTGCTTCCGAAATACAACGCGGGAGGAGGCTTTGCGGCGACCCGGCCTCAGCGTCGCCCACGGAACACTGGGGGGACTTCCGGGCCACAGGGCACCCCGTCTGGTTCACAGAGTCAAACCGGGCTGACCCCGGGGGCGCCCGGACTGTGGGGAGGCGGGCTTCTGGCATCTGAGGTGCCCCGTGTCGGGCGCGTCACCCGGGGCGGCCGCCTGGTTCGCCGGTTCCGCGGCCCTGAGGGCTGACGGCTCAGCCCAGGAGCAGAGCGACGGCTCCTCGCTCGGCGGGGGCCCCGTGTCCACCTGCCCTCAGGTGCCGCGTCAGAAACGAGCGAGAGACTCTCCGCGGGACCCGGCTGGCGCTGTCCGCGTGCGGTCGGGGGTCCCGCGCTTCGCGCTGACGCGGGTGGACCCGGGGAAGGACTGGGGCCCGAGCGGCCTGCTCAGCCCTGAATCGTGATTTATGGCGGCAGGGCCGGGAGCGCTTGGGAAACAGACAATTAACAAAGCTGCCCTGACAATTAGCTGCTCGTGTGGAAAAAGTGAAATTGGATTTCTGTCCCCACTATAAATAAAGTCGCCCGCGGAGGATGCGCGGGGCCGTCCCCGGGGCCCGGGCCATGCCCAGCGAGAGACGAGGCGTGGACCAGCGTCCCCGCGGCCGCTCTGGTCATCGCCAGGGACACGGGGGTGAGGCAGGGTCCGGGGGGACTCCACGCACAAGCCCACAGGGAGCCACCCGCGGAGAAACAGGCGGGACGCAGACCCGACCCCGCAGAAAGTGGGTGCAGCGGGAACCCTGTCCCACAGGCGGGCACAGGGGACCAGCCGCGGGAACTGCTGAGGAGCCGCCCGCGAGGCCTGGGACCAGGGGAGCCCGAGATGCGGGTCCTGCGGGCACCTGCTGGTGAAATGCACCCGGCCTGGGCGCTTGGCACACAGCAGGCTCCGCCCCGTGAGCGGCAGGAGGGCGGGCGAGGTGCCCGACACTCCACCTGGTTCAGCCCTGGAGGCGCTTGTCAGGAGCCCGAGCCGCCCAGGGCGCCCGAGGCACCAAAGGGTGAAGCGCCAGGGCTCAGCCGGCGTTAGGACGGGGGAGGCGGGTCCTTGGGGTTCTCAGCCGTCCAGGCCGGCAGCCCCCTCGGTGACATTCCCAGCGTGTCACGTACACCCGGCGAAGTTAACTGAACACAAACGGGACACGGGGCGCCCAGGGGCCAGGGGACCACTGCACCTCTGTTCCCAGAGGGAGGGCGGCCGGCGCTTCACGCGCTTCACAGAGGCTCCGGCCACGCTGGCCCGTCCCTGTGCCCCGTCGGTCACCCCCTGAAGGACAAAGGTGGCGTCCCCTCTGCCCTCTGTGTCCCCGGGGGCTCCTTCTCTTGCCCGAACTCACCAACTACAAAGTCCCGGGCTCTGGAACCCGGTCCACCTGTCCCCCCGCCTCTGTCCTTCGCTCGGCCCTCCTTTGGCCTCCCCCCGTTGCCCGGTGGGGAGCCCGCGTCCCAGCCGAGGTCCTCTGGGCGGGTCCTTCCTGGGCCCGGGGGCATCACGCACCGGCCACCGCTGGCTGGAGGATGTCCCTGCAGGTGCCTGTCGGTCGTCCTTTCTCCGCTGGTCACCTTCTCCCGCGGGGAGCACTGGGGGCGCCCCGCCCCGTCCTCACGCCACCTCCGCCACCCTGCACCCGGGCCCCGTGCCCACAGGCGGCCCCGTCGCCGGCCTGCGCCCCAGCTTCCGCTCTGCGCCTCCAACGGGCAGCCCCGTTCTGCTCCGGCTCCTCCTCGCCCCGAGCCCAGGCCTCGCCCCCCATTTTCCAGTTCGTGGTGTTTTCCTTGAATGAAGATGTCGCCTTTAAATAGAGGCGTCCTGGCCCGGCCGGGCGTGGCTCAGCGGTTGAGCATCGACCTGGGATCCAGGCGATCGGGGTTCGATTCCCGGTCGGGGCACATGCCCGGGTTGTGGGCTCGATCAGTGACTCTCTCATCATTGATGTTTCTCTCTCTCTCTCCCTTCCTCTCTGAAATCAATAAAGATATATTTAAAAATATATATATATATAGAGGCGTCCTGGCCACGCAGCGTTTTTCCCAGATTGTGACTCGCAGAACTAGGCACGAGCCCCCGGGAGCGCTTGCTGGGCGGGGTAAGAGGGTGACGGGGCAGTGGGAGTAAGGGGTGTGTGACGTGTGTCCCCCAGCCCTAGGGGGGAAGGTGGGGCCGCGTCCGTGAGGACGACACTCGTGGCTCCCAGCGGAGTGGTCGGGTGGACCGGCCTCCGTCGCGGGGCCTTCGGTCTCCGAGTGGCCCCAGCGGGCGGCGAGGAAACTCGCTGTTCCCTGGGGGGCGTCCAGTGATCAATTCGCTCATCTTACGAACCCATTAAGCGTATTTCCCTAAATATTTAAACACTCGCACAAACTGATGAATCCCAGCTAAGAAAATTAGCCGATGATGTTTCCCAGATATTTAGATATTGATGATAAACGTGAATCAACGTTTAATTAAAACCACAGGCGAGGTGCATCGGGTTCGCTGGAACTGTTCCGAACGCCTTCGCTGCCAGGAGAGCCGCGTGCTGGACAGGCCCGTGTCCCCGGCGACTGCACTTGGAGGCGACCAGGGTGAGGTTCTGACCCCCAAGAGGACAGAGACGCAGGGCCCCTCTGCCGCGGGGACACAGTGGCCGGGAGCCCTCACTAGAGACCACACCCGAGGGTCCCTGCGGCCTGGACGTCCGGCCCCCAGACTGGGAACCAAGGCCTGCGCCACCCACCGGGTCTGGGTGCTTTGCTAGGACAGCACCTGAGCCAATCCGCTCGGCTGTCACCAGACCCACCGGTGTGGGGCTGGGGGCTGGAGAGACGCCACGTGGGAACCGGCTCGTGTGCTTTGGTCAAACGGGCAGCCCTGGGCCGGGGGGCGAGGCGTTCTGTCTGCGGTGTCCTGCCGTCTGACCAGTCGGCTCCAGGGTCCGCACAGGCTTCTCCGTGACCCGTGACCCTCGCCCGGCCCTCAGTGACCTTCCCACAGTGGCCGTGGTCTCCAGAAACAGCAGGGAAGGGGCCCCCTCCGCTCAGCCGCCTGGCAGGGGAGGGGTGGGGATGCTCCTCCATGCAAATCAGATGTAATTACTCCTTTCATCAGCCGCAAATATGCCTCCTGAACCCTATTAAAACACGAACATGCAAATGCAGACCTTTTTAAATTCTCGTTTTCAAGGACTTGGCATTGGGGTTTGATTAGTGAATTCCGTCAACAGCCTGTAAACCTGGTGCAAAACTTAATTTCCATTTAAGTTTGAAAAGAAAAAAGAAGAAAACCACGTAAGTTGTTGGTAATTGAGCTAATTACCCGGTTACTCTGAAGAGGCCGCCCCCGGGGCGCAGGGAGCCCGGGTGGAGGGCGGGGGCCTGCCTGGAGGAGGCGCCAGGCTGCCTGGGTGCCCAGGCTCCTCACTGAGGCCCCGCGGCGCCGCCCCTCCTGGCAGGGCCCGCTGTCCACCCGTTTTCCAGGTGTGGACGCTGAGTCTCAAGAAGGGGGGAGAGCGCACCCCGCGGTTGGGGCAGAGCCAGCGCTGAATGAGCCCCTTGAACCTGGGCCAATGCAGCGGCCTGGGCCCAGCTCTGCGGGGAGGAGGGGGCTTCCTGGAGGAGGCAGCGGGGCTGGGCCCTCCAGGCCGGCTCGTGGCTCTGTCCTCGGAGCCTCACTCACGGACCCCTTCTCCGCGAGCTCGGGAGACAGCCTGTGGTGCGGTGGACGCGGCAGTGACTAAAGCGAGGCCCTGGGCTCCGAAGGCTCGGAGCCAAGAGGAGGGTGGGCGAGTGGCCGCTCGTGGTTTCTATGGATTCCACGTGCGGAGCGAGCTTTGGCTGTGCCGGGTTAGATGAAACCTGGTGACATGGATTCACCTGCTCCTTCGCGCAGGGTGGCGGCCGCTCAGCAGTCTCAGGCCACACCCGCGGCCCTGCACAAAGTACGCTGCCCGCGGGAGGTGCCCCTGGGCAAAAAGGCGGCTCAGGAGGTGGGGGCGGCGCCCAAAGGCCCCGGGCGCGTCCCAGGTCCTGGGGCTGGAGCCAGAGGCCCAGGTGTCGCAGGGGCCGCTTCCTGCTGACCTCCCTCCCGGGCGTGTAGACGGCATCTCCCCGTGTCCTCACGGGCCCGTGTGCCTGTGTCATGGGGACGCGGGTCCTACGGGATCAAGGCCCACCGTACGACCTCACTTTTATTTCTTCTGTTCGCTCTCACCCGAGGGTATCTTCTCCGCTGATGTTTCTTTAGAGAGAGTGGAGGGGGGGAGACACCCGCACGCGCCCCGACCGGGCCGGGGATCGAACACTTGCCTGGGTGAACCCGAGGCCCTTCGGTGTGCTGGCCGACACTACCCCTGGGCCACACCGGCCGGGGCCGTGACCTCACTTTTAACTTAGTCACCTCTTTAAAGATCCTGTTCCCAGTACAGATCCTGAGGTGCTGGGGGTTAGGGCGTCAGCATGCGGACTTGGGGGACACAGCGGGGGACAGGCCAGGCGAGAACTGGGGAAGACGGCTCCCGCTGGGGCAACGGCGGGCTGGGCCTGGCCTGTTCCAGGGGCACCAAGGAGCCCCGTTCTTAGAAATATTAACCAAGTAGGAAAAAACAAAAGAATCTGCCGCTCGTCTGGAACAGGTAGACTTGGGAAAGAAGGAACCGTGAGTGGGGTGGAGCTCAGACCACAAGGAAAGATTTACAAACAAGATGCTTCTTAATGAGAACCTGGGGCTCGTGTTTTGGTGTTTGAGAGACAACCAAAGTGGTTCAGAGCTCGGGCGGTTCTGAGAGACGCCGTCAACTTTACCTTAAAACGAGAACCTGGTGTTTCCGTAGCTTATTGTTTTCAATAAAACGTAAGTGTTTTGGAAACAACAAAAAACCCAACGAAATACATCAGGAGACGCTTTCATGGAAAATCTCCAAGACAATTGTTCAGCGAGGAGACCAGGCTGCAGAACAGGCCACGGTTTTCTGAAATCACGTGCCGACCAGAGGCAGCCAGACAATGCACTTCGCGGGCCCACGTGGTCGGTGTGTGAATGCGGCCAGATGGGGTGGCTGGGACGGGGCCAAGGGGAGCTTTTTCTGGCTACTCTACATTCTATTGTGGGAGTTTTCTTTTTACTTTGAAAATGCCTTAAAAGTGCAGTGAAAGATAAAGAATGAAACCTAAACAATACAGGCAGCCAGCTGGGCCCTGTGAGGTCTGCACCAGGGGCCTCCCGAGCTGTGTGACTTTGGGCAAGGCCCTGTCCCTCTCTGGGCCTGAGGCAGGAATTTAAGCCGTTGGTGAAGCCACCTGTTCTCACTGTGCACGTTTGTACATACGCGTGACTGACACGCACACACATGCACACACGCCTGTCTGTACGGCCCCAGCTTCCACACCCCTGGACCTCTGAGTGGACCCTAAAGGCTGCTGGGGACAGAGGCCCCTTGTGGGAACCTCGAGGGACTCGGACCAAGTCTGGCCCAGAGCTAGGAGGTGAGGGCCGTGAGTTGTCAGGGGGCCGGGCTTGGTCCAGACCTGACAGACGTGCATGGACCTGGGGCAGGTCCCGGCCCCTCCTGGGCCTCAGCCTCCTCTGCTGGCCAGACCCGACTGGCAGGGTCGTTAGGGAATGGGGACAAGCGCACAGAGGGAACAGGCCTCCTGGGGTCACGTCGCAGCAGACTGGGGTTCAGAGGGCCCAGAAGGGGGACGGAGAGCCTGCCCCAGCTCCTGCCCGTGGTCCGCGCTCTGAGTCGGGAGGTGCTGGAGAAAACTCCACTTTCAGAAGAACATGAACCAGACAGACGCAGAAGGGGAACAGTGAAGCGCACCCTTCCTGGGGGGCTGATGTTGGGGGGAGGGGTGTCCCCTGGGGTGGGGGCTGGAGGAGTCCCGCAGGGGAGGCGGGGCCCCGCAGAGCTGGGGGGTCCCCTGGGGTGGGGGCTGGAGGAGTCCCGCAGGGGAGGCGGGGCCCCGCAGAGCTGGGGGTCCCCTGGGTCAGGAAGGAGGCGGCCCCGCGGCGGGGGCGCCCTCCCCGTAGCTGTCACAGCCCCTGCCCCCTCCTGTAACTCCAGTTCAGGCGGCAGCCCGAATCCCGCCCCATCAGTCATCAGCAGCTTAAGAACCACTTAGCCTGGTGCCCACTAACGAGCTGGCAAAGCGGGGCGCTATCTGCTGGGACCAGAACTTCCTGCGGCCAGGCCTCTGGGATGAAGGGACCGCAGCCCTGTGGCCCGGGTCCCCCGAGCTCATGCAGTCCCCCTGGAGCGTGTCCCTGGGACCCAGCCAGGCCATCGGGCAGTGGGGTGGCCCCGCTGCCTCTTCTCAGGACAGTCCAACCGCTGTCAGCTTCGAGGCGCACACTGAGTGGGTGTCCCGGCCTGGGGTGGCCCTCCAGGGGGAGGGACCTCAGAGGCCCTTTCAGTGTGGAGGGGGGCAGGTGGGGAGACCCAGGCAGGGCACTAATGGGAGGGGGTGCTGGGGCCCTTTGTGGGCACATAGCCTGTCCTCCCACAAAGAGGGGACAGGGTGGGGCAGGTGGCCCAGGGCCCACAGTCCAGGATGCAGGCAGGGACTCTAACTGGAGAGGGGACAGGCTCGGGAACAGTTCAGGAATCACGGTGAGAGGTGTGGGTGGGGTCCTGTGGCTGTGGGACCCCGTGACACATGTTGGGCCAGGGGGTGGCTGGTCCCCTAGGGGGAATCGGGTCCGTGCATGATGAATGTGGCTCCCCCACTTCTCTGACCCCTTCCTTGGCCCCCACCCAAACCCTTCCAGCACATTCCTGTTGCCTGGCTGGCCAGAGCTTACTCCTGGCCTGGCCACTGAGAACAGGTGTCCCGCTGTCCCCGCCACCCCCTCCAGGCCGGGTGGTGATGGATCCCTCTGCTGCCCACCTTCCAGGACACTCCTGCCCTCCAGGCCGGCCCAGGTGGGGGGGCTGGGCCACCTGGACACGCCCTCCCCCACACCTGGCCTCTGGTGCTCTGTGGGGCAGAGGAGGGCCTGGTCCCCTGACTCCCACACTCCCAGCCTCGGGGACCACTCTGCCCACAGAGGCAGGTCTGAGGCTCAGGAGGGAGGTGGGGCAGGACCAAGCACAGGGGTGAGGCCTATGGGCCTCATACTCCAGATGCCCCCCCGCCCACCTCCAAGGGCTCAGGTGGCACCTAACGGGGGGACAGTGACGTCACTCTGCTGCTGTGATCCAGGTACTTGGAACAGCAGCCCACATGGTCAGCATGAGCACTGATTCGGCCTGGAGCAGGGGTGCTGTGGCTGCTGGGACCTGGGCTGCAACCTGTGTGCGGCCCACGTTCACGGGCCGAGCCCCGGGGCTGAGGGCCTGACAGGGCCCATGGGGAGGCTCCTTCAGCTCTGCGGGGTGGGGGTCAGGCGGCCGGGGAGCAGGGACGGGCTGCCAGTGCTCCCTCTCCTCTGCCGGGACCAGCGGCCCTGGGGCTGCCCTCAACATCCCCGCACCTCTCCCGGCCTGGGGCCTGCACGGGGGCTGCGCCCAGGTCCAGGCTGAGCATTAGCAGGGCAGCCTGTCAGCTCGGGGGTCAGAAACACACAGAGCGGGTGGGTGGCCAAGAAACTTTATTTCATAGTAGCCAGGGACTTCATGTGGCGGCCACAGGTCCACCTGCCGGCCCTAGCAAGGCGTGTGGCGGGACGCCTGGGGCAGGTGCAGGGTGGAGGGAGCGGAGGAGGGTGGAGCTCCTCCCCGCAGAGTGGCCAGAGCTCAGGGCAGGCGCCTGCCGGGCAGCTCAGCCCCTGCCGGGAGGTGAGCCCACGGGCCTGTGCGGTCCTCGGGGGCTCAGGGCTCACACGCCTTCACACTGCCCGTCTCAGCAGAGGGCGACGCCGCGCCCCGGGCTCCTGCACCGCGCACTCCCACCTTCAGAGCCGAGGGCACGGCCGGGGGCGCTGCAGCTAGGCCAGGGTCTGGCGGCTGAAGAGGTCGAGGGTGAGGGCGCTGAGGAAGGCGGGGATGCTGTCCTGGCGCAGCAGGTGCAGCTCGATGAGCTCGGGCACCGTCCGCGAGAACTCCGTCTCCAGCAGCTGCATGGTGGTGCCCGAGGGTCCTGTGGCCTGCGGGGTGGCGGGGGACACGGACAGCTGTTAGCTCGGCGGTGGCCCTGGGTGGGTCTCCCACGCCCTCCCCCACGTGTCCTCCGTCCACAGGACGGGGAAGAGCCAGGAGGCCCAGGCGAGTGGGGAGGCCACAGCTGTCCCAGCTTCCCTGAGCTGCCAGCCGGGCCCGACGGGGACGAGCCTGCCCCCAACCACGAGCCCCCGGGAGGCTGGCCAGCTGCCCAAGTCCAGGCACTTCCCAGCAGATGACCCATTTCTCCAGCCTCCTGGATGGGGCCAGTCAGGTCCCAGTGGGCATGGGTCGTGCCCAGGTTTCTGGAATCCAGACCCCAGCCAGGCGACCAGGGTGGTAGCATCGTGAGATCGTGAGAGTCTGAGAGCCGTGGCAGGTGCTGCCCTGCACCCAGGGACGGACAGGTCTGTTGGCCAGCGTGCTCTGAGGCTGCAGGGCCCGAAACGGTCCCATCTCACGGGTGCAAGGTCGAGGTGCCGCTGAACTGATTCCCACACAGCAGCCACCAAGGAGAGCCCCTGCCCGGGGCCTGTCCGGGGCCGGGATGTGTGCTATGCGCCTGGCAGTGCAGCCTCGGGTCAGGGAGGTGGGCACCCTTTCCTCAGTCCACAGGAACCCAACCGATGCTCCCCCTCAGACCACGTCGGACAAAGGGCTCGCACCCAGAATGGCCTGCAGCTCATACAACAGCTATAAGGAGACAAACAACCCGTTACAAAGCGGGCAAAGCTCTGAGTGGACGGGTCTCCACACAGGACACACGTGACATGCTGCACGGCACCGGGAGCGGTCGGGGGAGGCAAACCAAACCACACGAGATCATACCCATGGTCAGAGTGCCAGCTGGCAAGGACAGGGCGGGGACCGTGACATGGAAACGGGCTCTGCCTGCTGGGGAGGGAGCACTGCGTCCACGGTGGGAAGTGGCCAGGCGGTCCAGGCTGACCACGAGACCCAGCAGTCCACCCTGCGGCACCTACCCCAGAGGAATGGCAACGCCGCACACAGACGCCTGCCCGTGAATGGTCGTAGCTGCCATGACACAACAGCCACATGTGGAAACAGGCATCAGTGGATGAATGGAAGAGCAAACCATGGTATGGCCACCAGGGGACACGGACTCAGCCACAGGAAGGGGTGATGTCCCGACACGCTACACGGATGGACCGCGAACAAGCGTGCTAAGACACAGGAGACCACGTCTGCGGGGCTCCACGGGCTGGGGGCTGGGCTGGGACAGGGTCAAGAGAGACGAGTGACTGCAGAGGGGCCAGCTCCTCTGTGCGGATGCAATGCTCAGACAGCAGGCGTGGAGATGGCCGCGGGGCTCTGAGTGAGCCGGACAGAGCTGAGGTGCCCACGCCGGTGGGTGACCGTCACGAGAGCTGCTTATTGAAAACAGTCCCGTGTACCCGAGGCGCAGAACCGCCCGGGCGCAGCAGCTCTCTCCGTGGTGCCGGGGCTCACCTGGGCAGGCCTCACACCTGTCCCAGCCTGGCCAGCCCCGCCGGTGTCCCTTCCTGCAGCCACCACCCGAGGGCCCAGAGGGACCCTGGGAGGCCCCAGGTGCAGTGCAGTCTGGGACACGCCGGGCCAGGGCCCGCTCGCTGACCTCCGACCCCAGGGCCCCTCCCCGTGGCATCCTGCCAGCTGGGGACCTCCGGGGGACCTCCCTGGGTTGTCTTCCTGAGTGGCCCCTCTGGGCAGACCCTGTTCTGCGGCCTGATAACATGTTTAGCCTTGTCATAGTTCAACACCAACCATTTTAAACAAAAGTGAGAGAAACCATGCTGACCTTTTCCCAAGAAAATCCTCTCGTTTCTGCCTCTGCTCAATCTGAATTTTCTCCTAAATGTCAGAGGGGCTGGTTCTCCTCAGCGGGGGAGGGGGGCAGGCGGCAGGCACAGCACAGGCTGGGGGGCAACTCCCCCCCCGAGTCTCTCACAGGCCCCTGCCCACCTAGAGGTGCTCTACTTAAACACAGCCATCCTCTGGGCCCCCCGGTCCAGCGTTCCCTGGTGCCCAGTCTGTGCCCGGCGCCCACTCTGTGTCCAGCATCCCCTCTGTCCTTGGCGTCTGCTGTGTGCCCAGCCCATGCAGCTCTGGGGGGGTGAGGTCACAGAGATGCCAGCCACGCCCTGGGAGCTGGGGCTCGGCTGGGGCAGGCGTGTGGGGGGGTGGCCAGTGCTGCCCTGTCCACCTCAACCCAAGTCGAGGCCAGCCCCGCATCTGTGACCCTGCGCTCCCCACCCCACAGAGGGTCTGTGTCCCCACAGGCCGTGGCTGCCGAATTATGGAACGAGCCACTGCGCCGCCTGCCATCCATCTCGGCGCTCTGGCTGCGACGCTCAAATACCACCCGGTCCCCAGGTACCTTGTAAATCACTCTAATTAGGGCTGCTCACTTAAACCAGAGCGCAATTTTTTAAAAAGCAAATTGCCCAGTGAGACGTGGTCATGGCTGGAAATGTTTACGGGCTTCATGCTGAGCGAGGGGCTGCGGGGCAGCCTGCAGGCCCTGCGGGGAGGGGGACGCTGGCCTGTCAGCAGCCGGCACCCAGGACCCCGGACAACTTCGTGTCATAGTTCAACACAAACCATTTTAAAAGAAGTGAGAGAAACCATGCTGAACACAAGAGGAAACACCCAGTCTTCCCCGATCGGTATTAACCTGGCACCAAACTGACATCAGCGGACACACAAAGAAAACACCCACATGGCCCGGCCGGCAAGGCTCAGCGGCTGAGCGTTGACCTGGGATCCAGGAGATTGGGGTTCGATTCCCGGGCAGGACACAGGCCCGGGTTGCGGGCTCGATCCCCAGCCGGGGGTGAGCAGGAGGCGGCCCATCAATGACTCTCATCATTGATGTTTCCACCTCTCTCTCCCCTTCCTCTCTCTGAAATCAATAAAAACATATTAAAAAAAAGAAAACGCCCACACCAGTAACTCCTGTGAGCGTCGATGTGGAAATCCTCAGCAAATACGGGCGACTTAACCCGCGACACGCGGAGAGAACACTCAGCAGGACCAGGCGGAAGCTGGCGTCCACGGCACCGGAGAAAGGTCACGTGACCCCATCAGCGGACACAGGAAAGGCATTTGACAAGATCCAGCCCTCAAATGTATCACAGAGTTAAAAGTAAAACACAAAACTTAAAACACACAGAAGAAAAATCCCAGGATCTAGGACAAAGCCAAGAAATCTTAGAGGTGACACAGACGCGCAGCCCACGCGGTGGAATAAACGGGTGGGCCGCGCCTGCACAGCGCCGGCTGCGAGCCCTGGGGGGGGCGGCCCGGCCGACGTTGCGCCCTGATGCCGGCCGGCACTCCCTCACCCGCCGGTGCATGGCTCATGGCCACAAGCCCCCCCGGCTGCGACGCCCCCTTGCTGCTGTGGCTCTCAGGGCCCCTGGAGGGCAGGCGGGGAGCGGGCCCGACAGGCCCGGGCACAGGGAGGGCTGCGGTGGGGGCTCCCAGACACCCCAGGCCTGCGCTCACCCCACACGGGCTTTCCTGAGCCGCTCGCCCCATTCCTGGGGGGAAGCTGGACCGCGAGGCCCAGGGCGGGCGGGCTGACCGGCGGCTGTTTTCACAGGGGCATGAAAATTGCATGTTCAGATCTATCGACAACAGGCACCTAACCGGACACAGCCCCGGGCGGCCCGGCCGGTCCAGTCTCCAGTTCTCCGCGGCAGGAGGGCCCCGGGGAGCGCACCCCCTCCCCCCGACTGCAGCCAGTCCTTCTGGGGCAAACCCAGCGGCCGTCCCGAGGCCCTCCACCCGCCCGGGCAGCCCCCGGTTCCGCCCCGGCCACAGCTCCCCACCTGGGCCCGTGGAAAGACCTAGCGTCTGGCTTCGGCTTGACACTGGGAAGCGGCGTGACCCTGGGCACCAACCACCTCTGCGTCCTGCCCCAGACGGCGTGGCTGAGACCACTGGCGCCTGCCTGAGGGAGATCCCAGGTGACAGCTCTGCCCATTCGACGGGCCAGGCTGCCCAGGGGCCCAGGCCCAGGCCTCCCACCGCGGACTCCTCCAGAGACCAGCAGGCGACGCCCTCACCTAGAGGCCAGGCTGGGTGTGGCTCCCCCAAGCCCTTCCTGACCCCGCCCGGGTGCATCCCGGGGCACCTCGCACGCTCTGTCCAGGGCCGCGTCCCCCCAGGCAGCGGACAAGGGCGAGGCCATGCTTCCCTGGGCCCTGGTGGCGGCACAGGCGGACCTGAGCGACAGGCGGACCTGCGCGACAGGCGGACCCGCGCGACAGGCGGACATGAGCGACAGGCGGACCCTGAGCGACAGGCGGACCCGCGCGACAGGCGGACCCTGAGCGACAGGCGCACCCGAGCGACAGGCGGACCCGCGCGACAGGCGGACCCTGCGCGACAGGCGGACCCTGCGCGACAGGCGGACCCTGCGCGACAGGCGGACCCTGCGCGACAGGCGGACCCTGAGCGACAGGCGGACCCTGCGCGACAGGCGGCCGGGCAGCACGGTGGGGACCGCGTGCCCAGAGGGAGCAGGGCGCGGGTCTGGGGAAGCAGCTCGCCCGGTTCCTGCGCTTTACGGTGCTGAGGGAAGCGCCCCGCCCGCCCCTTCCAGTCACACCGCCAGCGCAACACACCGTCCCCCGGTGGCCGTCCCAGAGCAGTTGGTGGTGCGAGGCCGGGCTCCCCAGCAGTTGCAGCTGGTCTCCAGCCCAAGCGGCGGTCACTCTATCTCTGCAGCGCCGCCTGCCGCCACGGGGCCCCCTCTGCCTCCGCGGGCGGCCAGCAGCTCCCGGGGCACAGGCGGGGTCTGCGGGCGGCCGGCACGCGTCCCAGAGCGAGGGGGAGCAGGGGGAGCTGGGGGCCTCTGCCCCCTGGTCGCCCACCCCGAGGAGCCCGTCTGGATGGCAGAGGTGCCTGTCCTCAGACGCCGTGGTCTGGGAAACCCCGCGGGACACGCTCAGGCGCCACCAGAGCCAGTGAGTGCATGAGGGGAGGTCGCTGTGCGCCAGCCAACCGTTCACACACCAGCCACAGAGACGGTCAAGACCAACGCCCTCCGGACAGCACCGACGGTCAAGACCAACACCCTCCGACAGCACCGACGGTCAAGACCAACGCCCTCCGGACAGCACCGACGGTCAAGACCAACGCCCTCCGACAGCACCGACGGTCAAGACCAACGCCCTCCGGACAGCACCGACGGTCAAGACCAACGCCCTCCGGACAGCACCGACGGTCAAGACCAACGCCCTCCGACAGCACCGACGGTCAAGACCAACGCCCTCCGGACAGCACCGACGGTCAAGACCAACACCCTCCGACAGCACCGACGGTCAAGACCAACGCCCTCCGGACAGCACCGACGGTCAAGACCAACGCCCTCCGACAGCACCGACGGTCAAGACCAACGCCCTCCGGACAGCACCGACGGTCAAGACCAACGCCCTCCGGACAGCACCGACGGTCAAGACCAACACCCTCCGACAGCACCGACGGTCAAGACCAACGCCCTCCGGACAGCACCGACGGTCAAGACCAACACCCTCCGACAGCACCGACGGTCAAGACCAACACCCTCCGGACAGCACCGACGGTCAAGACCAACGCCCTCCGACAGCACCGACGGTCAAGACCAACGCCCTCCGGACAGCACCGACGGTCAAGACCAACGCCCTCCGGACAGCACCGACGGTCAAGACCAACGCCCTCCGGACAGCACCGACGGTCAAGACCAACGCCCTCCGACAGCACCGACGGTCAAGACCAACACCCTCCGGACAGCACCGACGGTCAAGACCAACGCCCTCCGACAGCACCGGCGGCCGCGGGAGCCGGCGGGACTCAGCTCGGCTAGGGCGGCACTTCCGCCCCAGTGGCCTCTGGCTCGGTGTGAGCCGGGCGGACCCCAGCAGGCCCCGCTGCACGCAGAGTCACGTTCAGGGAGACGTGGTGACCCTCGAGAGCCGAGCTTTGAGGAACGGAACCGGCGGCCACGCTGACGAGGAGGGGCCTGGAGAGGGGCGCTGGCACTCACGCTGCGCCCTCCCCAGCGCCCGCACACTCGTGGCCTGAGTACAGCACAGTCCTGCGCGGGGGACGCCCTCCCTCCCCCGCCAGACCCTCTGCGCCGGTGAGCCCCGCTCAGCCACCTCCCGCAGCCTCCTACTCCTGCGTCCCCGCGACGCCGGGCAACACCGCCCCTGGTTTTTGCGCCAGGTTGCTGGGTGTCTGTTTCCATCAGCATCCTAAGCCCCCAGCACCCTCACCCCATCTGAGCGTCTGTGGCACAAAGGACTCCTTTCGTTTGGGGGCAACCTGGAGGAACAGCGAGGGTGCTCCCTGCGGGGACGCAAGCTGCCTCCCTCCACCACCACTCCTGGGCCTTCTCTGCCCCGTGCTGGGGCCTTCAGGCGGGGCAGAGGGTGGTCCTGGGGGGAGCAGGCGGCCCCACGAGTTTGCAGAAGGGTCTGGGTCTCAGCTTTGACGTGCGGAGTGGCAGCTCTGAGCGGCGGGACAGGTGACCGGCAGTTGGGGTGTCCGCCCGCCAGACACTGTTGGAGGGATGCTGTGCCTTCTGCTGGCTCTGGGTTGACACTCCGGGACTGCGCGGGCTTGCAGGAAGGCCCGCCTCCGAGTCACGCTGACGTGAAGTGCAGCCACCGGCAGGGGCAGGCCTGCGGCTGGAGCGGGCGCCTCACCCCGGAGCGTGGACAGAGGGACTTGCAGATGCTGCTGGGGGACAGGGCAGGGGTCACAGCGGTGTCCAGAGCCACACGGAAGACACCAGACTCGCACGGTGACGCGCTGGGCGCCTGTCTCCCCGCAGGACAGGAGCCCGGGTTCCCCAGCCCCCAGGCCAGCTGCTTTGGTGGCGGCTCCATTTGTCTAGTTCTGGGGGAAGCGCAGCCTGTGTGGCCTCACCCGCCGGGCCTGCGAGCGCTCTCCCGAGGGTGCTCCAGCGCTAGGAGGGAGGGTGCGGGAGGTCCCGAAGGACGTGGGAGGGGAGGCTGGCGCGCGCGGTCACGCTGTGGCTCAGAGGCGGCGCCCAGCCTTCCGGCCACCAGGGACCCGGGAGCACGTGCCACCCCTGCTGTGGGAAGACCCACATGGGCCGTGGTGGTGCCCCGCTGGGAACCACAGGTGCTCCTGGCTGCGTCCGGAGCCAGACCGATGTCGCCCCCAGGCGAGCCCACCGGGTGCCAGCCCCGCGCTCCTGCGCCATCTCCGCCCCACCGCCCCCCTTCCGCCTCCCCGTCGGTATCCACACGTCTCGGGCAGGGCTGAATCCGATCCTGAAAAGAACTTTCTTTTTTAATTAGTGCTGGTAACATCGCCGCTGTTTATGGCTTTGTAGATCTTGTGTCTCCGACACTAATGACTCACAGAGGCTTTGTCGGCTGCATTTCAACTCTGCAACTGCCGCGGTGATTAGGCGGAGCGGAAGCGTTCACACGCGGCTTCCACCTGTGCTCGGCCGCGCCCCACGGAACTGGCCGGCTGTCCGAGGCTCCAGCCCTGACCGAGGTGGACCTGCCGGGAACCAGGCCCTCGGCCGCCCGGCTCCCCGAGGCAGTGGGAGGGAGCTAGACGGAGACGCTTCACCCACAAATCCTGGCATGGGAGGACCCTGCCCAGGCGCACTGCCCACCTCCTGGGGTCCCCTTTCCCTCCTGGCCCTGTGGACGCTCAATGAGCAACCCCGGCCCCGCCCCCCACTCCTGGCACAATGGAGGTGGAGTCAGGGCTGGAGGGCAGGCCAAGCGTCTGGGTGCGAAAGCCACTCAGGAAAATGAGTCTGCACCCGAAGCCCAGGGCTCGGCCCCAGCTGCGTGCACTGGCAGGTATGCAGATGACCAGGCGCCTGAGCGCCTGGAACCTTCGGAGAGCCCAGCACCCCTCCGAGGGCAGGACCCACCGACGCCTAACAATTCAAGACCCTCTGCGGCAGGGTCTGGCGACCTGCCGGCTGCCCTCTGCCTGAACCTGCGGGAGGGGCCTCTGCGGTCTCTCCTTGCTCTTCCTGGTCGGACCTGGAGGTTCTTCGGTGGCCCACCAGCCCCCCACGCCTCCCTCTTCTTCCCGGGACCCAGCAGGGCCCGGCCCAGCCCCAGCGCGTGCGGAGGGCTGTCTGGTGAGAGGGCAGGCTTTATTAGCTGCTGCGCCAGGGCTCCTTTCAATGCAATTGGCCGGGCGCAGTTAATGTTCTTTATTGCAATTCTATTTTAAGGTGCAACTAAAGCCTGGTGCTGCCAAAGTGCATGGTTCCCACTGGGCTTTCCTCCCCAACATGAAGGATCAGAAGCAGGACAGGGCTCCAGCTCCAGACTCATTTTCGAAGGGCAGGTTTTGCCGGGACTGGTCTTCCTGGAGAGCAGGCGTGGGCCACCCAGAGCAGGCCAGGGCGGGGCCAGGCCCCGGGCGCAGCTCCGCCGGCTCCTGCACCTCTGCCCACTCAGCCCCCGCCCTCCTGCTGCCACAGCGAGGAGGGCGCTGGGGAAGTCTGGGTTTCTACAGGGGCGCCGAGCCGAGCCCACACGCCAACAGCAAAGAGGCTGCGAGGGCGGACCTGCAGCTGGAACACGCATGGACACCGGTGCGACTTCACCACACCGCACAGCGGCATAAAGGGCTGGCAACTCTGGGACTGTGGGCGTGGTGGCCGGTGCGGCTGAGCCTCACCCATGCTGGCCCAGCTCAAGCTCCCGTCCTGAGCTCTGCGTCCAGCCAGCTGCCTGCAGTCGGAAACCCCAGGTGCAGTGAGTGCGCACACTCCGCACAGACCCTCCCTGACCTGCGGGCGACCTGCGGGCGACAGCGCCCAACAAGTCCACGTGCGTGTCCCTGCCCCCCACCTCTGACCACAGCACAGGGGGGAAGTGCTTCAGTCCGTGCAGGAGCTCCTCCAGATGACGCGACCACGGGTGCGGGATGACTGTGGGTGCAGGACATGTGGCACCACCTGCTCCATCAGCACCTGTCACCTCGAGCTTACAGACTCGTTGCATGGGGCCTGACTTACGTTACGGAATTTCTCCATCCTGGAGATCCCACGTCTGCTGTAGCTCTGCATTTTCGTTGACCAAATTCATTAAAAAAAAATTCAAAACATATCCTGCAAGTGCATGTGCTCCTTGGCCCCGGGAGTGGAATGCAAACCACCTCCCCACAGCGGCAGGGACCTTCCTGCGATTTAATTTTGAACGTGATTCTTCAAAGGGCTGGATTGTCCCCGTCTGTCCTGGGAAAGGGAAACCACTCTCCTCTTTGGGGGTATCTGAGGCCACAGATCCCCCATCTACGGTCTGTCCTTTCCCATCGAGTAAGCGGTGGGTTCCCCAGGACATGACCCACCACGAGGGAAGAGCATGAGCCCTCATTTACGGCAGCAGAGCAGGCACGGGGGCAGTGCCGGGGGTCGGGGCCGTGGGACCTCTGTCACCTGTGTGCAGGACCCCTCGGTCAGAGGGCTGCCCCGTTCTGTGCAGAGGTGGGTGTGTCCCCTACTCTCAGCCCCTCCCCGCAGCGTGACCACCCGCCTCCCTGAAGAGCAGCCTCCCCTGCCCCTCAGAGCCTGGGGGGCGCTGGGGCCAAGAGTGACCCCTTCCTACGCCTGGAGCCCAGAACGGGGCGTGGGCCCAGTAAATGTTCACAGGAGCCAACCAATGAACGTCTAGAGCCAGACTCTGTGCTTGTGGGCTGACACCCTCATCCTGCAGGAGAAGGCGCCTGGGGCTGGCACTGGGAGTGGATGTCACTGTCCCAGGCTGGGAGGACCCGGGTGCCACCACCCAAACCTGGCACTAGGTGCTGAGAGCCGGCATGGAGCCAGGTGCCAGGCTGTGATTTACAAGTTAATTAAACTGAGTGGTATGAAGTACAACAGCCCCGGGTGTTTGTTTCCGGAGACTGTTTGGGAGGAAAGGGGGGAGCTAATACAACACTGCGCGAGGTGTCGCATAGGAGCAATCACGTCCCTCACCCGGCACCCGCAGCCGGCCACCTGCCACACGCACCCACGCCACCCACCGTGGGCCCGCAGCCCCTCAGCTCTGAGCTCCTCTGAAGCATGGGAGGCGCCCAGCACCGACCCCAGGTGAGGCTCTGAACCCACCAACAGGAGGGGTCAGAGCGGTGCACTGCCCAGCACCCCCTCAGCCGGCCCCTCAGCTCTCCCAGCTTCCCCGCCCAGCCGAGGCGCCCGCGTGGGTGTTGCTCAGAAAGGAAGTGGGGAGGAGGCTCTCGGTGTCTCCTGCCCCTGAACCTGTCCCAGCAAACGCAGAGGGGACAGAAACAGGCTGACGGTGCTCCTGACAGCACACGGGGGGCGCCCAGAGCAGACCTGAAGTCCTTCAGGTTGGACACATAATGTGATCCCCAGGAGGGAGTCCCAGAGAGACGATGCACCTCAGGGCTGAGGACCGGGCTTTTCCCAGGGCCGGGAGGGGTGTCCTGTCCCAGGACACTGGAGGCCTGGTTGGATGATGGGCTCTGGGGCTTCCAGCCATGCCCATCTTCCCTCGTCAATGCAGAAATGCAGGCGGTGCCTGGGGCAGCGGCCAGGGCCAGAGGAAGGCTCCGGGCCGGCTCCTGTCCTGACCAGACACGCAGAGGCCACCTCCTGCTCTGCACCTGTGTGGGCAGGTGGGGTGGACGTGCCAGGGGCCTGTGCCGCGCTGGGGCTGGTGACCCCGCAGAGCCCAGACTTCCTTCCTGCTCATGTTAACTACGACAGAGTAAACAGCAGTGTTTTGAAAAACGCACGTCTCTGTGATTGCTTTTTTAATAGGTTGGTTTAACGTTTGAGATTTGATTTAATTTCAACTTGGTTTTCCTCAGCACGGGGTCAGGCTGAGTGCCCGGGAATCATTACCAGAGCCCGTCATGAACGGCAGGGATCCCGGAGCACGCGCCTGTCCCCTGGGGCCACAGCTGGGAACACTTCCCTCCGAGTGGGGAGGGCGCTGACCCTCGTGTGCACGACAGGGACAGTGTCCACCTCAGAGCCCCTGCGAGGACCGGGTGAGACATGCACTCAGAGCCCAGCACAGCTGGCCAGGCACCGGTGCTCAGTCACAGCCCATCACAGCTGGGGGGGTGACTCCACGTGGAGACCAGAGGTCCCCCCACAGCTCTAACTGCCTCCAGGACACAGGCCAATGTGTGGACAGAAATGCCACACCCTGCACCCTCGCCATGCTGTTCCCAAAAGCAGCCCACACCTCCTGTCCCATGCCTTAGGCTGGGCCCCTGCCTCTGTCCCCTCCTCCTACCAAATTCTCTTACTCTTCAAGACCCCTCGGAGCCTCCTCTGTGAACCTCCCAGAGCCTTGGGACAGCTGGTCCCGTTCTCATTCACTCTCCTATTGGCCACCCACCCGTCCACCCTACCTGTTCGTAGCTCCGTCCATCCATCCACCGTCCTGCCGTCTACCCATCTCCCCACCAGTATTTACTGAGTGCCAACTGTGCGTCAGGCACTGCTCTAGGTGCTAAGGACACCCTGCGGCAGATCAGACCCCCACTGATCCTGGAGGGGGTGTGTTCTCACGGAACAGAAAGAAACAGCAAGTGTCAGAAACGGGAGGCAGCGGAGACAGGACGGCCACGAAAGACCTGTCCACACGGTGACCTTCGGGCAGGGCCCTGCACAAAGTGAGGGAACAAACTGTGAGACCCTCCGGGGACCCAGGAGGCGGGAGGGGCAGGTCCTGGGTCCTGGGGTGGCCGACACATGGTGAGCGGGGTGCCCGGCGGCCAGAGCGCCTCAACAGGAACTCGAGGAGGAGCATGTGGGAGGCGTTGAGGCTGGAGAAGGGCTACAGGCAGGACTGCCCGGCAGAGCCACCGCTTTTTGGTCCCCTGTGCCTTCAGCATCCCCTGCAGCTGTGGCGGACATGGGCTGACCAGCGGATCGGCCGCTCAGTCCCAGCTCCAGCCTGGACGGCGCTCTCAGACAGCTCCCCCTGCAGCCGGTGGCCCGAGCGCCACTCCTCACCCTGCCAAGGCTCTGCCACGGAGACAGCCACGTCCCTACCCCACAGACCCCAGCCTGCAGGCGGCCGAGCTCCCTGCTGCTGCCGCTCGGGCCTCCTGCCTAAGCAGACAGTGACCACCACAGCGGGCAGCCCACCCGCGGCGGTGCCGCCCAGGCCCACTGTCGCCGTCATGTTTTCCTCTGAGTCAACTCTCCTTAGTCACTTGAATACACTCAGCTTAGAAGGACGCTTCACGTCGCCACGGCAGCATGGAAACAAGGCAGAGGGACACGCAGACAGAGGGCGACTGGGAGGGCAGACTCAACAGAAACAGAACGTGGCCCCGGGCCGTCTGCCCGAGGCGGCTGCGCTGTCAGGGGGTCCTGCCTACAGGGCTCCGTGAAGCCGCCTCCTGTCTCTTGCATCCGAGCTGGAGGCCCAGGATAGAGACCAGAGCCCCGGCCTCCACCCGCCCCCAGCTCTGTGGATCCCCATGAGCCAGCTCAGGGCACTGGAGGCCTCAACACACGGCCCACTCCACCCCCACGCTCCCTCCGGTCTCCTCGGAAAAAATTGCTTTAATATTATTTACAAAAGTGGAGTGTGGGGGAGGGGCCAGACGGGCAGATGAGTCTCTTTATGACACAGGAGGAACTGAGAACCTGAGGGGGGACGTTCAATATTAATAACATCACCTCGGTGAGGAATCGGCCTCCTGGCACCTGGAGCGGCGCACACAGCTCCCCTGGGAAGGCCTTCCACAAACTGCAATGTGAACTAATTAAGTTTGCACAGTTAATCAGGACTGGCTGCCTCGGAGAGCGTCCACAACACTCAGACGGCCTGTGAGCGGAGCAAGTGCCCTAGGCAGGCAGACCGCGGAGTCGGCACGGAGGCAGAGCACAAGCCCCTGGGCCAAATGTGGGCCAGCATGAGGGGTGCTGGAGGCGCCCACGTGGCCAGGGGTCCCTGGGGCTAGCCCTGTGATGCTGGGGATCCAGCAGTGCCCACCCAGCATGTGCTCTAAGAAAATAGAAGGGTGCTGAGCTGAGTGCACAGTCATTGTAACCGGGCGAGGCACCAATTGCTGGGTGAGCTCAGGCATTGACCAGGAAGGGAGAACATCTGGTGACCACCCCACCTGTTCCATCAGCACGGGCCTGGGCAAGGCGAGACCAGCCAGGGGTGGCCACGGCAGAGCTTCTGACCCTTTACAGCCAGTGGGAGTGACCCAAGGGGCCTGCATCCTGCCAGCGCTGGGCTGGGAGCTCTGCAAGGCGGCGGCAGCCAGGCAACTGAGGAGGACCTGGGCTCCCTCCTCCCCTAGAGGGTGGCTGGGCAAACTGCAGCTCCCCAAAGGCCCAGGGACCCAGGCCCCTCCTTCTGCCCAGTTGGAGATCGCTCACGAGCAGGTCCCAGGGCACCGGCTGGAGGAGGGGCCTTTCTTTTGCCTCTGTCCCTCCTGACCCCCCGGCCCCCCAGCCCATCAAGCCTGGGCGCAGACCCCAGGCATGCTGCCTGCACGTGCGTCTGGCTGGAGTGCTCCTGGGGGCCAGGGCGGCTCACTCAGCCTGGGCTGGAGCAGTGACCCGCAGGAAGCCGGCGCTGTGGGCCAAAGAGAACATCGCTCTGCCTGGGCTGAAGACACCCGGGGCTGAAGACACTGAGGACAATCAGTCTGGGGGCATCGTGGGCGAGTGTGAGCCGGGGAGACCTGTGCATCCTCCTGGCCCTGGCAGGACAGAGGGTGGGTGAGCACCAAGTGGCGCAGGCGCGGGTCCAGGGCAGGTGCTTCAGGCTGGGGGGACAGGCAGGTGCGAGAAGCCTCGCAAGCACCAGGGAGGAGGTTGTTCCAGGAGCCTAGCAGTGTGGGCCCCATGTGTGCATGTTCTGTGTGCTCTGTGCCCAGGCCATGCACATGCACAGACCTGGTGCACGTCTGATAGTTACACACTGAGTAAGACAACAAGGAGCCTCAGAGCAGCATGTTCCCAGCATGGTTCAGCCAAACCCCAGTGTGCTGTGGAGACAGGTCTTCCAGGAGGTAAGGAAGGTCAAGTGAAGTCATGAGGTGGGGCCCTGGTCTTTCAGGACGATGTCCTCCTGAGCAGAGGAAAACATGGGTGCCCTCTGCCCCACCTGGTGTGCGCACTGACGAGAGGCCACAAGAGGACACACAGAGAAGGTGGCCACCTGCACGCCAGGAGGGTCCTCACGGGAGACTGGGGCGTCTGATCTCCAGGTTGAGAAAATGCACATGGCCAGGCAGAGCGCCAGCCTGCGGTGTCCTCCATGGCAGTCTGCGCTGACCAACACAGCAGTGTCCACAGCAGGGTCTTAAGTTGGCGAAAACCAACCATGCTGCCCTAGCCGGTTTGGCTCAGTGGTTACAGCGTTGGCCCGTGGACTAAAGGGTCCCAGGTTCAGTTCCAGCCAAGGACATGTACCGGGGTTGCAGGCTTGGTCCCTGGCCCGTCGGTGCACGTGCTGGAGGCAAACAATCGATGTGTCTCTCACATCAATGTCTCTCCCTCTCCCTCTCCCTCTCCCTCTCTTCCACTCTCTGAAAAGCAATGGGAAAAATACCCTTGGGCGAGGGTTAGAACAACAACAACAAAAGCCAACAACCCCACCACGCAGGGACACAGCCCATGCACGTTGCAGACATGTGCTCAAGCATGGACGGGGCAGGCATGGCAGAGAGGGACACGTGGTCAGGGTGGCTGGTGGCCTTTGTGCTAAGCTGGAGCTCAGGTCTCTGACCACAGGCCTCGCCACTTCCAAGCAGCACAGCAGCCTCTCTCGGAGGGATGGGCCTGGAAGGTGATGTCTCACTAGCAGAGTTTTCTTAGCCCTGGAGTAAAGGCAGATCTAGACAAATCCGACAGCTTGAAAGGATATGTTGACCAGAAGAAAGCCCAGCACTGCTCAAAAGAAGACACTCGATGGCATCCTGTTCATGTCCATCACACAGAAAAAATTATCAAACATGCAAAAAAGAAAACGTGACCTATAGCCAGGAGAAAATCAGCCAGTGAGAGTAGGGCCAGGCATGATGCCATTCGCAGACAAGGGCTTTAAAAGAATAGTTGTAAATATGCACAAAGATACTAAAGAAAACATAAACACAATGAGAGTGTGACAGCTGGCATCCAGGATGGCCCTAAAGATCTCGCCACTGGTACTCATGCCCTGTTCAGACTCCTTCCGTCCTGGGCCAGGCTGGTCTGTGCGGAGGTGACCGGTCACGTCCAAGGCAGGGTGATGCACTGGAGCTTCTGCCTGGGCTCTGCCTCTGGCTGGCTCCACACCCTCTGGGGGCAGCCGGCTGCCATGTATGACACACAACTAGCCCCGCGGAGAGGCCACACGGTGAGGAAGTAAAGCTTTTGGCCAGAGCCACCCGAGTGGGGCTGAGAGCAGACCCTGTGGACCTCACCACACCTTCGGGGGACCACTGCCCGGCCAGCAGCCTCGAGCAGAGACCCTGGGCCAGGACCACCCTGAGCGGCTCCTGGACTCCAGCCTCTCAGAAACAGGGTGGCAACACTGTTGTTCAGGATGTTAAATTTCACAGTAATTTGTTACACAGCACAGATAACTAAAACAAAGGGGGAAATTAAGATATAAAAGAACCAAATGACCTTTAGACAGGAAAAATACAATATCTGAAATGAAAAACTCACTGGATGAGATTAAGCAGATTAGACGTGCCGCGGGAAAAGGTCAGTAAACTTGGACACAGCCACAGGAACTGTCCAGGCCAAGCCTCAGAAAGGAGAGCCTCTGTCTGTCTGTCTCTGTCTGTCCCTCTCTCACACACAGGGACGGAGCATCAGTGACCAACAGGCTAACACCAAGGGATTTTATCTTATTATTTTTTAACCCTCACCTGAGGATGTTTTTTCTATTGCTTTTCAGAGAGCGGAAGGGCGGCGGGGAGGGAGGGAGGGACGTCAGTGTGAGAGGGACACAGCGACTGGTTGCCTCCTGCGCACACCGACCAGGGCCGGGGGTGGAGCCTGTAACCGGAATCGAACCCAGTGCCCTTTAGTCTGTGGGCCGACACTGTCCTGAGCCAAACTGGCCAGGGCGACAGACTTTCTACAATTGCTTTTACCACCAGGAAGCCACAGGTGCTGCGGGCAGGTGGACGGCAGGCAGATTCCAACCACCTGAATGCCCTCAGACCCTGGACACAACGCGGGGTCTCAGGACAGACAAAGGGGTGGGGCCACACAGGGTGGAGGGCCGCCCGTTCCAGCCTCCCGGGATGGCCCTGGCTTCAGACAAACTCCTCTTTTGACACGAAGGCCAGAGGTGTGGGTAAAGCTTTCCAGGAAGCCGCCGCCAAGGACGTCCTGGGGCCAGCCCACCCTCTTCAGAGCTCCAGGCCCACCGCCCAGATCGGGAAGCTGCCGGGCCCTGCTCAGCCATCAGGAGGCTGGGGAGGCCGCAGCGCCCGTCTTAGGCCCTTTGCTCTCAGCTCAGCCCCAGGCAGCCTCTGTCCCGTCTCTGCTGTGAGAACGAGGGAGAAAGGCCAGCGCAGGCCTTGACACTCAAGCCACAGCCGTGGGCGCCGGGAGTGCAGAGGACCATGCACCATCAGTACCCCAGGGCCGGGTGGCCCCCAGTGTCTCGGGGGTGGGCTCCGGGTCTCCATGTGACCGGGAGAGCCGTCCTTGGGGACAGGGAGGCACCTGCTACTCACAGGAGTGGTCGGGCAGGTGGGCTGTTTCCGGACGCCCTTGAGTGGTGAGGGGCTCCTTTCAGGGCAGGGCAGGGCCTGCTAAGCCCCAAATTCCTCCCTCCAGCCAAGAGCAGTTGCTATGGCAACCCCCAGGTGCCAGCAAGACAAGGCCATGGAGGACTCTGGGCCAGGCCACATGGACGTCCCTCCCTAGAGCCCGAGCATCTCTCCTTGTCCAAGTCCCTCCTGTTGCTCCAGGCACCCCCATTCCAGGGGAGGGAGGTGGAGGAGGCGGTGGCCTATCTGTCAGTCGCTGCGAGTTCACAGGCTGTTTTGACGGGAAGAGCAGGCCCTGGACGGTGGCGTCCACACCCACGGCAGCAAAGGGAAACACCTCCTTGGGAACCACAGAGCCTGTGCCAACGTGCCCCAGCTGCCCGCCGGTCCCCTCAGCAGGAGCCCCGACTGTACCGATCATACGCTTCGGCCTGGGGCTGAGAGGGCCCGCTGCCGGGCCACTGTGCTTTCTTCCCCTCGCAGCCGGAGCTTCCTCCCGGGTAGGAGGGAGGGGACGACAACTTGACAACTTGTGAGCCAGGGTGAGAGACGAGGCACCGAGCACGACCCTCCCCCCCACAGAGCTTCTGGAACCGCCATCCACCTGCACTGCTCAACAGCATGGGAGCTGCAAGCACGGCGGGCTTCCCTCGGAACTGAAGGCCGGGCCGGTCTCTCGGAGCTGGGGCGGCGGGCGGAGGCCGGGGCGGTGATGGCAGACGCAGTCCGTCCTCCACGGGGCCTGGGCTGAGCCCAAGCCCTCAGTTCCCCGGCCCACGTCGGCGGAGCCCACTCAAGTGGAACACAAGCAGCTATTTCTAACTCTGCCGTCAGCCCCCTTCCTGCCTGAAAAATCATCTTTGGGAAAATAAAATGAACTGAAGTGGCCAGGAGGCTGATTTACTGAGCTCCTGCCCAGCAATGCAGCTGCCACTGCGGCGGGCTGTGACGCAGCACGGGGCCTGAGGGTCTCCCGTCTCCCGACCTCAGGCTGGCCTCCGCTCCTACGGCGTCTCCGTTAGGGCCCCGGCTGACGCTGAGATCCTTCCTCGTGGCTCTGAGGAAGGGGACCCTCTGACCCCAGAGGGCGTCTAGACCAGCCCCTCGTCTAGTGAGTGTGTGACCGGCCTGGGTGCACACTTGGGTCGGGAGCTGCTCAGGCACAACAGGACTCTCAGGCCCTCTGGGTGGGGCTGGCACAGGGCTGCTGGCTGGGTCCCTGCAAGGCAGTAACTATCTGCAGGCAGAGGTGGGACTTGGGCCCTGAGCTACCTCAGCCCCGTGTTGGTCTGCTGTCGGCTCTCGATTAGTTTTTGCCCGTCTGTCTGTCTGTCTGTCTGTCCCATATGTCCTCAGGGAGCATCAGCACACCAGGCCTACAGCTGGCGGAGGGCAGGGGCATGGGGGTGCGGTTCCTCTGGTCCCTGAGCTATGTCCTCGGGGCAGGGAGGTGACAGGTGGGTCGTCAACACCCTGGGTTCCAGTTCCCTGGTCAGAAATTTCCTGCCAGAAGGCTGGACGGCTCCAGACTTGTCCTCTGGGCACCGAGCAAGCAGGCGGTGTTCCCAGGGGTCCCACAGAGGAGCCGGGAGACTAGTGCCCTGTGCTGGGGGCTGGGAGGAAGATCTGCTCCGGGAGCCAGGCTCCGAGGGGGCCCCTGACTGAGTGAACAGTGCACACACCATCGCAGAGACCCGGGGCGGAGACCCTGGGCTTGCAGCCAGCGGGGCAGTGCCACAGCCATTTCCAGGGCCCAGCACTCTGCCAGCAGAGGTGGAGAACAGAGGCCACAGGCGGGCACCCAGGAAGCCCGGCAGCGTGCATCCCGCTCCTTCAACACCCTGCAGGGGGCCAGGCACCGGAGGAGAGGCTTCAGGAGGACCCAAGCCCGTGGGGGGTGGGGCAGCTGGGGAGGGGTTCTCCTGCCCTGGCCTGGGGGCTGGAGTGGCCGCAGGGGGCCAGTTTGCTGAAAGAATCAGGATGCTAGGCCTTGATTTTCCCTCTGTCCCTCGACTGCTGCCGCTGCCCCACCTGTGGCTGGAGCAGATCCTGCCCAGGGCACCAGGGCACGGGGCCTCCCAGGGGGCACGGTACAGCTCACACATCACAGGCTCCCCAACTGTGTCTTCCATGGAGACCCCCAGGAGAAGCAGCAGGGTGTGCGCTTGGGTGCTGCCCTGACCTACTCTGTCCTTCCTGGGACGGCCCAGCCTCCCTCGCAGGCTCTGCCCGCCCTCGGCTGTGACTGGCACCCCCGTGCAAGGCTCTGCTGCTTGTGGCCACGCCAGGTCCTGGCTCTCGTGCAGCCTGCTGTCTGGCATGGACGTCAGGCTAAGGACAGGGTGCACTGCCCCACTTCGTGACTGAGCTGGGCAGACACAGGCCATGGAGCCTGTGCCCTCCTGTGGGACAGGTCCCAGCCCTGGCTTCTCAAGATAGGCACACGGCCCAGAGGGCCAGCTGCACAACACTGGCTTTCACCCGTTAGTTCAGCCCCTCCGCGGGCAGTGCCGACACTGGACGCCCCCCAACATTCCCTGGGATGAGGTGACGTAGTCACAGGTGAAGGTGTCCCCTGTCGTGCTTCTAAGAAGATACTCAGCTGCCTTCCAGAGATGACAGCTGTGCAGCTGCAGACGCACATGGAGAGCTTGGACGTCTAGTTACACCAGCGCCGTGCCCACCTGGACCGAAGGCGCAGCGGCCCGCCCCCCTCAGCGCAGGGCCTACCTTGAAGACCAGGCAGTCATCCTTGTGCTCGGCGTACATGGACGTCAGCCGGTACTGGCTCTCCCTAGTGATGTCCACCTGGTAGCCCGTGAGCGTGTAGCACACCTTCCGGAACTCCTGGACCTTGGTCTGGAAGACCTCCTTGAGCCGCTGGTTTCTCAGCTCCGCGCTCTCCACCTGCTTCCTCAGCTCTGCGGAGAGAGTGGGAGGTGAGTGCACAGGCCTTAGGAGCAGGGGGCCAGGGTCGGGGTCTCTGGCTGCAGGGTGGGGAGAGGCACCTGCCACAGGTCAGCACGCCTTGACGTGTGCTTACCGCCCAATGGGAAGGACAAGCCGACCCACAGCCTGGCTGCTTACAGCAATGACACTGTTCTATGAGAAGCAGTAACTAGAGAGTAGCAACTGACCACCAGCCACCTGCCCAGCTCAGTTCCAGACCCCACTCCTGGTCTGGCTCCTTTCAAAAGGTTTGGTTCTCGGCCGGCACTAAAAACGGGCCCAGGTCAGAACACACAGGGGGGGATGAGGTGTGGACCGCCCCACGTTGCAAACTCAGGTGGGAATGCTTGAAGGAGGGCCACTGACAAACTGTTCACCAGTGCAGTCCTGGGTCCCAGCCCCCCAAGCGGGCAGTTGACAATTGCTCCCAGCCTGTAGTGAGTCCCTGCTGGCCAGGCACCCGCAGGGTGAGAAGCAGTGATCATTGGAGATTGTGGATCCTGGTTCCCTGGGGGTTCCCTGGCTGGCCACCCGGAGACCACAGGCTCCCTCAGTGGCAGGTCTGGGCAAGACCCCGGGGCCCATGGTTACCCCGGGCTGTACTCACTGGCCACCTGCCACAGTTACGGTCACATGGGAGAAGCCAGCTGTGCCAGGCCAACAGGAGGACAAGCAGCGATGAGCACAAACCCTCACCCAGGTGCCTCCCCAAGGATTAAGCCTTGGTTTATCCCCATTAACGAGCGAGGCCGGCTCCCTGAGACACACACAGCTGTCTCAGCAGCCAGGCGCTTCCTGCAGCTCCCGTCTGGCTGGACGGGGAGTCCCTTCATGGACCTGGGGATGCCCAGGCGGGACGGGAGGGAGCCCAGCAGCTAAGGGCTTGAGCAGCCAGTCTGACCTGAGCCCTGCCCTCCCTGTGGGCTGAGTCCCAGGGCCCCCACCATGACAGGGATGGCAGGCCCTTAGGCTAAGCCATGGGCACGTGGTGTGGCCACTGCCTCCCGTCCAGCAGGGTCACGTCAGCAAGTTGAAGAGCAGCAGGCTCAGTCAGGGCCACCTCCTGGAGGAGATGGGGGGGTGAGGGACAAGGGGGCCTGCATTCCAGGGAGAGATGCCACAGAGACCTCCCAGCCCAGCCCACCCCACCCTTCCCATCTGCCACTTGAGCCCATCACTGAGCCCTCTGGCCACTGGGGTTCATGCACAGGAAGCCACCTTTGGGGGCTGTTGCAAGGACCACGCCAGATCCTGGGAGGCAGAGCGTTGTGCAGGTACAGGCTCGGCCCCCCACGGCAGCTCAGTTAGCTACAGGGCTATGAGGCAAGTGCAGACTCCCTGGTGTACAAAGGAGGACCCTGAGATTTACCACCTGGCCACAGACACGTGGCACAGGCAGAGCTGTCGGAGCCAGGACCAAACTCTCCACGACCTCGCTGCCCCTCACACACTCCAGACGTACCAGGGTCTGAACACGCACCCACTAGAGCGCCTGCTGCTCTGTGGGCTGCCTGGCATTGGCTATGCTTCGGTTCTGAATGGGGGACCCTGATGCTGGGACCCTGTTCCTGCCACCCTCTCCACATGCAGGGAGGGGCCCCGCCTGGCGCCTGTGCACCTGCCCCGTTCATCAGCACTCCCATGGCCCTGGTGGACACTGCCATTCTGGAGCGGAGCCTCTTCACTGGGCGCGCTGGGCGGAGCCCTTGATTAGTCAAGTAATCAGACAAGAGGGCAACTGGCAGCTCTGACCACAGTGCCCGTCCTGGAGCCATGCGCCCGCCCACCCAGGATGGTCCATCTGCAGGAGAAAACCCCTCTTAGCAGGGAGAATCCACTGGCCTCGCTTCTGTGACGATATTTCACCTGTCAGAGGCCGCACAGCCTTGAACGGCTCTCAGGCGTCCGATGGGGAAAATTAAATTTTGGCTGTCACTGCAGCCTGACCTTGGAGAAGGAAACCGTCTGCTGCCAGACACTCCAGTGCTGCCTGTTCCGCGGTTCACAAGTCCCACAGGTGGGCGGGCTCAGGTCCAGGGCTTGGGCCTCGCTTCCAGGGGAGCCAAGCCACCCCCTGGGAGGGAAGGGAGTGGCCACGTGCACTCTTAGGGGGCCAGGCACCAGGGCCCTGGGGACGGAACTCACCCCGACCCAGGGTGGCCCTCACGCCACTAAAGCCTCATGCTGCCCTTTGATGGGCAAGAATATGGGGCTTGGAGAGGGGAGGTGCTCAGGCCGACGGGGCCTGGGCGAGGCCTGGGGGTCTGCCCCTGCAGTGAGGCCCGAGGGTGCAGCTTGCAGGCAGGGCTCACCTTAATGACAGGGGTTGAGGGGGGAAGCAGTGAGCTGCCACTTTCAGGGGGGCCCAGCAGGCAGTGTTGTGGCCTCTCCATTACTCTTGTAGTTCAGATGCTTACAAACAGGGATGAATAATTCACATGACAGTTTGGATTAAATAAATAAAAGACGGGCCTTTGCCTTGAAAATGCCGTGGCTGTGACGCAGCCTCTACGAGTCCTTGGGGCCCAGAGGCCGAGGGCCAGACACCCCTGGGGTTGTGGTAACCACTCTGCACCCACCCCCGGCTGTTCCCTCAAGCCTGGCAGCTGCTCTCGGGTGGACCTGCTGGTGAGGACACACATGGGCAGGCAAAGCTGCAGAGCACAGGGCCCCACCTCGTGTGCTCTGGGAGCGCAGGGCGGTCGGCCTGGATCAGGTTCAGCTGGGGGCCCTTGCTGAGGCCAGTGCCCAGCCTGGCCACGCCCTCCCGTCCTCTCTCTCCTTTTTGGATCCTGCCTTCCGTCCACACTGACCAGGGACACTGCCCGGGTCACCACCTTCCCTATCTGTGCCAAAGCCTGCCCTCCCCACCGGTCACCCTCCCCACACCTTGGGCCCTGCTCCCCTCTGCAGCCTCTGCTTGGGCTCTCTGCATGTCCTGGTGAGGGACGAGGGACAAGGGACAGGGAGGGACAAGTGGGCGTCAGGGAAGGAGGCCGATGGCGTGGAGGGCAGGCAGAGGCTGTGCAGGCGGGGGTGGTGTGGAGGTCAAGGGCCAGCGAGGCCTGGGCTCCTGGGCCGCACCGGCTGCTGTGACAGGATATGTGGCCCAGGCTGCCTCCAGCCCATCCAAGGGGCCGTCGGGCGGCTGCCCTCACCCCTCCTCTACTATGCAGCCCTAATACCTGGCTTCTCCGGACTTGCAGAGTGGAGGATGCAGAACAAAGATGAATCGACGCTGTTGCACAAAGGCTGGCGGGAGAGGAGTGCCCGCCCCCGGGGCAGGTCGGGATGACGCTGTGTTTATGGCACAGTCTCTGGAGATCTGGCTCACGGCCCGAGACCTGGAGAAGTGTCATCCTGGAGAGGGGCGGGTGGGGGGATGAGGGACAGAGGCAAGGAGGTGTGCGGAGCCAGGACGCGTCGGGCCGGCCAGCCCGGTCTCCACGGGCGCCAACGCGAGGTCCTACTGGCGCCTGTTCCACTAGAAGCACGCGCGTCACAGCGAGCCACCTCCCGATCAGTGTGCGGGCGAGAGGCAGGGAGGGAAGGTCCCTGCTCACATGGCCCACGTGGGTCCTGGCCCTGGGAGGAGCCAATCCTGGCACTTCCCTCTGAACTCTTTACTCCTCGGTGCGGTAAGGCCACACGCAGACAAGACAGCGGAAAACACCCAAAGGTGCAAATGGCTATTAGAGGGTGGCCACAGGGTCAGCAGGTCCACGTCCCTCCTTTCATTGGACCCAAGCCGTGCCCACACTTGAGCCCAGCCAGCCGGCACAGTACCACGGCCAGCCAGGCAGGGGGGAAGGCACTGACCCTACTGACCGCTGGCCAGCCCTGTGCAGCGGCTGCTTTCTGGGTGACAGCACACCTGCCACACCCACACTGCACCTGGGCCCCTGCCTCCATCCTGGGACGTCTCTTCAATGGTGGGGCATCAACGGGGCCCCAGGATGGGGGGCCGGACTCCAAGGCCTCCCTCGGCAGTCACAAAGCTCTGAGCAGCCTCGGCCCAGGCTGGCTTTGGGGCAGGATCAGGGCCTCTGTGCTCTGGACTCACATGCCTCTCTCTGCCCTGTGTCTGGCCCTGCCCTGTGCGAGGGCCCACAGCACCTGGAAAGAATTAGAAGCGCCCAGGAGAAGCTGTCCCCATGGCCAGCAGCACAGCTGCCCTCTAGCTGCTCTCCTCACCCAGCTACGAGATCTCGTCTCTGGGAAGAGACCTGTCATGTTGTGTGGCACCGTGTCCAACATTCATCATAACACAACACAGAATTTAAAAATTCGTTATTGCTCTTTCCTCGGGGACTGTGAGCTCAGGGAGGCATGGCCCAGGTCTTTCTGTCATCACTGTGTCCGGTGCATGGCAGGGAGCCGGGAGCATGGCAAGTGCCACGGCCGCCTCTCCACAAACCCTAAGTCACAGCCCAAGAAAGCTCTGCAGCCAGTTTTATCAGGGGTAAAACATGGCCTCCCTGAGATGCGGCGGATGGAACATGTTTGTCCTGCTCCGTCCGTTGAGGACGGTGAGGGCGGGGCAGCCGCAGCCGCCAGGGGGAGGGGGGCAGCTTGGCACCTGCCTGGCTCGGCGGCTCACTGCTGGAGAAGCCCCCCTGCAGGACACTGAAGGGTCCACACCTGTGCAGGGAAGGGGTGGGAAGGGCATCTTGGCAGCAAGTCACACTGCCGTGCCCCAGCCCGGCTGACCTGGGGCCCCATGCGGTTTACATCTGCGCCCCCAGACGGGGCGCTGTGCCAGGTCTGCCAACTAATGGTCCCCGCCAACCATTCCCACTGCTGGGTGGCTTTCCACCCACCTCTGTCCTGCAGACCAGCCTGTCACTGGGAGGGAACTCCAGCGTTGAGACTGAAGCGAGGCCACACAGGAGCAGCTGCTCAACGTGAGGGGCTGGCTCTGGAGGAGATGGGGGAGGCAAAATATGTCCCTACACATCAGAAGGGTGTCCCGGGGGAACAAAGTCAGTGTATTCTGAGGTGGTCCCTGAAGTCGAACACGGACCAGGAGGGGACCCGCCTCTGCTTGGCACATCCCTGGGTTACTCTGTGTGGGTGCTGCAGGGGCCTCACCCCAGAGGAAGAATCGTGGCAGCCATATGCTGGGAGGCTCAGGCCTGAGGTGGTGTGGCTGGGCGGCCGACTTGGGCCCTTGAGCCCCTGTGGCAGCGCTCCTGGGCCTCCAGGCTGGCGGCGGGGACGGTGGGTTCTCTGGCCCAAAGCTGGGCCATACTTCCGCACTTCCAGGGCTGATTTATTCATGCCTTGTAACTCCTAAACTATCTCAGTTTTACATTTTTAAATATTTAATAATTAGGCATAAAATATTTATGCAATTTTATCAGCAGCTGTGGGAGTCGGCACTGTAGTGCTATGACTGGTTTGGATCCAGGTCCTGGCTGGCCATGTGGAGGGAGGAAGAGATGGGCCTAGGGGCTGGTCTGGGGACCCTGGACACAACACACAGGAGAGCAGGCTGCTTGGACATGGCACAAGCATCTGCTGGGCTCCTCTTGGAGGCTGCCTTCCCGTCCCAAGTCCAAATTCAGGGAGGAGCCCAGGTGGCTGGCAGGCAGCAAGGGGCACACGGCCAGTCTGCAGAGATACGCGGGTGCTGTGCCAGCTGGGCAGCTCCCCTGCACAGCACCCAGCAGGGAGGCCTTTCCGAGAAAGGGCATGGCAGGTGCCACTATCCCCAGCTGTGGTATCAATGACACGTGGATGGGACCCCACTGTCCACTAGCCAGAGCCTTCTGCCACTGGAGGGGGTATCTGTGCCTGAACTGCCTGAAGCCACAGGCCCCTGGGCCACAGTCTCCATTATGAGACTGTTCCCCGCTGGGCCGGAAATTGCACGTTTTACACCCGAGAGAAGACACTCGCCCTGGAATTATATGCAGATGAGCGGCGCGTGTGCCCACCGCCTGGCTGCCTGGCAGATGCCGCCTGGGTAAGTTCGGGGCCAGCATTCACACAGGGGCATCTGTGTGATTAACGGCTCACTCCAGCAAACAGCTTGTCACCTTGCACAGAAATGGTCTGAAAAGACACCAGCAATTACGGCCCACCAGATTATGGGGTGGGAGAGTCCCAGGGTGACAGGCGGGCACCGATGTGACATCACACTCTCAGGAAGGCTCCCTCCCCCACCGCTGAGACAGAGGAGTTGAAGCTCCAAAGGACAGCTGTCCCTGAGCCCAATTGGGTGCCAGTCTCCCAGCCCCACTGGCTACTTCGGGTGTATCCCAGCTGAGCCTTGGTGGAAGCCACCACCTGCCCCTTACCTGGACCTCTAAAAAAATGTGGAGACAGGCCCAGAGGTCAGTGTCACCAGCCAGGGCGCAGGAGACTGCCCCAGGCCACCAGTGAGGGATGGGTCCCCCCAAGGCCACTGGGCAGTACCAGTACTGCTGGGAGGACCCGGCCCCTAGACACTGGGCCACCTTGGGTGGGAAAGCCTGGCCCCCTGACCAGCCCCTCTGATCTTCACACCACACTGGTGTATTGCTATTCAGTTCTGTTTGGTTGTTTACGGCCCTCCTTCCACAGGGCAGGGACTGGGCTATCCTGCCCACGGCTGGCCCATGTGGTAGGATCCAGCGACCTGTAACTCCTTCTCCGCTTAAGCTTCGCGCCGCCCTATGAAGTATCACTACCCTCATTTCCATGTCACGGACAGGGACACTGACGACCAGAGGGTCAGGAGCCAACTGCCTGAGGCACTGTCTGTGCACCTGCTGGAGCCAGACCTGCCAGGAGAGACGCACAGGACAGCTCTACCATGCCACACACCCCAAGACACACTCGGGGGACACCACTGCCGGGACCTGCTTCCCGCACTGTCCTTCCGCAGAGATTCCTGAGAGCAGGGGAAGGTGCGCGGCCCAGGGGCGCTGGCTCAGGAGGGGCAGGGTGGGGAGCCCCCCAGGTGTGCCTGAGGAGGGCTGTGGGCCCTGGGCCCCCCCGTGCGCAGTGACATCATTAATTTCTGGAAGGCAGGGGCTCCCAGAAACTGGACCCCCGTGCAGCGCCCTCAGAAGAGGGGGCCCTTTTCAGAGCTCGTCTTTTATTGACAGAGTCATTTCTGAGTCAATCCATCTGCTTTTCTGCAAGACGAGAGTTTTAACTCCTCTCCCCTCCTCTGAGACGGGCAGTCTATTAAAACTGCTAATGTGTGCAGCAGCCGCGGCCTGGACCTCGGTGACTTCTGCAGACGCAGCAGATGAAGGGCGGGGACCCGGCAGGTTCAGCAGCTGCAGTGGCGACTACAGGAGGAGGCCTGGGAGGAGGGAAGGCTGAGGAGGGTCAGAGGGTCTGGGGGCGAGGGTGGGGTGGGGGGGCAGCCCTGAGGGGCCAGAGGGTAAAGATCATGTCCAGGCAGACCCACGTCTGGGAAACAGCCTCCCTGGAGGGTGGGTGGGGAGGCGTGAATAAACTGAAGGGACCTGGCACACCCGTTGTGGCTGGGGAGAAAACTGACCCCGGGGACGCTCTCTGGGGTGCAAGCATGTCACCATCAAGGACAAACTGCAGGGAGGCCCTCGGCCCCTCTCTGGCCAGGACAGTGGCCTGGTGTCCTTGGCTCCATCCCAGAGCCACATGCCTCATTCCAGCTCATACGACTCCTTTCACAACTCACAGCGGCCCGGTGAGGCCCAGACTGACCGCACTAGACTCACACATGTGCCTGCCCTGCCCACTGTCACGGCTGAGCAAGGAGAGGGAGGGAGGAACCCCTGGGTGTCCTGTCCAGGCTGGTCCAGCTCCGGGACCTCCCATAGCAGGCCCATGGCGTGACCTTGACGTCCAGGGCCACAGCCTTCATCCCAGGCCTAGTCGTCTGGCCCCTCCAGTGCTCCCCGGGCTCCCTCCCCGAGTCCCAGTCTCCCTGTTAGGGTCAGAGGGAGGAAGTCATCTTTCCAGTCAGGGGCGAGTGAGCAGGACACAGACCAGGGTGGTGGTATCACCTCCTGATGCCAGACCTGGGACTTGGCAGACGTGAGTACCTCAGGGAGGCTGAGATGAGCCGGGTGGCCAGAGTCATCACAAGGGGCAGGGGGAGGTGTACAGATGCCGCACTGCTGCTCAGAGGACGGGCCAGGAGCCTGGGAGTGTGGCCGCCTCTAGAAGCCGGGAAGGCCAGGGAACAGGTTCTCGCAGAGCCCCTGGGAGAGGAGACTTGTCGCAGCAGCTGCAGGAAGCCAACGTCAGCCCTCTGGAGTCCAGATGGAGCTCGCCCCAGTCAGCAGCAGCACTCTGTGAGCTGGGACAGCTGTGCAGCAACGACATGTCCACTAAGGCAGTGCCAAGCCATTCGGAGCAGTTTCACAGCCCCAAGTCCTCTGTGCTCACCTGTTCATTCCCCTTCAAACCCCTGGTCCCCAATCTGTCACTGTGCCCACGGTTCTGCCTTTTCCAGAACGTCACCGAGTTGGAACCATACAGCACACAGGCTTCCAGGCCGGCCGCCATCCCTCAGGCACATGCACCTGAAGCCCCCACGTCTGTTCATGGTGGACAGCTCCTTTCTTTCAGCACCGGCCATCCCGCCGGCTGGATGACCAGACTGTTTACCCATCACCTGCTGAAGACGCCTCAGCAGCCTCCAAGCTTTGGTGGCTATGAAGACCGTTCCTGTGCACATCTGTGGGCAGGTGTTTTTGGGACTGTTTTCAACCGGCTGGACCACAGGAGAAGAGAATGTCCCGCCTTCCGAGCGGCCGCGCCCTCGCCCTGCCACCAGCGCGGCAGGTCCCTGCTGCTGCCAGTCCTCGCCAGGGCCTGTGGGGCCAGTGCCTGGACCTTGGCCGTTCTGACTGGACCGCATGGCGTCTCGTCTTGGCGGTTCAGCTCTGACCACGCTCCTTATGCAGCGCCTGAGAGGTACGCTGCAGAGAAGCACGCGACCCCGCAGACCCAGCTGCTCTCCGAATGGACGTCACCAGGGCTTCCTGTGCCGGCTGCCAGGGGCGCTGAGGCAGCTCAGTTTCTCCAAGAACATTGCCTCCCTGCAGCTGGTGCCCCCGCTGACGGCCCTGGCCAGGCTGCTCTCCCCACCCTGTCCCTAAAACAGGGAGAGAAAGGTTGGGGAGGGGCAGGAAGGTGCGGCCCCTGGATTGCATCAGCCTGGGCAGAGCCAAGGCCGGGCTGGGTGCAGGACATGGAAGCTGGGAGTCACAGCGGCAGGGCCACCTGGGCACTTGTGTCCAAGGAGTAGGGCCGGCAGCAAGGAGACCGAGGGGCAGGCTCGCCTCTTCCTCTGCCCCACCTGCCTGTAAACCCAGTGATTAAATTACACGGCTTCTTTACAGCCCCAATTAGACACCTAATTGATGGTGCTGCCCTTTATTACCTGACGCTGAGAATAAACAGCGTGCGGAGAGCAGCTGGGACACACAGTAATTAAAGTGCCCACTAGCTTCCAGCAAAGCCCAGTCTGGAAGCAGCTAAGGAGGGTGGGGCGCACTCCCCTGGCATGGCGCCTGTGAGACCTGTCGGGGGACACTTCCCATCGACTCCGGCACCTGCTAGCGGGCTGACCCCGGGGCTGCCGTCCTGCTGGAGCCACGGGGCTCTGCTGATCTCAGTGGTGGAGCTGGGGCAGCCTGAGAACACAGGGCCACCCTCTGTTCCTGCCCGGCCATCTGGGGCTCCGGAGAGGCTGCGGTCAGTGACGATGACCTCTGCTTTGGTGGCTGAGCAGCATGCTCCTGTGTGCCACTGAGCCCGCCCCTTCCACGATGCCCCTGCCCCAGGGCCTGGCTTCGCAGAGAGTCCTTACTTTTCAGATGGGGAAACTGAGGTTTAGAGGGATGAGCCCTGCCCAGGCCACCAGTTGGCAAGTGATGGGCAGGACTTGTATCCAGGCCCTTGGACCCTCAGGCCCCCAGTGACTTCCGCTGAAGACAAGTAGCCATGAACTTCAGGGTGGGGGAGCCCACGCACCCTGGGACTCTGCCTGTGGAGCTGTGGGGTGCAGCGCCCGCCAGCAGAGAGGGCTCTGCCTAGACAGACAGGCTCCCGGCGGGTCCAAACCCTGGCTGATGAAATGGCAGCTCCACCATTACCACACCTGAGTGCACACCCCATGGCCTTGGGCAGGGTGATTAGCCAGCTGTCAGAGCTGAGGGGACTGAGGTCACACAAATGGACCACAGAGGAGAACCTTAGGAGCCCGAAGCTCACCGCCCAGGCCCTGAGGGTCCCGGAAGTCAGGGCAGCGGATGAGCAAGGGCCACACTCCCCTCCCCGGCTCAACAGGCCCTGCCCACCCGCTGGACCCGAAGTTCACTCACACAAACAAGATGACTTCATGAGTATGGGTCTGGCCCAGAGGCGGGGAGCCACACTCACACTCGCCCATCTGTCTGGTGCTGTGCAAAACCCCATAGCCCCTGGGGGAGGCCTCAGTGGGACCACACCCGAGACAGTGCCACAGAGCGGTCGCAGGGGGCCACACGCCTGTAGGACAGTGACACCGAAAGCGGAACAGAGGCAGAGCATCCTCGGGTGCAGGAGTTTGGGGAAGAGATCGACGGTCTCACTACAGCACCCACCCCAGCCTGCGTGGCTGACCACAGGCATCACTGAGAATCTGGGAAAAGCAGACTCTGGGGACTGTGGGGCACGGGGACTGCATGGACGCCTTCCCTGCTCCTGGAAGTAACGCAGAGGCCACTCCAGGAGCAGGGATGGCCCAGAGGCCAGCAGCATCGACAGGAAGGTGACTGGACCCTAGCCCTGGGGTTCACGGTGGCCTCGGGGGTGTGGGTGTGAGTATATTCTGGATCATGGGCCTGCAGAGTGGCGCCACGTGTCCGGAGAAGGGGTCCTGCTACATAAGCCTGTGCCTGGGACCCCTCGTCCGCCACAGGCCCATCTTCCCTCCCTCTCTCCGGACACCCAGACACGGGGAAGCTGAAACTTACCCAGCAAACAGTTTATATCTTTAGTGCAATATCAATTAAAAACCTTAATGGCCTTTTTTTGACCTTGGCAAAGTAATTCTAAAATTCATTTAGAATAGTGAATAGGTAAGAAAACCTTTAAGTAAAAAAACCCACAAAAGGTAATGTCTGCTCTACCAGGGAGTAAAACATTTTAAAGTTAAAATCACTAAAAATATAGTACAGACACATGAAATAAAAACCAGACAACAGGAGCACAGGCCCAGCTATGTGGTAAAGGTAAGGACACGTCACATGGTAAATCACGGGCCAGGAAGGGTGGTCTGATCAGTGCCACCAGGGCGGCTGGTTTGGGTCTGGGAGATGGTTGATGTGCACTTGACCATGAGCCAATATCAGAACATGTTCCAAATAGACTAAATATTTAAATAGTAAAAAAAAACTTTAAAAAGCCAAGAAATCCCAAGGAAAATAGGAGAATTATTAATTAAATCACTAAAGAACTTCCTAAACTTAAAAGTAATATAATTAATAGATGTGATGGCAAAAAAACCTAGAACTTTCTAGAAAAAGTAACCGTGAGGAAAGCAAATGACTGTTCCTCCTGCTTCTGCACAAGCCGGGAGGAGAGTGGAGCACAGGGCGGGCGAGACGCTGAGGAGGAATCTCAATATTCTTCCAGTCAGTAATCAGGAAGGTACACACTGGGACAAGGCACCATTTTACTTAAAATTTAAAAATTATGCAGTAAAATGGGCATTTCTGGTGCCCAGGCTGTAAGGTCTGGCACAGGCGTGAGAGGCACCTCCATCCCCATGCAGGGCAGCTCCGCACCGAGCGGCCTCTGCCAGGCGCCCGGCCCCACCCTGCCCGCCGCTCTGTCCTCTGGCCTGCGCGGTGGCCCGCCCACAAAGCCTACACGGGAGCCTGGGGCTGACGCCCGTCTCCCAGGAGAGCTGGGTGCACGGGTGGGCGGTTACGTCCACGCCGAGGAGCATCCTGGAGGGCGCGTTTGCTTTCCGCCCTTAATGGGCACTGGCTGCTAGTTCTCGGTGACCGAGCGGTGCTGCTCGGACGGTCAGTCCGCACCGGGGAGGGTGGAAACGCGCGCGCAGCCCTGTGTTCCGCTGAGGGCGCCGAGTAACCGGAGAGGCGGAGGCCAGCCGACTGCAGAGGGACAGGCCGCAGGCGACTGAGGAGGAGCCTCCAGCAGCAGCGCTGACGCCAACGTGGGAGCACCGCGAACCCGTCCCCCCATCCCCCCCCTCCTTTGGCTCCCTGCCTCAACGCCTCGTAGTTTTCTGGACACAGACCTCCTGTTAGATTTATACCCAGGATTTTAATTTTGGGGAGACAAATAGAAATGGTACTGTACTTTTAATTTCAGGGTCCACGTACTTGTTGCTGGTATGTAAAAGGTAATATACATGCACATTACATACATACGTGCACTCACGTGTCATAGAAAGCGAGTTCAGCAAGGTTGCAGGAGACAAGATCAATGCAGAAAAATCAATGCTGAGCTCTATTAGTGCCTGCTTTAACACCTGGGGTTTTCTATATAAATGGCCACATCCCCTCCTTTCCAAACCGCGTGCCTGTCCTCTCCTGCTGCCTGAGTGGGACTCCAGTGTGTTTAATCAGGGCTGACGGGGGCGCACCTTGTCTCAGTCCAGTCGGGCTGCTATGACAAAACAGCACAGTTCTGGAGCCTGGACGTATGAGATCAAGGAGCCAGCAGTCGGGGTGTCTGGTGAGGACCCTCTTCCTGGTTCAGACAGTTGTGTCCCCACATGGCTGGGGGTGAGGGAGCTCAGTGGCCCCTTTTGGAAGGGCTCTGATAACATTCATAGGCTCCACCTCATGGCCCCACCTCCTAACAGCATCTCCTCAGGGGTTAGGTTTCAACACATGAGTTTGGGGGACACACACGTTCAGTCCATTACACCTGTAATTATTAAAAACAGTTCACAACCTAATCTACCGGCCCCAATGGTTCACTAGGGAATTCTGCAGAACACTGTGCACTTGTCCAGAGAACAGGAGAGGAAGGCAGGCTCTCCCACGCACGTATCACGCTCACACCCAAACCAGGCCAGGGCCGAACAAGGCAACTACGACCAACACGAGCAAAGACAGGTCACCGAGAAATACTAGCAGTGAAGTCAGCCAGGTACAGGATGAACCCCACAACCAAGGGGGCTGCCGGGAATGCAAGTCTGGCTCAATGTTTAGCATTTTCACAAATAACCGTCACGGCGACAGTCTAGGAAAACCACCCAATATTCCTGCTGCTTAGTCCAGTCGGGCTGCGCGTGATCACATCAGTTGAAGGAGAAAAAGCATCTGACAGCCCAGCAGCCAGCATGGCCCACACTCTGCACAGCTAAGAACAGAAAGGAACTCGCCGAACTTGACGAAGCTGCCGCACCTGCACTGCGGACCGCTGCTCCCCCGAGGCCAGGACGGGAAACGGCCGCTCCCCGACCCCTGCTGAACCCCAGACTGCAGCCCCGGCCGGACAAGAAGGCAGGAATGTGAAATACAAGGCACCGGCGTTCAAGGGATGAACACAGTCCCTGCTCACAGATGCCACCATTACCAAGGACAACAACGAACAACAAAGCCCTCCCAGGACTAGTGAGTTCAGCAAGGTCCCAGGGGACGAGACCAGCGCAAAAACCAGTCGCATTTCTATACACACAGGCACTTACAATGACTCCAGAGAAACACCAAGTGTCCCTCTAACAAAACACACAGGGTGTGTGCTCAAAGTCACAAGATGCTGACGAAAGAAGAGAAAACCTAAATCTGCGGGGAGGCGGCCGCGTTTGGACTGGAAGGCGCATCACGGGAGCTCACGACTCGCCTCACACTCACCTACAGGTGGGACGGAATTCCCAGAGAGGTCATGGCCGCATTCTGTAGAAACAGACAGGCTGACTCTAACATGTATACGAACGGCAGCAGACCTAGAATCGCCAAAACGATTCTGAGAAGGAAGCAGAGCTGGCAGGACGCTGCGACCGGCTTTAAGACTTGCTATTGAGCCACAGCACCCAGACCGCGTGGTGCTGGCGAGGGAACAGACTCGGGCGCAGAGGCAGACCCACTCTAACCGGTCAACTGGTTTAGGAAGGACCAAGGTCACTGATGACAGTCTTTGCAACAAGGGATGTTGGGACCACTGGACATTCATGTGGAAAACCCAAGATGCAAAGAAAGTGCCTCGACGTAAATCTCACATCATATGCAAAAAATAAGTCAAAGTGGACGACAGACTTAAATACAAAACTAATATGCTTCTAGTAGAAAACAAAACACACACATGTTGAGCTGGGGTTAGGCAGAGCTCTCAGCTCTGACTCCTATAAAAGAGCCTGGCCTTGGCCCCTCCCTGTCCACCCTGCGAGGAGGAGGAAGAGGAGGAGCTGGGGAGTGCGAGGCAGGGCTCCTCCTTCCCGCAGGCTGGGGAAGGCGGGCAGGACTCTTACCTGTCCCCAAAGGCTCAAAGTTGTCCGAGGCCAGCTCCTGAGGCGAGCACGGCCCCATCTAAGTGTGACACCTATCTCTAAACCCTGGGCAGCCAGGCCAGGTGGCCACTGCACACCCCGGCTGCATCACCAGATACCAGACATGCCACATGGAGCCTCAGCGTCCTCACACGGGACCCATGGCTGGAACCTTCCTTCCTCCCGAGAGAGTGCCAGCCGCGGAAGGCCGGCTCCAGCAAGGGCTTCCAGACCCTCCCGCTGTGCCATGCTGGAGTAGGTGTGGCCCAGCACCAGGCCCTCCAGGGGCATTCTCCTCCCAGGGCAGAGCAGGTGGGATGCAGAGGAGAGCTGGGCGCCCCGCCACCCTCTCTTCCGGAGACACCTTGGCATCAGCTGTGCCCACAGTCAGGCAGTGACAAATTCAATCACCTTCAAAGTGTCGCCCTGGCAAGATTAGACTATTTTAATATTAATGCATCACCTAATTAAACACAAGTAATCATCTCTGGCCCAGCCTGGATAAGGCAGGGGAGCCATGCGAAGAGCCAGGAGGCAGCTGGGGGAGGCTGAGGTTTCAGGTTCCTGCCAACTCAGGGGCCGAGCCCTTGGAAAGGGCGGTGTAGCAGTTCCTTTGTCAAAGAGCCAGAAAAACCTCACGACGAGCTTTTCCTGCCTCACGTGAGTGCGCAGGTAGGGAGGGTAGTGGCCGCCCTCATTCTGTCCCTGATGCCCAGAGCGGTCCCAGCATGCTGGCGTGGAGCCTGGCTGCACTGTCCTCCTGCTCAGCACAGCCACTGTCCTTGGGAGGCGGCATCATCTGTGCTCACCCTCCATCCCACCACCCGCTTCTGCTCCACGCCCTGTGTGCAGCGACGGCACCCTGTGTGAACTGGTCAGGGAACTGGCCTCGTTTCCAATGGCCCACTGTGTCTGTTCCCGCATCATCCCTGCCCCTCAGCCAGGGGCCCGGCCACAGCAAGCCCAGCTGCTCCCCGCAATACCTGTCCACATGATGAGGGGGCTGGGGTGGCAGGGCAGGCTGGCCTTGGAGTTCAGAGCGGAGGGGAACAGTGGCTGAGTGGTGGGGCATTTGCTGGCAGCTAGAAGCTGGAGCCCTACCCTCCAGGTCGGGTCTCTGGACTCTGGAGAACCCAGTCAAGAGCCAACAGTGCCAAGGCTTCTGCAACCAGGGGAGGTCACAGGTCACAGCCCAGGAACCTGGTCCCCACGGCTGGAGCCAGGTGCACTAGAGACAGACGGAGCCCCGCTGAGGGCCCTGCTGACAGCTCAGAGCTGTGCAAGGTAGGAGCAAACACACCACCCCGCAGAGGCCAGCACCGCCTCGCACACTCAGCCTCAGCGACACCAGCGATTTGCTCACAATGGCAGGGCACTGCCACCTGTCCACCCACATGCTTAAGGGCCATCAGCGTGGCACCTGGCCATCCCAACAAACTCCCTCCAGGGCCATGGCTGCTGGGACCCTCCTCCCAGGCCACCCTGAGCCGAGTAGACCAAGCGCCGGGCACCCTCCAACAGCAGAGGGAGGCTGCAGGAACCCCTCTGGCCCCCTGGTTCCCATGGGCGCACTGTGTATGGTGACTCTGGGAAACCTGGGACCTCAAGGGGTCCCTTCCTTCACGCTGATGGACATAATTTCCTCTGTGCTCTGAATGAATGTTCTGAGGGCAGGACCTGGTGACCGTAAAACCCTCTGTGGCCTGGGGACAGACTCCTGCAGTCATAGACCTGGAGGTGATGAGGGCTCCAGAGACCACTGCCTGACTCAGAGCAGCGCCTGGGGGAACACATGGGGGAAAGCACTGCTGTGGCCTCTGCGCTGTGGCCGGGGCCTGTGAGAGCACTCAGGCCAGTGGAAGACACCGGTTTCCAAGGAGTATCGACTACTGGTGACTCAAGGGCACATGTAAGCTGATAACTGGTATCAACTTGTTCTGGGGTCTGAGAAGACTGGGCCAGGGGCTTCTCCACTGTGGACTGAGTTACTTTCTGTGGCTCTGCAGGCCTGGCTACCGGACCTTCTGTCCAGCCCCTCCCGCAGCCTGGCTGCCCACATAGGACAGACTGATGGACAGACAGACGGACACCTGAGCCGCCCCCGTGGCCATCAAGGCGAGGGGCGGAAGCCTACCTGCCACCTCCTTGGACGAGGGCAGGCACGTGGCCTCCAGGTCGGCAGGCACAGGACCGCCCCTCTCCAGGGCGCACACCAGCTTCCGCAGCCTCTCGCACTCCTCCTGCAGCCGCATCTGGTCCTGGCGGCGGCTCTGCTGTGCCTCGCTGGCCGGGTTCATGCTCATGTGCAGCACCTTGGTCTTGCTCTGGTCATAGTCGCCCTGCAGGATACAGGGCGGGAGTCAGTGCAGTGTCAGGACAGAGGAAGTGGACTGGAAGAGCGGGGTGCTTTCAATGCCCCAACGCTGGGCGTGGGTCAGGGCCCTCTCCTGGCAGACACAGCGCTGGCTGACTCAGCCCTCCTCCAGCCATGTGTGTGGCCCTATCGGTGAGCCACGGAGCCATCACGCACCTCCGTGCGTTGCAAGGGATGAGTGGGGAGACGTGAAGACGAAGCCTGCGCCCACACCCCTGGAACAGTGTGGACACTCGGGATCTGAGGCCCTTCTCTCAGTTCTAACCGCCAGGTGTGACAGAGACCGTGGTGGGCATCTTTCCAACACTCTATTGCAAACTGTCCAGTGACTGGAGCTCCTGCTGGCCTGCAGGCTGCCCTGGCAGGCCTCTCATCGGCCCCAGTTCACTATCTTTAAGAGTAGGGCCTGTGGATTAAAAACACAACCAGCCACAGGAGACGGAAGACACTGCCACGTTCCCCTCTCCCTCACACGCAGGCCGAGTGACACCTTGGGTGACCATGATGCGCTGGTACCACTTGCAAACCAAGCTGCTGTTTCCTCAGTTTCCCCTACTGGCCCTGGTCTGCTGGGATCCCACGCCTTCCCGTCCGGCCTCCCTAGGCTCCCCGGGCTGCGGCAGTCTGAGGCTGCCCTCGTTTCCCATGACCTTGAGAGTGAAGCACAGCTGCTCAGGGCGTCGGGAGAATGTCCCTCTAACTGGATCTGTCTGGTGCTCTTGCCCTGACCGCCTGGGTTGTGAGGAGACCCCAGAGGGGCAGAGCCTCCTCCCAGCATCACATGGAGGCCGCAGCTCTGGACGGATGCTGCCCCGTACGGGACACAGATGGAGTGGGGCTGTGCTCCCCCGAGGGCAGCGTCCACACTCCCAGCCGGAATTCTAACAGGAGATGCGTCTCCCTCCCCGCCAAGCTGTCTGTTCGGTCCCTTACTGACGTTAGAATTGAGGACAGACGTTTAGTTTACACTCTGGTTTATAAATCAATAGGACTCATCTTACTGCTCTGGCCACCAGTTCTTTCTGTTGGCTCCTGTGTCCCAGCAGGGCCACCTGTGGTCCATGTTTGGAGCACTTCCTGACTGGCACTAGAAGACGCTCTAGACCCGTCCTGTGTGTCTCCAGTCCCAGTCCCCCAGCTGGCCTTTTCTGCATGGGACCCAGTCTCTAGGTCAGTGTGGTGCATGTGAACTCCGGGCACCTGTGCATCGGCAGGCCCCCTGTGACACGTCTGAGCCTGCACGTGAACACGCAGATGGGGCCACCTTGGGACAAAAGGCCAGGCAGAGAGAGGCCCGGTTCTTCTGCCACCAATGGGTCCAGCCCAGCAGGTCCACATGCCAAAAGCTGCACCAGCACCCAGGAGAGACCAAGCCCAGGAGAGACCAGCAGCTACTGCCCACCAGCAGGAGACAGGTAACCGCTGTTGTAAGCCACTAAGTTTTGGGTCTTTGTAACAAAGCACCAAGTAACTCATGGGGCACCACACCTGAGGCCACAAAGGGCCTCCTGGTCCAACCATGTGGGGGACAGGTCCTTGGGAGGCCCCTGGGCCAGCGTCTGTGGGACTCTCCAAGGTAAGAGCAGGGCGGGGGGGGGGGGGGGGGGGAAGCAGTGTCATGCCTCAACCTGCTCACTAAGGGAATGGGACACCTGTGTGGGGTCCTGTTTTTGGCGGCTCCTCCTGGGAGCTGGGAGCAGGCACTCAGTCTGCTGGGTGGAGGGCAGGCACAGGGTGCGCGTGGAGTCACCACTTGCTGAAAGGGGATGATAGTCGCTCACGTGGACTGAGCCAGGACTTGTTCCCGAGGGCTTGGTAAGAGGATGTGAGGCACAGGGGTCCCCAGTGGCGCCCCGCTGTGGGCATGGGGGGGTGCCCGAGGAGGAGCACCGTGGGGGCTGCAGTCAAGGCCAAGCAGGTGGGAGAAGAGTCGGGCGGCTTGCTGAGCTCTGCTGCTGAGCACCAGGTTTGAGAAGAGTGGGGAATGGCTGTAACAATCTGCTAAGCCTGTTGCCCTGTTTGATCACAGCTGAGGAGACTGTTGAGACGCTGATGAGAAATTCAAAAGGAAAAGTCCAGCACCCCTTTGATGTGTGGGTGCTGTGACCGACCAAACTTGAGCACTGGCATCTGCTCAAGATCCTGCCAGGGTGGGGCACATGGCAGAGAAACCGGGGCCACACCCCAGGGGACAGGGCCCACACAGGCAGCCACGACAGGGTCTGAGCAGTGCCAGGGAATAGGGCTTGAGCATCAGTCACATGATTCTGAGACAAGGCGGGGGGTTCTCAAGTCCAGAGAGGGCAAGAGGCTTGCCTGAAACCAGCACACCTGGGGCAGGGCAGGGCTGGCCGGGGGCTCCCTGTGGGCCTGTGCAGGGGCTCCTGCCCCTGAGCCCTGAGGCTCCGCGTCTCCTCCGTGGCGTGGATTTCTGTGCATCCTCAGGTGAATAGCCATGTCCCTCCACATCCAGGACGGCTGTGCGAGCATCCTGAGTCCCATGGGGACGGGGTGGACAGTGGGCTGGTGTTCAAGTCCTGCCTCTAACCTGCTGGTGGCCCTGAGCCTCCTGTGCTTGCCAGGCCTCAGCTTCCTTTCTGTGCAAGGGAGTCTGGAAAACTTGATCTTCAAGGACCTTTTGGGTCCAGTGCTCCAAACACGGAGAGGACAACCTCCCAAAAGCCCCTGACTGGCCTGTGGATGGACCTGCTATGGAGCAGCCATGGCCACCCAGGGCCAGGCAAAGGAAACGCCGCCCCCTGGCTGTGCCCCAGGGGAGGGCGCCTGCCTTCCTGGACCCGCTGTGCATACTAAGAGACCCTGCTGGAACAAGGGAGAGACGCGAGGAGAATTAAAAAGCACAGTTAAATAACGGCCCATTCTCATGCATATTTATAAGTCACCCATCCTCAAACCTGAATCAATATCTCTCCAAGCTGGAGGAAGCACAACTGGGGTTTAGGGGGGCAGGAGATTGGGAGCTCTGGGGGTGCTGGCAGGTCTGGGGGGCAGCTCAGGGGAGAGCGGGAGCTCTGAGGGTGCCCATGGGTCTGGGCAGGCAGAGCTGGACCTACTAGATGGGTTGTGTACCCCTCCCAGGCCCCCGCCATGGTGACCTTGTCCCCTGCCACATCCCAGTCTGAGACCAGCTTGCACAGGCCCAGGGCTGGTGCTCTGTGCTCAGGAGCTACATGACCTTGGGAAGGTCCCTCAGGTGCTGGCCTCGCATCCTACACACCTCACAGACTGGAGGGAGGGCTCTCACTCGGTATGTAGTGGGCTCGCACGGACACTCCCAGCTCTGAAGTTGTGAACACACAGCAGGCCAGGCCCCCAGAGCCAGCCCCTGGGGTGGTGTGCATGCTGAAGGTGAAGGGCGTGAGGATCAGGAAGCAGCATGGCCGGAACCCAGGTCTCTGGCACCAGGAGCGGCTGGCCTACCTCTTCACTCAAGGACCCAGAAAGGAAGGTCCAGAGAGGACAGGAGGCCCACCCAGCTGCCCGGGACTGGTCACTGGGGGAGTGGTGGTGAAGAGAGGAGAGGCCCAGCTGGAGGCAGGAAAAGGGGTCTGGACAGAGGAGGGAAAAGAGGGCTCCTGGGCCCCAGCTGCAGGCCCCTGGGGACTGTCCTGCATCACAGGCGTGTCACTGAGGGGGCAGCTGCTCTCTAAGCCTTCCTCAGCCCCCCGGGCCATCTTGGCTGCCGGTGATCGTGTGGGCTGTGATCACATGGACTGAGCCCCTGCAGCCCCCCACTCCTCATTTATGCTCATCCCCCAAGACAAGAGGCTTCATTTGGAAGCTGGCCACTTGGCATTCCCGTGGCTGAGGCGCCCTTGCAAAACAAACATGCGAGAGTACGGCCCACCACCTCTCAGTGGGCTGTCAGGGCTGAGGAATGATTTATGACGGCTGCTTTCTGTGCCACGGTGAGCCCAGGGCCCTGTGGCCCACCCTGAAGCGACCAGCCCAGGCAGCGGCACAGGCGCTTGGGGCCTCCTGTTCAAAGGCCCTCCTGGGAGATCCAGGAGTGGGGCAGGGGGAGGACAGCCAGGGTAGGGAGGCAGGGCCTGCAGGTCAGCACGTGTGGGTGGGCCCTTCTCACACCATCCCCAGGGCTACCACCTCTTCCAACCCCCAACCAGGGGCCAGAGAAGGCAGCAGAGTGTGTTTATCCACCGTGGCAGGGTAAGGACCCCGGGCGCAAAGGTGGGTGTGGTAGGCTGTGCCCTGCAGCTGGCAGCAGCCATTCCAGAGGTGGCCACTGGGGGAGAGGCCCAGAGGGGCCTTGCCCAGCCAGGACTGCTGCGGTCCTCCCACTGCCAGCGGCTTCCTCAGGCAGGAAAAGCGCTGGGAGTCTCTGCAGCTGGCACAGATGCTCCTATCACTGGGAGGGAGCCACGTGTCCAGCTGAGTGGAGACCAGGGGTTGGTGCTCCAACAGGCACCACCAACACCACCACCACCAGCTAATGGCCTCTCCTCCCCGGAGACGAGGTAACACAGCTGAGAGGGGAGAACGAGAGGCCCAGCTGCTGTGCTCAGAGGGACAGACATTCCTCTTTGCTCCCACAAAACCCGGGTAGCTTGTGCCTACAAGCATGTGCCTCAAGCAGCTTTTCAGTCAGTCCTAGCACCTGTGTGGGCCACTGGAGTCCCCCTTCTGAGACCATTCTTTTAGCATTTAGTGTTTTGTCCACAAACCCCTTTACAAAACCTTTCTGCAGGAGAAATTGTGCAATGGGCCAAAATCTCTCTTCAGGCTGTCAGGAAGCTCCCCTTCACCAGCAGTGTCAGCCTGGGGGTCAGAACATCAGTGACCTGGGCCTTGCGGGTCTCATGGCATCAGCTGGCGGGAATTCTTTGTGGAACAGTGGGGCCTCACTTAAATGAAACAGGTGATCCCAGATCCCAGACACTTACAGACCGATCAAACCCAACTTCCCCAGGCAACCCTGATCATTCTAGAACCTGCCAAGGAGAGCCCCGGGTGCTTGGACGGCTGACATCCTGTGTCCTTCTCTGAGCCAGGGAAGGAGACCAGGAGCACAGGTCTGGCCAGGTCCTCACACGGCCTGCTTCCTTTCTCTCGTATCATCCCGATTGGCTTACCTGTCTGTATTATCAGTCCATTATTTGTCTCTCCCTGTAGAACACAACCTCACAAAAGTTGGGGCCCTGGTTGCCTCACCCTCCAACTGTATCCCTAGTTAGAGCAGTGCCCACACAGTGGAGGCCTGTAAAGTGGGCTGCCTCACCGAAGGGGCAGGGCTGGTCAGCATAGTCCCGGGGCATCCCTGCAGGGACCGTAAGACCTGAGCTCCCAAGATCCTTGCCTAAAAATGACAATTACACGTTATTTTTTATCACATCTGATTTCTAGATTTGTAAAGTGTTGAGTCCCTAACTTTTTCAACTAAATGCTCTTCAAGGACCACATGCAGATAACGAGGTGTCACAGCCACGGCCCGAGACACCAAGGTTGGTGCACTGGAGGTGTCCCCGAGGGCCAGCAAGGATGCCAAGGCATGAGAGGCAGCCACCCATGGCCGACGATGGCATTGCTCACTGTGCCTCCTGCCTCTTGGGTCTTGAGTTCAGTCAGCAGAGAGGCTGGACCAGTCCCGAGAGTAGAAAGGGAAAGACCCCCAGAGAGTGGCTCCACGGGCCCCTTGGGGAGGCTGTGCCGCCTCACCTGCACACGAGGGGCTGGGGCGGCTGGCTGGGCCCTGAGGACCACAGTGAGGCCTGCGGGCACCGGCTCTGGGCCCAGGGCCTCTGAGATGAGAAGGGGCTTAGTATTCAGGACACGTCAATCTTCTCATAAAAAATCAAAAGAAATCAGCGCCTGTGGAAATTTCTCTGCACAAATGCGCATCAACGAGCTGGCTTTTTTTAGTCCCGGCGTTAATAAACATGAGCAGTTTGGCGCCGCGGCGGTGGGGGCTTGGGCCTTTTCCTTCATTAAGTGTCCTGTTTTACATACAGCATTTGGGAGGGCAGGCCCGGGGCAGCAGGCCCTGGGTGAATGCTGAGCCCCCATGGGGTCCCTTGGTGGCCAGGACAGCCGGGATGCAGGGCCGTGCAGAGTGGGCACCCTCGGGGCATAAAGAGCCAGGTGTGCCCACCACGAGGCAGGTTACAAACCCTGTAAGTGGAATCCAGGATCCACACGTGAACTGTAGGCAATGTGACTGAAGAAGACACCTGCCCATGATAAAAGCAAACAAGGTGCGACACGAGATGTAGTCCCACAGGAAATGCGCAGGACGGATACGTCTGTGTGAGCTGTTCCGGCGGCACAGAGAGGGCCCCCCCACATGGGCAGAACGTGACACCCTTGTGTAGGCAGAGCAAACACCCTAGGGGTCTTCTCCAGATGCCATCTTTACATTTCATGAAATCTAGCAAAATTCAAAATGGGGGGGACTTTATTTCTAAAGTCCATGTAGAAATAAACGAGAGCTGCTGGGAGAATTCTGTGAAGAGTCATGTGGGGGGCGGAATGACATATCGGACATGGAAACACTGAAGGCATCAATCAGAACCACCCAGAACTGGGCCCGGACGGAGACACAACTACGAAAGACAAGAGAGAACAAATAGACCCAGAGAGCGTGAGGTCTGGTGCAGGAGGCAGGAGGCTCTCGCACCCGTGAGGACAGGACAGGCTTTCATTGGAGGTTTGGGGGTAAGTGGGAGGAGTCTTTTCAAGAAAGATTGAGATCTTACCTTCTAAACATCAAAACCACTGACAAATTCCATGTCAATCACAGGCTGAAATGTAGAAAATGAAACCACCAGAAAACCAGAAGAAACCATGGTAAAAACAGATCCAAAGCCCAGACACCTCCCCTCCAAAAAAGGTACATACAAATGAATCTACATAAAAACTTAAAAATAAAAAACTGCTTTGGAAAAAAAATACCTCAGGCAAAGTCAAAAGATAAATGATAAATAGGGAAAATATATTCATAACTTAAAACCAGCCCAACTCCTTAATATACAAACAGCTTTAAGAAATCAACAAGAGGACCAATAATTGGTTTGAAAAATGGACCAAGAGTATGAAGTACTGAAGAACCCTCACTCTCACGTGAAACACGTATGAAGTACCGAAGAACCCTCACTCTCATGTGAAACATGTATGAAGTACTGAAGAACCCTCACTCTCATGTGTAACACGTTTGAAGTAACAAAGAACCCTCACTCTCATGAGAAACGTATGAAGCACTGAAGAGCCCCCACTCTCGCGTGTAACAGGTATGAAGTACGGAAGAACCCTCTCACATGTAACACGTATGAGCTACTGAAGAATGCTCACTCTCGCACGTAACATGTATGAACGCACTGGTGAACCCTCACTCCCATATATAACATGTATGAAGTAGCCTCACTCTCACAAGTAACATGCATGAACGTGCTGAAGGTCCCCCACTCTCCTGTATAACAAAGACTAAAAGACTAACCCTAAGACTACACTGAGCCTTCTCACCTACTGGACCAGGGGAGCCTCAATGTCCGACTGCACTGCTGAGGCTGGGGACACGGTGGCCGCCCAGGCTGCTGGCACGACACTGTCCTGCTGCGTTGGTGGTGAGCACTGACGCTGTGAGAACCTGGTGGCACTGCCAGAACACCCACAGGTGCCCTTTCGGCCATCACCCCTCCTCTGGAAGCCAGTCCGCACAGACTTGCACGCGGGCAGTGCCGCGCAGCGGACACTCAGCAGGGCCTCGTTTGTGCTCACCTGCATTAACGGCAGCCGGCTGAACAGATGAGGGCACACCCCACAGAGAGCCCACGCACAGACGGGAAGGCCGCCCGAGTCGGCAGGCGACGAGGAGGGGTGCAGAATGGTTGGGAAACAGGCCTTCCCTCGGGTTAAAAGGGAGTGGGCAGCCAGGGTATGTTAGGAGGGAAACCACCAGTTCAACCACGCTCCCCTCGGAGAGAATTACACAAAACGCTCCACGTGCACAATCCGCTTGTCCTCACAACCCCAGGAGCAGCCACTGCACCTGGTTTCCAAGGAGGAGCTGGGACTCAGGTCACATGTCGAGCGAGGTTGGAAACGCACCTCTGGGCACGCTGCCCTGCTGCCAGCACCCGCCCACGGGCGCCCTGCTCCAGTGCACTGGCTGAAAGCCAGGCCTGAGGCTGATGCTGTCCAGGTGGCCACACACAGGTCTTGGGATGTGAGCCTAATGACTCGGGGGGGTTCCTGAGCTGGACCCCAGGGATGGGCAGTTGCTCCAGACAGAGCTGGTCTAGGAGCTAGGAAGTGTGGGATGCGGGCCAGGGGCAGGGCAGGGTGGGACGGAGAGGGGCACTGAGGGAAGCCAGCCGAGAGCCTGGCAGCTCGAGTCTGCTGGCCCCACAGCACCGGGTCTTGACTTCCTGCGGCTCTGGCTCTCCATGATGGTGGGTGGGAAGATGGGAGGTGGCAGCAGGGCAACGTGCCCAGAGGAGCATCCTCGCCCAGACGTCCCAGGCTTTCAAGGAAGAAATGGCGGCTCAGGGGGCAGGATGGGCCTGAACCTCTGCTGGGGGAGATGGAGCCCAGCTGGCGGCAGTTAGTGGGGGACATGACTGTCACCTCCCGCCATGTGGAAGATCACTGGCTCCTGGGCCTCTGGGCTGCTTCACTGGCACAGAGGGGTGACAGAACCCCTTCCTCGGTGCCCATGAACGTCAGTGAAGATGTCCAGCAGGGTCAGGTCCAGAGAGCGCTCCCTGCACACGCCAATGAGGAGCTGCCCAGGGTTACCTCAAGGGGGACATGCAGCAAAGACCAGTGCTGGCAGCCACAGGACAGCATGGCCACTGTCAGTTGAGCACCCCTGTGCTCCAGGCATCGGCCCACAGGAGGAGACACCCTCAGAGCTATATCAGACCCTGGGGTTCGAGCCCTGCTCACCCAGGAAAACACAATCTCCCACCGGAACAATGTCTGGCACACGCCCCAAGCCCAGGCGGCGCCTGGCACCAAGGCCTGCAGGGCTCTGCCCCCTCAAGGAGCAACACCCAGGGAACATTCCAGAAGTGTAGGCAGTAGACCATTAGGAAACACCCCGTCTAGTTGGGGGCAGGGTGTGCGCAAGGGCCTGGTCAACAGCTGGAGGATCCACGGGAACAACTGGAGCCAAGTGGGTATCTGATGAAGGGCAAGGTCTGCTTTGGGCTCAGGGCTCCCGGCAGCTGGACACAGGTGGGAATGGGTGGGTGGGGGAGGGACTGCTGTTCAAGGGCTGACAAGTTTGCCGCTGGAGCCACAGGCTGTGTGACAGGGACCAGCGGGGGCTGGGGGGCCTCACAGATCGATGGGGTGAGGGCACTGGGGTGAGAGGAGTGGCAAAGCCCCCCCTGCACCGTCCTGGGGAAGGAGGCGGAGGCTGGGAGTCTATGATTAGACAGCGCTGCCAGTCTGGTGATGCAGGGACAGGAGCGGGCATGGGCAGTGAGCTTTCTGCTCACAGGGAACCCAGCAATTTTCTACCCACTCCATTTCCAAAAAAGTTACATTTATTAAAATGTCACTGGGCTGCAGTCTGGCCCCCTTCCTGAGTGCACTGCAGGCTGGCTGGGGCAGGCAGGGCCTCTGAGGGACAGCGGCCACGCGGGCTCCCACGCCGGCCACCAACCTCCTGCGCAAGCATCGTGACTGGGCAGCTCTGAGGGACAGCAGGCTGGGCTCAAACCTCGGAGATGAATTCTGCTTAATTACACACATGCTGAAGCATTTACAGGGAAGGGTACAGATGTTGGCAATTTGCTTTAAAATGCATAAAAAAAATTAAAGAGGATGGGTGGGTGGAGAGACACATCATAAAGCGATCACAGTGAGTCGTCTGTGATGGGTCGGATGGTGGGTAAACGGGTTCATGTGAAACTCTTTCAACTTTACTGCAGTGTGAGATGTTCATGAGACACTGGGGAAAATCCAGCAGGCTCCACTTTGGTGCCTGGGACGGGGCACAGAGCCTGAGCATGGCAGGCTGTGTGCCCCTCACCCCCGGGAGGTGGTGTTCAGCCCAGGTCCACTGCCTAATGGACAAGTGTCCACCAGGCCCAGAGCTGGGTGCATCTGGCCCTCTGGACTGACACTTCAGGTGCTCCAGGCGCTTGTGGCCTTGATGGTCCCCAAATGTAGCCCATAAGAAACACAAATGTGGAAAACCACACGTCATCCTCACGGTGAGGCCTGACGATGGTCAGAGACCACGTTCTCTAGGCCCAGGAGGTGCCCTGGCTGGCAGCTGTCACCTGGCCTGCAGGGGAGTGGTGTCAGCTCTGTGTCGAGGTGAGCAGACCAAGACCAGGGCCACAGCTGGTGAGGGACAGAGTCACCACCACGCCCAGTGCCCACACTAAGAAGAGGGTCATTGGCTCTCTGTCTGAACAAGTGACATGAGTGCCCACTTGCTGCTGTTCTGCAAGCACCTTCTTGGTTCTGGGAAACTGAGGCCAGTCATTCTCCAAGCCATTGGCCCAAGGCACCTGGAGCAAGAGGAGAGGACCACTGGGAAAGGATGGGTGGGCATGGGGAGGCTGCAGGATGGGGATAGAGGGGTTAGGTCTGGGGCACAAGGAATGCATTTCCCACTGTTTCCGAGTTCACGTAGAGACAGTCTGCCTCCCAGAGCCCCTGACTCCTGCAGCCACACCAAGGATCCCAGGGCCCTCTGCCTCCAGACCCACACAGCTCCAGGTGGTTTGCTCAAGCTGTCTTTATTTGAGAACATGTTCAAACCCCATTCTGCCTCTAAAAAGGGGTGTCTGAGTTAGTCACTCATTTGTTGGCTAACTGTGGACCTCAGTCTCCCCATCTCTAAATGGGGGCTCCCAAGCTAGCAGTCTTCCTGATGGCTGGCAGGAAGTCCTACCTCCTTAAGCCACATCAAAAACGCACACAGGTCACCCCAGATGAGTGCGGGAATAGCCGAGCGCCCTCAGGGAGACCTGCACAGGCCACACACCATGAGGGAGCCCCTGGAGGCTTCCCAGCCCGGAACAGGCTGCCACCGCATGAGCACACCCAGCTCTGAGCGGTAACTGGAGCGGTTCCTCCCCGCCCAGCTGGGAACTAATTACAAGAAGTTCTAACTAGCGAGCGCCCTCTCCAAGCGCACGCTCCCAATTATGTCCGACGCAGCTGACTTTAATCAATCTTCCCTGAAGCAGCCCACCTTTCTGCTTCCCGAGGGGAGGGTGCAGCACAAGAACCCTCCAGCAGCAGGGCCGACACGGCCACGGCCAGGCCAGGCGAGCCACACGCTACGGCCCCTCCACCTCCTCATCAGCGGGGCCACAGCTGAGTGCAGTCAGGCCACCCGGAGGGCATCACGTGCTCCTCGGCTGCTTCCCAGGCCCGGGGCGGACGAGGGGATGGGGCTTTTGCCCTCTCTATGGCCGAGCAGAAGCAGCCAGGCGGATGTTAGGGCCGACAGAGCATCCACTGTGTGCCAGGTGTGGTGGGCGGGTGTGGCCCATCTCCCCACAGCGCCATGTGGGCACCACTATCCTGATTTGAACCCCCTGCGGGCTCCAAGGGCAAAGCCCTGACAGGCCTGCAGCACCCAGCCAAGGGGCGGGCCGGGTTCCAGCTGACCTTGGGGCCTCGGATGCCGGACCCCGCCATGGAACCCCATTTCCACGAGCCAGTCACTCACCGGCATGCCCATTTCCCCACCACTAGGACTGGCCCCCGAGCCAGACCTTAGAGCTTTCTTGACCTGCTGCCACAACCAGGATGATGGCCGTCCACCCGAGTCCTGGCCTCTGCCTGTCTGCCTTGCCCTGGTGCTGGTGGGTGCCCTTGCCCACAGCAGGAAACAGAACGATTTCAGCTGGATTCACCGACGCCGACTGTGGGAGGCCCAAGCAGCCATCAGCCGTGATCTCAGGCTGCGCAGGATTATAAGAGCCAGAAAACATCCCCAACCCAACTGACATGGCTGCTGACAGGCGGCTGGGAATTCACCTGCCAACAGCCCAGTTCTCCAGCTGAGGACTGCGGCCCAATTAAACGGTCTGAGCTGACAGGTCCAGGGCTGAGCACAGTCCGGCCACGGCTCTCTGCGCCTTGCTTTATCAAAGTTGTCACTTCTACCATCTCCAGGAATTGGTAATAAAAACGGGATTTGATTTACCTCTAATAGGTGTCAAGATAAAATCAATGGCCTGTCCAAAATCTGGGTGATCGCAAACCTGCAGGTTTCCTGCCACAGAACAATTTAAACGGGAGGGTAAAAACAAAACCAGAGTAAAAGCGAACGGCGTCAACAGCAGTGTGGCTTCATGACTGCAGCAGGGGGATGGGCTTGGGCACGAACCCAACCCACACCAAGACGGCCTCATCCGCTGGGCCTGTCCGCCCACATGCCATGTGGGCACACGCATGGGGAAGCAGACACACAGACTGCAGGCGCTGGGGCCACGGAGCACCGAGGACGGTGGGGCCAGGACAGCGCAGCCTTTGGCAGGATGTCCCCTCTGCAGGGCTCTGGGACACACACTCTCGGTCAGCGAGGGGTGTGGGTGTGCGAGTAGGTCCCTGGTTGAGTGTAGTGTGAGAGAGAAAATGGGATGTGTGGGTGCAGGCACACAGACACGCACAGGAGAGGGGACCGGGAGGCTGGGGCCCACTGGCTCCAGGACGGCGCCACAGGGCTGCGGTGTGCTCACCTGCAGGGTGAGGTGCTCCAGCTGCGCTTCCAGACGCCTCTTCTCCTCCTCCAGACGGCCCCGCTCCCCTTCCAGCTCCTCCACCTTCAACCTGCAAGGAGAGCGAGACCCAGGAGTGAGGCCCGGACAGCACATCCACTGCTGCCCTCGCCTCAGGGAGACAGGTGGAAGGTCACGAGACGAGGCCGTGAGTTCTATTCCCAAATACACGTGTGAGACTATGACGCTGATGGAGGGCGTTGGAAAAACCCTGTGGAAGTGCCCAAGCAGAGGATGGCGGAGCCCACGGCACCTGTCAGATGGAGAAGTCCTGATGGGGGACCACAGCTAAGCAGAAGCGGGACAGGTGGGGCCCAGGTGAGAGGTGGGGCCGCATCCTGTGGAGGACAAAAGTCTCTAGAAACAAGGAGACACGCAGAGCACGGTGCGGGAGAAGGGGCAGAGAGGGGCTCTGGGGGACGGTGGGGAGTTCCTTCCCCGTGAGCCTGGGTGGGGTCACCTCCAGGAGGCCGCCTCCTGTGGGCAGGGCTGTGCCTTCAAGGGACAGGCTGGGTGGGGAGCCCTGCAAGGCCCTTTGTGAAACGGTATTATGATTCTGAAGGCTCGTGAACAAGTGTCCTCGAGGGCTAAATTCAAATAAGCATCTGTGTGTAGCTGCAGACGTGTTAATAAAATGGTGTGATCCATCCTGGCCGTCAAGAACAAACCCACATAAATAAACCTGTGCGTTTAAGTGGGCACTTCTCCTTGTTCTCCTTTCCAGGCAACTGTCACCGGGGGAGAGAGTGTGCACGTGAGCGCGTGTGTGCGTGTGTGTGAGTGTGAGTACAAGTGAGTGCATGTGTGTGTGTGCTCGTGAGTGTGTGAGCGTGCATATGAGCATGCGTGTGAGTGTATGCGTGTGTGCATGAGTATACGTGTGTGTGTGTGCGTGTGTGTAAGTGTGAGTGTACATGGGTGAGTGTATGCGCGTGTGTGTAGAGATCAGCTACAGAGAGGCGGTTGTTGTCTTGCCTAAAAAATCTCTAATGAACACACCACACGCCCTGGAAAACTCCCGAGTGAAGGTTTGCTTTTGCCCACGGGGAGGCTACAAAACGGCCTGGACAGGAGAGCCCGGGAACCGGAGGCACAGCTGGAAAAGGAGCCTCTGGCCCGAGATGCTGCTGTCCAGGCTGATCGTCCACCGGTCCCAGACCCACACCCTGCCCTGCTGGCTGCCCCTGACCAGAGCTGCCGCCACTGTCACTGTTGGCGTCTCTGTCCCGTCAGACGGCCGCTTGTGTTTCCAGTGCTGAGCAGTGTCGGGCTCACGGCAGACACCGGTGACCACGCCTTTAAACAAACGTCGAAGTCCTCAGCTGAGACTGGAGCGTGGAGAGGGTGACGGCCCCAGCTCTGGGTCAGTCACATGAGGAGCCGCGTCCTGCTATGGACTGAATGTCCCTGCCCCCCGCCCTGGGTTGAAGCCCTAACACCCAGCGTGTGGTTTGGAGGTGGGTTTTTGCAGGTAACTAGGGTTATTCAAGGTCATGAGGGTGGGGCCCTTGGGAGCTAGAAACAGCGTTAAGGGGGCTCTGGAGGCGGGGCCCCGAGGGAAGAGCATGTTTCTGAAAACTGGAGAGAGCTGATCTGTTATGGGATCACGGGGAGGTGGCCATCTTCAGTGCTTGTGGGAGGCAGAAGTGGATGCGGTCAGAGTGCCTGTTTGCTGAGGACATGGCGAAGCAAAGCGCTGAACAAGCAGCTGGGTCCCTCCTGCTGACAGTAAAATGTAAAGCGAAGGAGATGAACTGAGGAGGGAGTTGCAAGTCTGGTGAGGAGAGGCCGTCAGCACCGTGGTCTCCTCCCCATCCCCAGAACCTCGGTGTCTGCGGGAGACACAGCCGGGCAGCAGACGGGCCAGCTGAGCGGTGCTGTGAAACGAAGACGAGAGGGGCACAGGACACAGGACGCGGAGGCCAGGCACCGGGAGCCGGTGCCTGGACCAGCAGCGCTGGACGAGCACGCGAGGCTGCAGGTGACTCAGCAGAGACACTGCAGTGAGCAGGGTGGGCATCGCAGTGCAGCCCCCAGAGGAGGCCGTGAGTGCAGGGAGCTCTCCACACCATTTCTGCAAGTTTTCCAAGTGAAACCATTCCGGAACCAACAGCTGGCAAGGAAGGAGAGCAGGGAGGGGCGGAGGGAGGCGGGAGCGGCTCTATCAGTCACCAACGCAGTCGACTCTGGAGCCGATACCAGACACTGCGCACAGAGAAGGGGCACGAGGTCAGCGTGAAAGGGCAATTCACCAGGACCCACAGCCCTATTTGTATCTGCTCCTAAAAGCCAAGCGTCCAGATATGGGAAGAAAAACTGACAGAACTGGAGGGAGAAACAGGCAACCCATGTGCAGCTGGGGGCTTGAAGGCCCTTCTGCGTCACAGACAGACCAGGACGGAAGAGCAGCCAGGCACAGGACCGGCGCCGCATCACAACCAGGCCCCAGGGACCTCAGAGCACCCCCTTCCCCAACGCAGAGCGTATTCCTGGGCAGCTGACAAGTTCAATGAAGTTTAAACACTGAAATTATACAAACTCTATTCACAGAGCACCGTGGAACCAAACCAGACATCAGTACAGACGGGGAGTCTGCACCCGTGTGGGGACGTGACACGCGGTGGAAGGAAGACCAACAGAGCTGGTGTTTTACTGAATGAGAACGAGACCAGGACGTTTCGGGACGTGTGGGGTGCGGGTGGAGCCGTGCTAGGGAACTGCCTACGTTAGAGACCGCAAATAAGTCACCTAAGCTCCCACTTTAAGAAATGAGCGCCCAGCCGGCGTGTCTCAGCGGGTGAGCGTTGACCTGGGATCCAGGTGATCGGGGTTCGAGTCCTGGTCGGGGCACAGGCCCGGGCTGTGGGCTCCATCCCCAGTCGGTGTGCAGGAGGTGCCGGTCAGTGACTCTCTCTCATTGTTGGTGTTTCTCTCCCTCCCTCTCCTTTCCTCTCTGAAATCAATAAAGTCATATATAATAATAATAAAAAAAAGAAATGAGAAAAGGGGGAGACACTGAAAGGAGGCAGAAGCAAGGACATGAAAGCAGGAACCACTGAAGCTAAAAATAGAAAGACAATGAGAGAAAAGAAAGAAAGAAAAAACACTGGTTTGTTTTCTTGAAGAGACCAACTAAATTGCAAAGCAGCCGGGACATGTCAGGGGCGGGAAGGGGACACTCCCCCGCAGGCCCTGCAAGCGGCTCGGCGCACACGCGGAGCCCGGGTACAACGCACTAGCTGTGCAAAGCCCACAACACCCCACTCGCCCGCGACTGGGCACACCCTGAACATGACGCGTCCCAAACATGCGACACTGCTGGGCTAACCCTCCCCTAACAGAGCTACCCAGGCCTACGGGGTTTTACCGGGTATGAAGCTTAAAGAAGAAATGATGCTAATTCTACAGAAACTCCTCAGGAAATGGAAGAGAAGGAACATTCCCAAGTCCCTCCTGAGGCCAGCAAACCAGACAAGGGCAGTGCCATGGGAGAACCACAGACCAGCATCCTCATGGACACGGACACAGAGATCAGCAAACATCGGCGGGTGGGTCCCATGACACTCTCGAACAACACACCACACCCGGGCGGGTTTATCTCGGGACGACAGGCAGCTCAGCACCGACAGATGAACCAGCGTCGGCCACCGTACGGAAGTCCAAAGGAAAAACCACATGATCCTGCCACCCGAGCCAGGAAAGGAGGGACTTGAGAAAACTCAACGTCCATTCAAGACAAACCGAGAAGAGATGGGCACTTGTACATCGCAACCAAGACACCTGGAAAAGCCCCGGCACACATCACGGTCGCGGTGAGGACCACGGTCCCCAGGCCAGGAGCCAGGCAGAGCCGTCCGCCCTCCCCTCCACCTCCTCACGGCACCGGAGGTCACCACCAGCGCAGGACACCCCCCCGGAGAACAGGACACAACACTGACCACGTCTACAGACAACAGAACATCTATGCAGAAAACTGCAAGGAATCGACCAAATACAAAGACTGAAACCCTCAGAGGGTTTAGTAACCCAGGTAAGCTTAGTGAGGCTGCAGGGGACAAGGCGAGCCACTGAATCGATCGCTCACTTCTACAGAAAAGTCACGAGCAAAGTAAACCGAGAGGCAACTACACTTACAGCGGATACAAGAGGACACGCTCAGGTCAAATCTGACCAAACGTGCGGAACCCGCACCGAGAGTAAAAACGCTGCAGGGAGGAGTCCGAGACCCGAACACACGGAGACGCACAGCGTTCGCGGGTGGGGGCGCCACGCGAGTGCAGGTGGGCACACCCACCACCTCCCAGCACCGACCCGGCGCCGACGTGGAAACTCAACAGGGCGGACGGGCTCAGCAACGCCGACGAGCAGGCGGAACCGGAGGAGTCGACTACCCGGCGCGGAAACCGACCGCGCAAGGCGGCAGTGACGGAGCAGCGGTGACGGGCGACCCTCGGGCCAGCACGGCAAAATGGGGCGTGCAGAAGCAGAGGCACACGCCCAGCACTTGTCATTTCTTACCGAGGCGCACAAACGGCGCAGGACGGACGCAGCCTTTCCCACACCTGGTGCTGGAGCCACTGAGACCTTTAGGTAAAAAATAAAAAAAGAAACCTTCACCGAAACCTTACATCTTACACAAAACTTAACTCAACATGGATTAGAGACTTAAATGTAAAATGTGAGCCCGGCCGGCGTGGCTCAGCGGTTGAGCGTCGACCTGGGATCCAGGCGATCGGGGTTTGATTCCCGGTCAGGGCCCAGGCCCGGGTTGGGGGCTCGATCCCCAGTCGGGGGCGCGCAGGAGGCAGCCGATCAGTGACTCTCATCGTTGATGTTTCTCTCTCTCTCCCTCCCCTCTGTGAAATCAATAAAGATATATTTTTAAAAAAATAAGTAAATAAAGTGTGAAACTATAAAACTTTCAGAAAAACACAGGTGAAAATCTGATACTTAGGGTTAGGAGAGGAGTTTTCAGACTAAACATCTAAAAAGGGGCATTTCATCAAAGAAAAGAAGATGGATAAATTGGATTTTATCAAAATTAGAAACTTTTGTTGTGTTAAAGACACTGATAAGAATGAAAAAACAAGCCAAGGGCTAAGGGAGGTACGTGCTAATCACAGACTGACAAACGGACATGCGGGGCACATACATAAAGAACCGGAAAACTCAGAAGCCAGGAGAAACCAGGTCAGAGACCTGCACAGCGGCTCACGAGGATGCGTGGACGGCGCCGAGCCCGCCAAAGCACGGCAGCAAAGCCGCGGCGAGGCCCGACGCACCCAGCACCCCAGGTGCTGACGGCCGGACACGGAGGAGCCCAAGCCCCTCGTTCTGACCCAGGCCGCTCCCCGGAGGGGCGCAGGCTTGGCGCGAGGCCGGGGTCCAGCTCGGCCCCTCCCAGAGAGTGGGCACTGATGCCACGCAGCCCGTGGGCGCCACAGCCGCTCGTCACAGCCGCCCCCCTGCAAACACAGGCGTCCTCAGGAAGTGGGCGCTACATTCACACGCCCCGTCCTCAGCCCAGGGCCGGTCCCTGTGGGTCCCCCTAAACTCAGAACTGGCTCATGCGTTTCCTCCGTGGGCTGGGCACCGCCACGTGACCTCACGGGCTCCAGCCAGGGAGTATGAGAAAACCTGCCCCCGTCCACGGTTCTTTCCTTTGGGAAACGCCGAGCCCCTCCCCGGGGCAGTTCCTCAGCCACACGCTCAGGTTGGTCTGCTGGTGACAAACAGTCCTAGTTCTACTCTGCCTGACAATGTCCTGATTTCCCTTCATCCCCGAAGGATATTTTCTTTCACTGGCTGACAGTTCTCTTCCCTCAGAACTTGAAAAGCGCTGTGAGCTTCATCCGGTTCCGCAGTTCCAGATGAGAGATCCGCTGTCACTCAAGCCCGCGTTCCCTGCAGAGACGACAGTGCTGCTCCCGGGCTCCTTTCAAGACGTCTCCCCCGTCTCTGGCCTCAGAGGGCCCATCAGCAGGCGCCGCGGTGTGGGCTTCTGTGGCCTCCTGGCGCGGGGCTCACTCAGCTCCTCAGGTCTGTAGGTGTATGCCCGTCACCAAATTTGGGGAATTTCCAGGCATCACTTCTTCAGATGACTTTCCGGCCCCCTCCCCGGGACTCCAACTGGATGACCGCCCCGCGCTGTTACCACCAACCCTGAGGCGCCGGGCTCGGCTTGCTTCCCACCTGCTTCCCACTCTGGTCCGGGGATAGCCACCGGCCTCGGAGTTCAGGGTTCTTCCCTGCAATTGACTGCTGAGACCAGCCAGTGAGTTCTCGCTCTGGTTACTGTACTGTCCAGGTCTATAATGTGTTTGGTCCTTCAAAGAAATTCTCTTTCCTCCCTCTTTGCTGAGGTTTACCACTCGTTTGTTGACTGCGGATGCACAACTATTTCTGAAGCGTTTCATCACCCAGCTTTACCGTCCTTGCCGGGTAACTGTACCATCCAGTGGCTGTGACGCCCTGGCTCTGGGCATGAGGAGGGGTTTCGTGTCCCGGACACTCTGGGCCTCCCACTGTGAGGTCTGCGTCCGACTGAACCTCCTGGCCGGCGGCACCCTGCTCGGGTGAGGGTTGTACCTGGGCCCTGCTGACACGATGCCGCCAAGCGGGCCCTGCACACAGAGGGGTGCAAGCCGGGCTCCCCACTGACACCAGGGGCGGGAACAGGGCCACCTCACTGCTACAGGGCGGGGGCAGGAGCTTTCTGCTGAGCCTCTGACCCTGGAGCACCCACACCCTCCAGACAGAAGACTCCCAGAGACCTGACCAGGCCAAGAGAAGGACCAGTCCCCCGTCCTGAGGCCCCCAGGGAAACGGCCCAGCCATGTCCAACCGCAGGGAAGCCACAGAACAAAGCCTACCCAGGGTCTTTCCAAGGGGCTCTCAGAGCTTTGCCAGTGATGTGAGGAGACATCTGGGACCACCGC